>NC_079485.1:33277986-33884905 GCF_026230105.1 Diorhabda sublineata
ACTGATATTGCAAGATCGTCATGTGACATACCATGAGATTGAAGCATACTTGGGCATTAGTTCCACTCACATACATCTAATACAGCATGAACATTTGGCTGTCAAAAAGTTTTCTTCACATTGGATACCGCATAATTTGACAACTGCTCAAAAAAAAGCTCGTGTGTATTGGTGCAAAAAAGTGCTGAAAAAATTCAATTGTATTTCAGAAGACGTCTATAAGATCGTTACATGCAATGAATCATCATGGATTTACGCATATGAACCCAAAACTAAATAACGATTAACTGTATGGGTCGTTCAAGACGAGCTAAATCCAACAAAAGTTGTTCGCACAGAAACACTTCGAAGCGAATGGTCACCTGTTTTTTCGGAATAACCGGACATGTCGCCATTAAAGCAATGTAGACTGGTGAATTCTGAATGGTAAACTAGCAAACTTTTTCTAGAAGTGTTCGAAAAAATCAGAGAAACCAATCGCAGAAGTCGAATCATTCTCCATCACGACAATGTGAGCTCTCACACATTAGTTCAAACAAAAACGTTTTTGAACAATCAAAATACCGAATTGATAGGTCATCAGTCAAGATTTCTTCTTATTCCCGCAGATTCAAGATAAATTACGATGTCAATGTTTTTCTACACCTGAAGAAGCGGTTCATACATGCCCTAATTCAAACCAAACAGCATTTCTCGGAAATACCAACATCACATCACCTTTTTATAATACAATTAAATGTAAAAGTATATGTCAAAAATCAATTACAGTTGTCCTTAAATAATCCCTAGAAACATTTTCAAAAGGATATGGAAAACACACAAAACATCAGAAACTCTATACATTAACGCATCAAAAAATGAAAAAAAAAACATTCTATTGGCTCGTCAGTGGTTGGGGCAACAGTCACACACACTGTATGTGCTGTACATCAGGTTCTAGTCTAGGTAATGAGTAATCCAAAACTGCACTACACAATCTGCTCTTATTCACTCAGCACCATAAAATTAGCAGATACAGCTGCCCATGAAGCGACATCGTTGGATATAGAAATATCTCCATAGAGATTTTGACAACTTAAACAAACATTTAATCGAGGAAGTTAACCAAAAAGTATGGAATAATGAACAAAATATCCTCATCAACCTAAAGCCACATTTCATAGATCCACTACCTTTAACACCCAGATGACTAGAGGAAATAAAAATATCAAAACTTAGACTTGAACTCGACTTACTCACGGATATAGAATATCCAAAGACCCTCATAAATATAAGAAATACGATGTGAGACGATGATATAATTCATGTATTCAAAACTATTGCACCATTTTTTAATTCAGTTTAATGAACACATTTAATATAAACCCATAAACACCTTTAAATCAGTATCATTTCATGGCTCATTTATTCTAAAATATATGACACACAAAAATTAAGTGGAAATAAGTCTTCTAACAGTATATATTTGTTGCTTCAATTAATTAGTGAAGCCAAAACGACTTCTCAAGTAAACCATAATTATTTGTTTTAATTAATTATATCTAGTTCTAAAAAACAGCTTAAAAGTCGAGAAAAACAAGAAAAAATTTACTTATTGAAATGCTTTGTTAATACTTTGTTGGATATCTATATTACAAAAATTCTTAATTAAAGTGAAGGATTATGCAATTATAAATAGCCAATTTGTAGTTCATTTCATCAATCACCAATTATGGAGGATTCATAAACTTGACTTTCCATTTCCTGTTAACAAAATTAAAAACATTAAAATGCATAAAACCATTAATAGTTGCTGTTTGACATCGCAGTTTGCCGATCGGTCTGTTGTTGGTGGCTTTTAACATAAGCAAATTGTATATTTTCCCGTCGGCCGTTCGCAGCAATAAAAAAGAGCCAATCACATCAGTTTGTGTTTGTCATGTTTGTCCAAATAAAAAAGATTCTTCATTATTTTTGATAAGTTCGTCCAAAAATAAAGGATTACAAAGAAAAACACAAAAATATCACAACAAAAAGCAGTAAACACGTTAAAAAAGAATAACAAAATTTTTAAGTTAACGGCAGCAGCGTCAAGTTTATGAATAGAGTGTAGAATTTGTTACGAACGTCAAACGGCAAACGTCACCCGCGAACGGCAACGGCAAACAGAAAGTGAAGTTTATGAATCAACCTTTAGTCTTTTGTTAAAAGATTTGGGAGAACTAAATCATTTGGTTGAAAACAAGGTCTGGGCCAAAAAAGTCATTAAAGAAAATGAATAAGGTCAGATAACAGGTATACGAAACCAATTATACAAGCTGTAAGGTGGTTTAGCCAGCAGAAGGAATGACACTGTACTTACTATAAGTCACAAATGATGCATAACAAGATTTTCTAGAGACCATGTATATAGAATTATTTTCCATTGTTTAGGGATGAAAACAGAGAGCATTGGAAATATTCGGAGTATCACATAGATTAATTTGAATGAATCGATTTGGTAGTGAATCAAAGGTGTTCTGAGAAGGAATTTGATTTGAAATTTGTCATTTTATTAATAAGAATAAAATTCCATTAGTAGAAAATTGGAGTTGCATTATCGATACAGTGAAAAAGCACAAAAAAGTAATAAGAGTAGTAGGATTCTTTTTATCTTGATTATTTTTCTTTTCTTTCACATCTCATTTTTTGTATCTTATCGAATTTGCTAAAACATAAATATTGAATTGAAAAAATCTCAACTCAATACATTAATATCAAATTTACTTCACAAAGAACACATAATTTATAGTGGAATAATTTTGAAAATGAGTTAAAGTTTTTGGCACAATTCAAGTATATTAATATATATAAATATATATTTTGATAAATATATTATTTTGAAATGCAAAGAACTGAACCAATGATTTTAACAGAGTTGAAATGTATAAGAATATTTGTATCTATTGGTCTAGAATGATTTTCAACTATGATAATTTACAAAGAAAATTTTTATTTACGATTTTCACATGTACTAAGAGCATCAAATGATTACCAGACAAAACTAGGTTGGAATTCCTGGAACCATTGGCGATATTCATACTGAATACCCTGTTTACACCACAACTCACAATTACACTGTCTGACAGTCTTCAGAAACCGAAGATTTACCTTCAGTTTCTGAAGACAATAACTTGGTTATCAAAATGTGCGTCAGACAGTGTAATTGTGAGTGTTGGTGTAAACAGTGTATTCAGTATTACCAGACACATTAGAAGCATTTAAACAATAATAAAAATCATCACATGCAAAAGTGAAACTTACCACAGATATATTCAATGAAGAAAAACTGGTGGAAATAAAATAACAATCTTTACATGCAGCATCTTGTATGTGAGGATTAGTCTCGCTTTTTAAACCTGTTAACCCATTTGCCCATGCGGCACTGCTAGACAGCCACAAAACTGATAACAAAACAGTAACCATGAAGTCCTTAAAAACGTTATTTTTAAAAAGTAATTATTTCAATAGTAATCATCTTACAATGAGAGGGGCTTTGGTGTCACTTTTATAGGTTTTATCCATCTTAATGTAAACAAAAATAATGGCCAATGAATACAACATTGCTAATACTCCAGAGGTTACAAAAAATTTGGCATCGGAAGAAAAATCTCCTGCTATCGTAACATTACAAAATTTTTTATTTTCCATTTCTTTAGTAATTATTATTTCAAAAGGGTAACTGAATGAGTCTCTCTGTTCTGCTTGATCAATGCAACCAGATTTGAGATATCCTGTGTAACCCGTTATTGTAGCAAAGGCGCAAATTGAAAAAATCTGAAAAATGATAGATATTAAATTTTAACATTATCAACTGTTTAGACTACTTACAAAATGTAGAACTCTCATAACCCCACGGGGTTCTTGGAAAACTGACAAATTGAGATCCATTGATAATTTTTGATAGGTTTGACAAAAAAATAAATAAGAAAACTATTAGTTAAAACCGCTCCCCATCAAATATCTTATAAACGTTTGGTTGCCCGTACAAACTATGTAGGAATTATACCTGCAAATTGTGAATAGTTATCATTTACATTTTATGAATAACCCAATTTGTCAATCCCCTTTCCTTGGAGAGTTTCAAGCGAACGATTGGTTAATATATCTGAATTCCAGTAAAATGACGTTTGAATAACTGATATTTTTACAATGAAGCCATTGCTTAGTAATAGTTGAGTTAAATACCACTGAGGTCAGTAGTGTCTCTTGTCTAAATATCTGTGGATTAGAAATATATATTTAGCTATAACAGTTTTCCATGAAATATATATATATATATATATATTTCCATGGAAAACTGTTATAGCTAAATCTACTAGTTATAAACAATCAATCAACTTCTCTCTAATATAAATGACAATCATTTAAAGTTTCCCAGTCATCTTTCATATGTCAGTTGCGCCAAGAGTAATTCTATGTATTAACCATTGCGGTAGATTTGTCAACTTTGAATTTTTTTCTTAATCAATTATTTTCCAATTACGTGAACGTTTATGGAAATTATACAATTTATTAAGAATAAATTTTGTTTATTTTGTCGATACACTGAAGTTGATTCGTATTGAGAGAAGAATACAGGTATCAAATTTAGAAAATGTTAGACCAATCGTACGCTACGCCTATGAGCTTCCAGTAGCTTCCAGAAAAACCGTGAATATTCTCGAATATAACCTTTAAATATATAAGGAGTGAAAACCTCTGCGCATGGGAGTGAGTGAGTTGCATTGAAATTGAGTAGACGTGTTATAGATAAATTCGCATATTTGGTATATAGTGATTTGGAACATTTCAACTAACATCTGTATATTCTACATCATTTTTTAAGTGCGTTTTGAAATTCTCATAATGGGTAAGGATTATTACAAAATTTTGGGCATATCCAAAGGTGCTAGTGACGACGATATCAAAAAAGCATATCGAAAACTTGCTTTAAAGTATCATCCAGATAAGAATAAGAGTCAAGGAGCTGAAGAAAAATTCAAGGAAGTTGCTGAAGCCTACGAAGTGTTGTCTGATAAAAAAAAGAGAGATATTTACGACAAGTATGGTGAAGAGGGGCTAAAGGGAGGTATCCCTGGAGGAACGGACAATGGTACAGGCCCGAACTATTCCTACACTTTCCACGGAGATCCAAGGGCAACATTTGCTCAATTCTTTGGCAATTCAAGTCCATTTTCAGCTTTCTTTGATTTTGGTAATAATCGAATGTTTGGTGGTATGCAAGATGATGAAATGGATGTTGATGATCCATTTGTGACACTTGGGGTTGGAGGACCACCAAGAGCAGGTCCAGGTGGTGCATTTAGGAGTCAATCATTCAATTTCCATAACAGTCCTAATAAAAATAGAGACAAGATTCAAGATCCACCAATTGAACATGATCTCTATGTTTCCTTAGAAGATATCACCAAAGGATGCCAAAAGAAAATGAAGATAAGTAGGAAAGTTTTACAGCCTGATGGAACAACGAAGAAAGAAGATAAAGTACTAACTATCAATGTGAAACCTGGATGGAAAGCAGGTACGAAAATTACATTCCAAAGAGAGGGTGATCAAGGCAGAAACAAAATACCTGCAGATATTGTCTTCATTATTAGAGATAAGCCACATCCACAATTTAAAAGAGAAGGCAGTGACATCAAATTTACTGCAAAGATATCTTTGAAACAGGTAAAGTACTTAGTTTTCTTATACAAATTTCACTATTTTGTCAAGATTTGATTTTAGTAATAATCTATATATAGCTACTATTACTTGACCTACTCTGACGTCTAAATCTAAAAATAATTAATATTGACACTATTTTTAGATGAAGTATTTAGCAAGAATTTCCTTTTTTAAATTTCTGCATATCTATTATTTACGAAATTTTTGCTAATCTATTCTCTCATTGTTACAGGCATTATGTGGATGTACTGTTGAAGTACCAACAATGTCTGGAAAATCTATACCACTTCATTACACCAATGAAATCATCAAACCAAATACAAGTAGACGTATTCAAGGATATGGTTTACCTCTTCCAAAAGAACCATCTCGAAGGGGGGATCTGATAGTCACCTTTGACATAAAATTTCCAGATAATCTCTCCCAATCCGCAAAAGATATTCTTTATGATACTCTACCAAATTAAGATGATTTGCAAGTGTTATTTGTACGTTTTAGTACAATACATGTCAAACATATTAATTATGTACTTTATGTAAATAAACTAGCTTTTTTAGGTTTGTATTTGTTAGGATAACTATGAAAATATTAGGTTTTATATTAATATAAACAACTTGGCCAAATTGTCTGTATCAGTGAGAAATGAAAATTGTAAATAGTTTGTATACAATTTAAATATTTGTAAATTGTTTTAGTATTGCATTGATTATTATCATTAATAAATTATTTTTTTACTCAACTTTTCTGTTATTTAAACCTAAGAAAATATGATGGTTGTTTGATTCTAGCCGACTTACTACAAAACAGCTGCTGTCACTAGTTATTTTGTAATTTTTATGATGGATAAATAAAATTTAAAATTATGTCCTTTTATTTTCATTTAAAAACCAATTCCACCTTGACAACCATATGTGGATTTTTATTAAGTTGTTTTCATATTGAAAATAAATTGTTTATGAATCTGTTAATACTTTTCAATGATGGTCAGTAATCATTAACTATTCATATTGCAAGCTTTATTTAGGATATGACGAGATAATTTCATGGACATGAATGAAATTTGCTTGATGATAAAGTGATTATTTTAAACTCATTCATAATAGTAGGTATGTATATTTGTATTATTAACAAATTTTTTTATAGTAATTGATAGGTATATACTTCATAAATAAAGTTCAAATTAATTTGGTTATTTTTCACAGATTGCATGTGGGCGATTTACACACACGCTATTTTGTCCTACAACAAAATTGAAACGTTTGATTGAACAGATTGATCCTATACATTAACCTTGTTTTTTATAAACTTGACTCTTGTCTACCTAAATATGGCTATATAATAGATGTTGAATAAAAATATGTGATATTTATAACAAAGGTATTATTAGAAAGAAAGGGAGTTAGATCTAGAAAAATCCAGACTACTTTAAAAATTAAAACTTAACCCTTAACTACTAATCATACGTCTCATAGACGTTACGGCTTTATCCGATTTGTCGTATGACCCCTCCCTTTTAATTTTGGACAGTGTCTTTTATCGTAATTTATCATCACGAAGTACTTATTCAGTAGCCTGAAATTAATAACTATGTGTGGTACTGTTTTCAAAATATCTTGAGTGAAAGATCGATTACCGTCTCTCAGACGTATAGTTAGTGTTAACGTTACAATAAAAAATCACAGCCGTCCATGCGACGTATAGTTATTTAATTCGAATCACGACGGATTCTCGACCTACCACATATAAGGCTGTAAAATTATTAGAAAATAATTTTGAAGAACAATTGTTGCAATGGTTTGATGAATGTGGAAGTGATGTTAGCGAAATTCAAGATGAATGTACGGAAGAAATCCATATTTAAAGTGAACATAATTCGGATTCTGAAGAAAAAGGTAAATAATTTTTAGGCAATGGTATAGTGTATGTTTACTACTTATTATCTTTACAGTTGAAAGTGAGGAAGACATTACTAAGAGTGCTAATGATAATACAATTACCAAGTATTATTATGGAAAGAATAGGTTTAAATGGTCCAGTGAGTCCATTATTTCCAACGTTAAAAAAAAAGAAAAAACTATTCCCTTTGCTCTTATAAAAAAAGAGAAGAACGGCGTATGTTTGTTACAATTGCCAAAATCCTATTTGCCTAGAGTGTGCGAAAAAATGTGTCCAGATTATGCGTCAAATTGATGATTTTTAGGCATTGTTATTTTTTTCAGTTTTAATGTTATGAACTTAGTTTTTGGATATATTTTAATTTGACTCTTTCTGTATACAGAATAATAATAAATTCATTAAAAATTTTAGTATTTTAATTTTTGTTTCGAATGTTTAAACGATTAAGTCAAAATAATGAACATTTTAAACTCCGTTAATAAATCGCGGTCCCTAAGCATCTTTTTCTACCTTATATATTTGGAACAATAATTTTATAATTTGAGAAATAGCTTAATAGAAGCAAGCGCGACAAATCCTATTTCATACCATAACCCAGCTGAACAAAGAATAGAGAAAGCAAAAATTTTAATCAATACTTTAGATCAAAAATCAGAAAATATATATCCGCATATTAGGTAAAGAAGAAGATTAATGAATGCTGTAACTTAGTAAATAAAGTGCTCTTAGTAAATAAAGTGCTATCTAAATGTACTTCAGACAATTATTTGGAAATTAGAAACGTATCAATTATCAGAGTTTAAAAAAATTTTAAAATTCAAATACAAAATGAAATTTGTTCAACTAATATACAAATTGAAAAAGAAAACTCAATACTTTTTCGAAAATTAGATTTTAAATTTTTAAACAGTCAAATATATAAGTCACTAATTTTAAGTAAAATAAATTTTGTAAAACTTCACGAAATCGATAGAATTGCAAAAAATATAAAACCAATTCAAGAGATACAAAATTCATTATATCTGTAATTATTTTAATAATTTGGTTAATTCAAATGAAGATTTTCAAGAAAGCAGAATATTGAAGAAAAGAACAAAGAAGACATGATCTGAAAAATAACTATTATTTTTCATTCTTAGGGATGGAGGAGTTACAACTAGAAAAATCCAGACGACTTTAAAAATTAAAACTTAAAAAGATTGTATTTCATAAATACTTACTCAGCATTCATTTTAATATAAACAAAAGTTGTTGTAAATACAATTTTAATGAATGAATGAATTTTGTTAATTCATTTGTCTAATGAGTTTTTATTAATCCGTTCATCGAATGAATTTAGTTGATTCAATAATTGAGATTAATTAAGTTCATTCAAGAATTGTAGAATTATAACTTGTTTTTGTGAATAAAGTTTCGGGAGTAAAATTTATAATTGGCGCAGTTACAGTAGGATTCGTTCGGTAGTGTAATTTTATTTCAATATAAACAAAAGTTGTTGTAAATTAATTTTTAAAATTGTGACTTGTTTTTGTTAATAAAGTTTTTTTTAAAAGAAGATTCGGAAGTGAAATTTATAATTCGGGCATATTTTTTCAACAATGAGTTCACAATTAACATCGAAATGTCCAGAGTTTAGCAGTTTTTACATAAATTGTTTTGTTTTCCTCATTTATTGAAAAATCTAATTTCTTCATTGTATCTTTTGAAGGTCACACAGGAAAAGTATATTTCTTCTTTACCACGCTTTTTTATGTTATCAGAATCGTATTCGATTCTAAAATATTAGTCATTTTCATAACAAGTTCGAACATTTAACACAACTTATACATTATCTTACAAGGTACAAATAAGAACTTATGTTAATTAGTAGGTCGATTTTTACCCCTACCAAACCCCAAAATTAGTTTTCGGTTATGTACTACATTTGGTAGGTACATTCCACTAAGCGTTCATAGCGTATGAAATAATCTTTCGGGCGTTGTACATGACGACCTAAGTCAAGAAATACATCCAAGGGAGCTTTGAATACGATTTTCAAAGGTCAAAGTAACAAAATTTCCAACTATCTCATTACTTCATGTGTTGAGGGATATTATAAGTACATACATTCTTGTGACGCATCATCAAATATGTAGCCAGAAAAAGTTTTATTTTTATGAAAATGACTTAAGCACTCCACTAAAAAATTACTTACAAATTGTAACATAATCTCTTAGTGCTTTTACTTTATATCGGATGTTTAGCTATTTTTTATTATTCACCCCACCGCTCAAAACGCTTCATAATCTATTCCCCTTACATTACGATTATAACGCTCTGAACTAAGTGGAACGGGAAATATCGTCATCGTGAACGTGAGTGGTGAAATGCACCATTTGGGAATCACTATTTTACAAAAATCTATGTTCAACAATTATTGTTTGTTTGACAAAGCATGTAATATTTATTAGGTATTATTTGTTTCTTTCTAATTGCACAATTTAAGTACTCAATCGAGCACAGGCGTCCGTAATGTGGTTTTAAAAAAAATCACAACATGCTGAAAACAAAATTCTTTTACATAATTGAATGCAGAAACAATGGAAGTTTGTTCCCATTGATTCTTGCGTGCCAAATTCATGAGTGTCAAGCCTATAGCTTTCGGGCTCAAAGTGATTAATAAACTTGGAACAGACTATTATTGTTAGAGTTGAGTGAAAAACATATCTTAGAAGATATAACCATGGTAGCTTACGCGAATGTAGCGCATCGGAAACCTGTTGAGCTTACGCTGCAGTCTTTTTTGTTTTTTGTCAACTAGTAGTCTAACAGGGGTATTTTTAACAAATGTTACATTATAAAGTGGTAAATAAGGTTGTATTTTGTCTAGTTCCTTTTTAAATAATAAATCACGAGTTATATCCATCACTCACCCACTTTTATATGTACAGGGTGATTCATTAAGAATATCCATCCATCTCTGAACTGTAGATTCTAGACCTCAAAATATGATGATTCTGCTCAACATGCCTTATTCAAATATTGCTAGTTTCCGAGATACGGGGTGTTCAAAGTTTAAATTTAAATTTTGATTTTCGCAATAATTTTTTATGTTTTCACAATTTCTCTTTGAAAATTGACAATTTTACGTTTTTTGGCATGAGCAATCATAACTTGCACTCTAATTTAACATTGCTAATAGAGGGCGCTAGTTACACTTGTTTGTGTTAATTAAATAAAAGTAAACTTTTTTTTGGCTAAACTTACAACTAAAATAATAAAAAAAATATTAAAAAGCGTTAAATTCTACAAAAAAAAGTTACTCTTCTTTGATTCGTGTAACTCAATCGGTTATCGAGTTATTTGCTTCTAACTGTTTAAATATTTACAATATTACAAAGGTTTTTGGTAAAATGATTGAAGGATTCAACACTTTCGTTCCCTGAAGGTGGCCAATATAATCATGAAATGCAAAAACAATCGGAAATTTTATTTTATGATTAAATAGAATACGTTAGTTTGTTAATTCGTCCTTAAAATCAAATCAAAGCGTGAAGTATGATTTTTATTCAAAAAAATTAATCTTGGTTCACATTAAAGTACTTATAACAACACATAATTAAAAATATAAAAATAAAATGTATTTCTAATGTGTTTTCCATTTAGATGTTTAATAATGAAAAAATGAATAATTGATTTATGTCTGAGTAGAAAAAAAATATGAATATACAAACTCTTTCATTACTTGGATTTACATTTTATAAAATAAACAATTTATCAATATCTCTTGAAATACAAAACTTTCTTATACACATTTTTGTACCTATGTTATATTACTGTATTTTACAAATATTTATATTTATGTGCAAATTAAATAAAACATTTATATAAATTTATAACTATGATCAGATCAACTCTAAATCTACACATATTGTTGCTATTAGGTTTTAACCTAAGATTTAGAGTATTTTCTATGAAAGTAAGTATGTAATGTTTTCTGTGAGCTCCAATATTTTTGAAATGATACTGTTTATATTATAGTTCTTGTTATTGAATATATGATACTATTGTGAAAAGAGACAATATCCACGGCTAAGTTATAACACAAGTATCTTAATATTTTACTGTTTTAAGGTATTTATGTCGGCCAAAAAAGAGGTCTATTATATAATTCTAACAGCACATTTCTTAAAAATCAAATGAAGTTAGGTAAAATGACGTATCTTAGATTTTTTGCAATAGAAGCATGTGGTTCAATTGGACCAGCTACTATTTTACGGTATATTTTTTACAATTACTTTCAATAGCAATAATGTATATATTAATAACATCATTTATAATTCAACAAACAGATAAATTGTGCTTAATTGAGGAACAATTTTATTATTTGCTCCAATAACAACCTGTAAAGTTGATTTCTAAGATACGTGTTGTTATACTATAGTTTTATATTTTTCGTGTACAAGTTACATGAAGTTGAAAGTTAAATTTCATAGGCTCACATTTATTGAACATAACGGCTACCTAGTTATGAATGAACCTAACACTGAAAATTTTATCCTCATTAAGACCGGAACAAACCATTCGTAAGTATTCTATTTTATATTACTTTATATAGTACATATCTTAAAGAATTAATGTATAATTAAATAAATTACTTCTATAATCAGGTACACATACCTACAGACAAAATATATCTGGAATTATAAGTAATCATGATAATATGTTATAATATACTCTTGTTTCTATTGCCGGAATTGAACAGGATAATAAGAGCTGAACGACAGGGAACCAATCAAACCAACCATTAGACATTGCCCTAAAATACGCAAAAAAGCTTGACGAAACCCTTTCCCCTATGATGCTATGTACCTCAACCATGAATTTCTCCAACATAAATTACTATGGATCCATTAATCCAGAAAGTAGTCGATGACCCAGTAGTGGTGGGTGTTCACTGTTTCAAGTATTGCCCTGAAGGGAAAATTCACTATAAACTTACACAGATTTGACCCAACGACTTAACAAAGTTCCAAAAGATCGCCAGCCACAGAAGTTGTTTTAGGGAAAAATTCCACTACAGCAAGAAAAAACGAAGTTGAAGTTTGTAATTCCTGCAGACTATCGTGACTTCTACGACTCTCTGTCCTATAAAAACTAGTAACTAATTTATTAATAATTGTAGGCTTATTCGCATGTATTTTCAACATTATGGTAAATTTTTTTATTGATAGTTTAAATAAATGTCAGAATCTTTTCCAAAACTGTATTAATTTGCTTTCTTAAAACCCCCTAATAACACTTATCTCTCATAAAAATTGTTGGCCAACCCAATGTATCTCATAAAAATTAGTTTAAAATTGAAGAAAACTTTCCTGAAACAATCATAATTAGTAATAGGCGACTCATGTTGACGCAATGTTATTAAGAAAAATATTAAATTTGTTGTTTTTTACTAAAGTAGACATTAAACGCTCTTGATCGAACAGTTTAGGTATATGTTTCAGTCAATGAAGTCAACCTTTAAGAATAGATATAAAGATTACAAAAAAAAATATGGAATTAACTTAAAATTTATAATGTTCATGTTTTTTGCCAACTTTAACCAGGATATATTTTGCAAAAAACATGATTCGGTATTACCGAGAAGGTAAATATTTATTGAAATAGTTAAGTGTAAGTACATTGTATACATCATTTGAATCTGATTTTTTCCTACGATGACAAGTCTGGTGAATTGACATTTTCAGACAATGGACTCATCGCTTTCGAATAAAAAAAATGGAATAGTAAAATCACTAAATATCAGTGGCCATGTAGCATGTCCCAGAGAAATTTCACTTTGGAATCCTATTCCATTGGAAGAAAGGAAAAGTATTTGTCGTCCTTTTATTGGAAATTTACAAATTATATTATGAAAAACATAATAGGTAATATTTAATTTTTCTCATACTTCTCAATGACAATATTATAAACGAACCTATTTGAATGACTTTATGTGTGTGGGAAGAAGTACTTGCTTCAAGAAACTCTCGAGGCATTATTTCTTGACGGTAGAAGATTTTGAACAAACTGTTAAAAATTGTTTACATTTCCTCAGAAAGTTCAAATTATAGAGCAAAATTTGATAACTGCATACGAGTGGTGTGTTACTGGTATTAAAATTTTTGATATTGTGATGCCAGCTATTAATTTCCAAAGAACCCCATATTGGCCATATTTTAGGTATGTTTCTATTATCTTCAAGAATACTAAGAATTCTGTCAGTAAATTAAAACCGACTTGCAGTAGTAAATTTTACCTAACATACTAGATGTAGTGGGAAAAGTTCCTACACCGGAAATCTTTATTTAAAACTTTATTTCATCAATAAAAAGACACATTCCAAAATAATAATGAAATTTCGATTTACAATAAACTACTAAAGTAAAACATATAAAATCTTAAGAATGTAAGACAGCTAACAAAAAAGTAAAAAATCAATGTATAGTTTATTGGAAAGACCATAAAAATAAAAATTTTTATACTGAAGACTTCATAGAAACAACTAGAGTAAAGCACATGAATGTTTTTTGATATATCCCAGTGACCTTTCACAATATGAAAATATAAAATGAAAATATGTCATATATAACCTAATTGTGCATGGGTGACAATATTTATATTCGTGTTAACATTTTCCAAAAGACCTTCTGTGAGCTAGTAAGGAATTAGACATTAATATTTTATTTTCAATTGGAATACTGATTGGACGAGTAATAATCTAAAACAATCATATACATTTTAAAAATCGAAAAGATATTATGAAAGTTCATGGAGGATTTTAGTAAAAACCTTGTATGTTATATTGTGATCATATAAGTGGTTTTTTATTGGGAACGTGGCAAGGAAACACCAAACTTCAACATATTTTCTGTGCTTTCGAATACTTATGTATTCATCGTCTGTGAAATAATTTTATAATAATAAGATTTTTGATAGTATTAATGCTTGTATACACTTTCAAATTCAAAATTCAATATTCAAATTGACGTAAATATATTAAAGTTAGTCCACTTTGTTGTTTCCTTTCCACGTTCCCAAAAAGAAACCACTCATAATATAGCTGGCAAATATATATATATATATATATATATATATGTATATAAGCTCTTGACTTATCAAAAGACATAAAAATGATTAAATTGAAAAATGTTATATGAATTCGATAAAATATGAATTAAAAGAAACGGACATTTGAAAAAAAAATTGTTTCAACAATCATTTTATTTCATAATTTATCGAATTTATATAACAATTTTTAATAATCAGACTTTTGATAATGCTTCTAGTCTCAAGCGAACTGTCAAGATAAAATAAAAAAATCCAGGGCTCAAGAAGTTTTAATATATATATATATATATATATATATATATATATATATATATATATATATATATATATATATATATATATATATATATATATATATGTGTGTGTGTGTGTGTGTGTCATCGTAAAAGTGGTAACTCCATAATTTTCTAATTCATATTTTATTGCATAATAGGTTCTCAATTAATCACATCTTTCAGTATAAAAGTGAAGCAACTCTACTTATTCTGTTATGTTTCGTCAAGGAACATATTTTATTTATTACTCACTTTAACAGTGAAGTAAGCCACAAGTCACTTTTATAATGAAGTAAGTCCGGAGTTATTTCACTTATATTGTGACATATGTTCAACAATTCGTGATAGTTTTCTTAAGTATTTGAAAAATAAGTTTTTTCGTAGTATTATAATAGCATTATGTCGAACATAGAAGATTTTAGTGATTCCGGATCTGAATACCAGCCTAATTCTGAAAAACATCGAACAGGATCTGATAAGTAATAAATTGATTCATTATTTTTATAACCTCAAAATGTCGTGACGTAGTTAAAGTTTATTAGCTTTATGAACAAAATATAAATTATACGAATATAATTTATATAATAAGTAATTTCTATACTTTTTGTTCTTTCGTTCTAAGATTTTTGTATTTGTTTCAGAAACAGATACGAGCACAAGCTCTGATGAAAACGTATCTTTCAAGTATTTTCTTAAGTCCAATATCAAGACACACTTAGTATGTGAGAAATATTTTTTAAAGACGTTCCAAATTAGTGATGGAAGATTATATCGATGCCTGTCAAAAAGCGACGTCTCTCATTCTAAGGATAATCGAGGCACTACTAGTAGTTCTCGAAAACTTGATGATTTTGACATCATAGCTCACATCTAAAGTTTTCCAGCATACCAAAGTCATTACACCCGAAAAAATAATCCTAACCGAAAGTTTTTAAATCTTGTGTTAACTATCCAAAAGATGTACGATCTCCATAAAGAAAAATGTGGGACTGAAATGACTGAACCTAAAAAATATAAATACTAATAAATAATAAAGTTTTCAACACCAAGTTCAAACTGCATTTTAAATCGCCGCGGCAGGATACATGCAAGACTTGAATTTTAAAATAAACGGAACTGACGACGAAAACGCAAAGAAAGAGTTTGATGTTCAAAAGGAACTACACCAAAGAAAAGCAGATTCGGCTAGGGAAAACCTAAAAATTGATGCGAAAAAGACTAATGAGGCATACATACTTACATTTGATTTGCAAAAAGTTTTAGCATATCCAAAATTAACTACATCGGTGGCATACTATAAAAGAAATCTATATTTATATAATTTGGAATACATTGTTTTAATAATAAAACAGGATACCTGAACGTCTGGAATGAGGTAGAAGGTAGGCGTGGTTCTCAAGACATTGCAGTCTGTCTCGTCAAACACTTAAAAACTTACGTGGCTCTAAAAAATCACAATCATGTATTGATTCTTGCACTGGACAAAATCGAAATATAAAGACCACACTTTCACTTTTAAAGCTGGTACAAAACCCGGGCAATAGTATCGCTATAATACATAGCATACCTAACACAATAGACCACAAGTTTTTAGTGTCAGGGCATTCTTATTTACGTAATGATGGGGAATTTGGGATCATTGAGAGTGCAAGTCGCCGTCATGCACAAATTTACAGCTCGGAACAATGGATGGATATAAAAAATGCTAAGCGCAAAGAACCTTACTTTGTTGTTACCGAAATAAAAATTCCAACTTTATAAGCACTGCGGCCTTAGAAAAATCTATAACCAATAAAAAAAAACAACTTGCGGTTACGACTTCAGCTGGCCGAGGTTTAAAAGAAATAATGCCTTACAATTTCTATTTAAAGAGACGTTTAACCCTGATACGCCATTCTATAGAGTAGATCTATCTAAAAAGCAGTAAGGATGACCTGCCTACTTGTTCAATATTCAACAAGACCCACAATATCAATCAAAAAGACCTATTACTAACGCTAAGAAAAAGGATATGCTCGATCTTCTACCGTATATTCCGTATACACCACCAATTTTACAAAAATCTGCCAGTAGATATTCCAATTCGATCAAACACACATAACGCTGATGAGCGTTCATCTGATCACGAAATAATATACGATTAAAATACTAAACGAAATGACATTATGTTTGACTATGTCACATTAACAGTGAAGTAACTCCAGAAAAGAAAAATGTTTTTTCTTCTATTAAAAAAGTTTTTTTTAAGTTACTATCTGCTAATATAATCTTTGATTTGTCCTTAACAATTATATATATATATATATATATATATATATATATATATATATATATATATATATATATATAACACTGAACAAATATTTGTGTTTTTTTTAATACACGTCAATTAGCAAAACCTTTTGTTTCTCGAAATTTAAATACAAGGAGGTAATTCACTATTACAATGAACGGTACATATATAAATGTATCTGAATATTCTTGATTTTAGGTCTCTTCCGTTCCAAAATTAGTTTTTTGGATAATTTTTCGTCTTTCATAAAGACTTAAAAAAAGTCAAAACGTGAATTTTTATATTTCATTTAAAAAAATTATCAAAAAAAAAACTAATTTTAAAACAGAAGAGACCTAAGATCATCAAGAATATTTAGAAACATAAACATATCTAAGGAAATTAAGAAATATATACATATCGTAAACAACATACACTTAGAAATAGAATACAAAAATAATAGATCTTATAGTGAACAAAAAATATTTTTATATGTGGTGCTTTAATCCATCCATTTCATTTTATACTTCAAAAGTCGGATTTATAAATCAATATATTGGAAATGAAGAGTTATTGGCATTTGGTAACATGCTGAAATTTTTGACACGTATTATTACCAGAACCAAACATGTAACTAGCTACAACTATTATTCCATAACAACCAAATTATTGTACTAGCTTTGAGACGGGCATTCGATAAATGTTTGGAACTAAAAATAGACTTATGTATACTTATTTTCACAAAGTTCTTTTCGTAAACACATACTAAAAGTTCATATTTTCTTTGGTTTATACCTTGTAGAAACGATTATAATGAAACAATGAATAATATGATAAGCTCTGAAAACATTTCAACAATTTATTTTGATTCTAAATGATTTATAATAATGAAATATCTGCCTAGAAAAATTTTATTTATTTATTGTCTGGAAAAAAAAATTTGTCGCTACAACATAATGTACATTAAAAAGTATCAGGAAACGGATGTCTTCATCAATTTGATAAATTAAATGATATCAAGGGCAAATCAAATCTAGTTCTAGAAGAGCTATTAAAATAATATCTACATTTAAAAAACACACTTACAGAATAAAGTCTGGTCCCACTAAAGTATATCAAATGAGAGTTTTGTTTCAATTTAACAAATTTTTTACTGAATGAAGTAAGTGAGAAGCAATATAGCAAGTAAATATATTTGCTCAATATTGTTATAGAGAAATTTATTTGCATACAAATATATGGGGAAATATTGTAATTATACAGGAGAAATGACTTCACATTCAACAAGAAAACTATACATAAAAGTATGGTTTGATCTTTAGTAAACAAATTTTGTATTCCAGTGTACTAGTCTAAAAGACATCAATGATACGTAGAATCAAAATAGATTATTATCAATCTGAAGCAAAGTAAAATATATCGATTTTAAAAACTGTAGTGTACATAGTCCTGATATATAAGAAATTTTTGCAAAACTAGCGATATAATGAATAAAGTAATATGACAGATTTTTACAGGGACCAAATAATAAAATAAATATAAGCAAATTTCTCAAAATAAAAGTATTTAAAGGCATTAATGTTACCAATTTGTTCAAATTATTTATTATATGCAGAGTGAAGTATAAAAAATCAAACCTATTTCAAATTTAAACAAGGGATTATGAAGGATAGCTTCAATACTAAAAAAATGGAATTGGAATATTGTTTGGATTTTTAAGTTAGTTACAATATAAAATTACTTTTGTTAATTGTAATAGTTATCCCATTAGTTCCAATGTGATTACCATACCACAATATATGTAAGAAAATATTGAAGAATGCATGTAAAAGTAATGATGACTGTGTGATTTCACATTATTGAATTTTCAAAATACAAGAAAAGGGTAGGTAAGGTAATTAAAACAAACACATAAGTTAATGTATCTATTACTAAGAAATAACCCCTTTTTATATAGATTCGTAAAAGATAAAATAAACAAGACGAAAAAAAATTTGTTGAGGTTAGGTAATATTAAACCTATTGGGTTGTTATTATAGTATTTATTTTACGAATACCATTCAGGTGAATTGTCGAACTCAGATATGAATAAACACAATTGTGAGATAAGTGTAATGTCTCTTTCAACTATCCTATTTTGTCAACATTTTAAATATTTTCCCAATATTCTCCACTAGTTTAAGAATTCTGTGTAACTATTATTTGAAAAACTTTATAACAAATGGTATAATCTACAACATCTGCAACCAACTGAATGGGCAATAGAAACTATATTGACATGATAAAAATTCAAGTTTGTGATAGATTTTGCAGATAGTGAGAATTTGATAATAAGTATACTTATTATCAAATAAATAAACAATTATAGAGTTTAGGATAAAAATATGAAGGAATTCTCTAAAAATTGATATAGTTAAGCAAAAAGGAGAAGATTTGAGTACTAAAGATGGCAATTTACATACATTAATTTATTTGGGTCTAAAAATAATTGGAAAGTTCATCACTGTACTTCATCACACATATAATTTTCAACATAAAATGAGATCTATGACGAAATAATGCCTCAAGACACTTGCATCTCGTTTTTTATTTTTTAAATTATCTCAGACTGTATTAGATGTACATTTTATATGGTTGTTGAAAATACTTTTAATTTACTCTGATGCTGTTAACTAAAAAATCCAAATAATGTGTGCAGGAAATTCCAATTTACTTTTTCCTTTATAATTGATACTTATTTCAGGTTATGATTTTGAAGTATTTACAATGAAACTTAATATAAATGAGGATAAATAGACAAATAGACAAAAATATACAGAAAGTGATACAATAAAAATATTTTACAATCCTTATCATTAAATTATCACAACTGAACTGTGTATATATAATCTACTAAAATACTTTCTCACTTTGTCTAGTGTTGCATTTGCAAAAGAGTGATTGTCCAACACTTTGCACTATGAAGCATCTTTTGAAGTGGAAGGTTGTGTAGAATCAGGAGATCTGGGACTACTAGAACGACTACCCAAATTTTCGTAGGTAGTGGTTTTAGAACAGGTGATGCAGATGTAATCTTCATCTTCATTAATGTCTTCAGCTGAAAGTCCAACACAGGCCATATGGAACCATTGTTCACAGCCTCCATCACACTGAACCCAATCAACATTTTGGCCGGTAGGCTTTTGGCAACCGTTTGCAGCGCAGCTTTCGTCGGCGTCATCATCGTCACTATCTGAAGCTGTAGACTGACACCTCCCAACACGTTTTTTATATGCTCGTTTTTTACCACCTTCCTTGTTAGTTTTCACCTTACGACCTCGAATTTTTTTCTCTTGATCTACTTTTGCAGTTTTTGACACTTTCTTGGAATCCGATTCTTCTGAAAGCCTCTTACGACCTCTTTTTTTGGCAGTGTTCTTCATATGAGCCTAAACAGGTACCAATGAAGTTTATTTAGTCCACATATTCAGTCAAAGAATTTAAAATTATATTGCCAAATGTCACAATTTGAAACTGAAATGAAACTATTGAATGGAAAAGTGTGGTCTGCCTACATCATTCATGCTAATATTTTGATATATTGGGTGGATTTATTATATGGGAAACACATGATGTATCATTTCATTTATATTCACTATAAAACTAGACCCTAGACTAAATTAAATATTTTAATTTAAAAGAGCACATGTGGCAATTAATTATATTCCATATACCATATCCGTTGAACAGGGCCAGTTTTCGATCCAAAGTAAAATATTTTTTGAAGGCCTTGTCTGTTTTGAATCTAGTATTCAAAAGCAAACCAGTCAACAACGCAGCATCCTACCTCCATATAGACACGAAACTATTATATTCGATATTGTAGAGTTATTCTACGAACATTCCCTCAATGACTATTTTGAAGTATTAAGTAAGCACGTAAGGCCGAAGGATATAATATTCGCATATCAAATTGTAGAATGTGCATGGTATTTATCATCAAAAGCATTAGTAGACAAATTTATTAAAGAAATTGGGCATATAACCATAAAAGAAAAATGTTCAACATGTTCAACCAATACAACTACCAGCTTTACTCAAAGTACTCCCAACCAAACACCGAACACCCTCTCTTAACACGCCACATCCCAAAATTCAGTGACTAACCTAGTGCAACAATTGTCACCTATAGCATCGTCTACTTCAGATAAAGCTATAACTATAGCCCATATACCAACTCAAATATCTCCAGAAACTGAAACAAATGCTTCAGCTTTATCTCTCACTAGTTAACTCCACTTTCAACCACAAACACATCCACGTATAACCTTGAAGGTCAATTAACTTCAAACATCCTCCAATTAGTCAAAAGAATTAAGACCTATAAGAAAGACAGCATTAACCTCGCAAAATTACTAGAACCTATAACAAAATACTTAGAAAACGAAATTCGACTGCTGAACTTCGACATTTTTGAAACCAGTCAAGGATCCAAAGATAAGACATAACAAAATCGTACACAGATGACTCGCACACATTACTACAGTTTCTCACCAAATCACATCCATGTCACACAAATAAATTAATGAAAACTAATAGCACAAGATTGCAAGCTAGCCATTCAAATATCCACCCCACAAAAATAAAATCATTATTGGAAGAAGATTCCGATTCTTCCGCAAATTCGTCTCAAGAATAATAACATTCGTATCTCTACTTCAATAGGTTCTATACCCATTTTGAAAAGGTTAACCATATGACAGAAATACATGCATCTAGTATTTGCTTACAGGCAACAAATTTTAAAAATCCAAACCACATATTCAATTTATACGTAAATACGCACGTTTCTATAAAAACAGACTAAAACTAAAATGTAGCCAGCGGAGGAGCTGCATTGTACGTAGATAAAAAAATTATGGCTACAGAATTATTAATAAACGCAGAACCGATGAAAATATAACAGAATATTAAAAATGCAGAGCCGAAGCAAGGTAGACTCTTAAAAAATCAGGAAAGATTCTTGGAAATAATTAATATCATCCCTTAACATATCAATAACAAGTACGGTCTGGCAAAAATGATAAAATAATAAGCGATACACAAGAAATAGTAAAAATGTAGACATACCAATACGAATCCAATTCGAGCAAGGAAAATTACATGGACAAAATTAAAATACAAAAGATGGGGAACCGTCGGAAAACGAAAGACAAGAAATTGATAACCTTAACGTTCCCTTTTCATTAGCAGAATTTACACCTACCAGAAAGTGGAAAAACCTTACTTCTGAAGTTCCATAATTTTATTTGGATCAATAAATTATTTTCTTCAACTTTGTTTGAAGCTATAGTTTTAATCTTCTTAAACCAAATAAGTCTCGAACATCCCCAGAATCATACTGCCCAATGTCCATAACCAGCACAATATCCAAGGTTTTAGAGAAAATGGTCAATAAGAGACTGCGATTGTTCTTACAAACAAAAAAACTCCTTATTCCACAACAAAGCGGTTTCAGAGAAAACAGATCCCCTACAGATAACTTAATCAACTTGGAATTAGAAATACGTGAAGCATTCGCGAATAAACAATTTTGTGTTGGAATCTTTCTATTGTTTTTTAATATCACATGGAAATTACTTAACTTAACTGGAATAGTAGAGGTAATATGCTAAAATTCATTTCAAATTTCCTGCGAATCGCAGCTCTCATGTGCGATTGGACAATGTTACCTTAAAAAAAAGTACAAGTGAATGGTTCACCACAAGGATCAATAATAAGCACTACACTTTTTCTGATAACTATTAACGACATACTAGATCAATGCCTGCCACTTGTCAAAGGTAAACTATATGCTGATGACATAGTTGTATTTTCCAAAGGAAAGAACTTGACATCCATTCAAAACTATTTACAACAAACCATCAATAAACTAAATATAGAATTATGGTGTAAATCGACCGGATTACAATTCGCTCTAACAAAAACTAATTGTATAAGAAAACGGACAAGGAAATTTAAAATGAATAAACAATCAAATTTTTTGTTTTGACTTGTAATAGAGATATAACTGAATATTTTTATTGTCTAAACTAGTACTTTAAAGAATTTTCAATTCTACTTCGGGTGCCGCAAAGGCGTCAATATTTGATAACTTATCAAAAAAATGCCAAAACTTAAAAAACACAGCTCTTAGCTCATATTTGCTTGTATTAAGGGAAATATTACCCAGAAGTCACCACGACTGTATATCAACTTATACCCACCTTTCACCCTTCAAAAAACATATCTTAGATGTCTAAATTACCGGCTTGGAAACCTTTTTGGTTTTCAACTTTGGCATAATATTTCGTGGTTCTACGTTTCCCAAAATAAAACTATCTCTAGCTTCATACTCTGATACAGCTGATGTGGTTTTGGTGACCATTTTAAAACATTCCTCCACCGCTTGTGACTAACAGAGAAATGTAGAATATTTGTGGCATCTCCGGTCTGAACCACTTTCTTAATTTCTTCATCGGTCAATCGTGACTAGATTGGGGGTTTAGGGCATTTGCAACCATTTCAATTTACTAAATCTATACATTCAGATGCATCAAAATTAAGACAAGATACTTCAAAGCACCTAACAATTTCATTAGGTCTTGATCTAGACGCCATGATCCTTCTGAGCCCAAGTATTTCCTAGAGTCAGTTACCATTGCTAGAATAATATTTCCTGGGCTGGAAAAAACGCATTTCATTGAATAACTGGATTTACGACGTCTCTATACTGTTTTTCAAGGTACCTAGTATGTTTGATAATTTCCCACAAATGAATAGTACATTCTTGCAAGGTTTTACTTTGATGGTGAACCACATTCGATTATAAACCTTAATAACGAATTCGGTAAGAGCTTGAAGATTTCGTGAAGAAGTTTCACACGAGACATAAAATTCTATTTGCAGTCGTCAACCAGCGAGAATGAGCAACTTCTCCTGGCTTTCTTTTTGCCAAGTCTTCGGTTGATACTGCTTGACAAATTTCAAATAAGTACTTCTGATCAGCACTTAAGTCTTCTCAATCAAATTCTTCAAATTCAATCAAAATTTTTCATAATTAGCACTTGGAAGTTCTTCGCAATACTCAACTTTTTGCCTATTGGGCCACAAAATCCTGTAAGACCCGTAGTTTGTACATCAAGATATTGAAAGTGCCCAAAGTTCATTTGCACGCAGTAGACAAATTATTCATTGCAAGGGTCTTCCCAGCCTAGTTTCTAACATTTGTATATTTTACAATGGTTCCGTCGCACTCTATAACTTTTAAATGGGAAAGGTCAATATCATGATTTCTAAAATACTACAAAATTTAATTTGCTATACAATTAGCTAAGGTTGATGTAGGGAAATGATGATCAATATATTTTCACCCTGGCTCTTGTACTAGGACTACATGTTTTTCTCTCACTATTTTTGTATAAACTTTATTTTTATTTATTTCAGTAATCATAATACTGTCTTTTCTGCTATCAAAATATAAGCCTTCTGGAATTAATTTGTCTCTCTCATCTCTTTTTCTTAAGTTCAACTTCTTTGTCTTCTCAACGTCATCCTATTGATAACCTTTAATTTGTTTGATGACTTTCAAGGCGACATTTGTCTCTGTTAGTTCAACTGCGATAATGAAGACAGGAAAATTCAACCTTTTTGCCCATTTTCTAGTGAAAGTTGTAGTCGAAGCTTTCGTAGTTGGTTCATTGCTATAATATGAAGAATATTCACTTTCAGGATCATTGACGTTGCTGCAAAGGTCTTGTACAGATGACGATGACGAATCGATAAAAGATGCAATGTCTTCTGTCCAATTTTTTATTTCTTCAGTTCTTTTTCATGCCTTTCAAGCTTGCGTTGTTTCTTCTAGTTTTGATATCCATGAAACCGAATACAATCATCTTTCGCCTCACTGATCTTTGATAAAATTAAGCTTTTGAAGACTGTAAATGATAACCAATTTGAGTTATTTTCAGTAATTAAGGGCACTGTGGCACCACTAGACTTTATTTTAAAATTAAAACAAAACTATTTTTGTTATATGGATGAAAAAAAGGAACACAATTTTCATTATTACAAAACAATATTCGAGACTTGGTTTTCAAGTTCCACCCTAGTAGACACCCAGCTATAAATTGCTTATACAATGGAAAATAAGTACCAATTTTTTTTCAAATATTATCAAAATACAAGACATTAGTACAAAGGTGATTCATGATACATTAAATCAGGCGCTCAATTTTTCTCATAACTTTTCAGAAGAACAAAAATATCAACTATTGTAAAGATTTCTACAAAATGTAAAAATAATACAGATTGAGAGAGAAGTACTTACATCAAAATCAATAAATATTGGTTCTTTTACAGGATCACGTGATGCTTGCAATAACTTCCATAAAGCAAAAGTCTCATCTAACGAAACCTCCAACAAGTCTCCTTCAGTAAGCAATTCTTCTAATTGTTTTCTGATATCTGTATTCAGAAGAAGGGAATAATCTTCATCTCCAAGCTTAGGCAAATGTAATGAATATGCATGTTCACCCATTCGATCGTCGGATTCTCGTGAATCTCTGGATGCATCATCAGAATCATTGATTCCACTATCACAAGTTATACCATCTTCAGTAATAACACCGCTGTAAGGAGTGATTTCTTGCACTCTTTGGTGCAATTCAGGATTTTTTGAAGCTCGTTTGAGTTCGGTAGATATAATTTTTTCAGTCCTTTGTCTCGCAGCTGCTTCATTGTATTTTTGGCTGAACATAGCCAGCTTACTTTTAGCTATTTCTAATTCAGTATGCTGTAAGAGTTGCCTGGCTCTATCTTGCCAATTCATAGCGCGTTCTGTAAGACATTGCAAGGCTTCACCTTCAGGTACTCTAACATATAATTTTTGTAAAGACATAAGTAGTCCTAAAATTATGTCCAATCGAGGACGCTTTGTACGTTGACAATTTGGACATAGAAATTTACAGTCTTTAAAACCCATGTGAAGAGCAACAGATGCAAAATTTCCTTTGAACTTTGTGGTGGATAATTTTGGAAGTTGTGTGCAAGTTGAATGAAACCAATCTTTGCATAATTCACATTGCATCATAATACCATATACTCCTCTTCCACAAATACAGAAAGTACTGTTAGAGCTAGGATCCAAGCTTTTAGCCATATTGGTGGCTCTGAGTTTTTTAAGTAAAGCCATCTCTGTATCCTCAGCATCTTTAAATACAGCGACTACAGCTGCAGGATCCATTGCATTGGTTAGAGATATACTCGAATGATCTTCTTCACTGATTTTACTTTTTTTGTTTGTTTTATTAATACCGTTAGATATGGATATTCTTGGAGATAAAGCTTCCATCAGAGTGCAAGCGGAATTTTTTCTTAGAAATGCTCTACTTGTTCTTTCTTTCCATCCCGTGGCAAGAACTAAATAATCATTCATTCTATCCACCTCTATTAAATGCAAAGCTAATGATCTTCCTTTCTTTATTAATTCTTCCATTGCACTAAAATATGGATAATACTCTGCAGAATTCATTTCTTCTAGCAATCTTAACCAATCCCTAGCTTTTTTCATAGAGTCAAATAAATGACCTTCTGTAGGTAAGAAACAAGATATTTTGGAAGCTTCTTTCAAGAGTTTGTCTACTTGAATCAAGACGTTATTATCTTCAGACTTAAGGATTTCGGCTGCTTGTTCTTCCCATTCTTCACTGGTTTGTAAAATTCCTTGTAAATTGGACAATTCTTCTTCTAATTCAGGATGAGGGGGTAAAGAAGTTCCTTCTTGAATAAAATTTCTGATTGCATCTAATCCCATAACATCTGTTTTACTCTTATAATTATCTACATTTTGCATCCATTGGCACTGTTTTAGTCTTGTAGCTACAAGTCTCAGATTTGGAAGTTCTATGCACAGCCCACTACCATGGGAATGACAAGCTTCCAATTCAGGTATGGAGCATTCTGAGAGAGATAAGGCCAAAAACTTTTCACTCATTTCTTCAAATTTTTTTGTTTGTTGCAATAATTCCCTAATGCTTTTAGCTTCTTCTAAAATACAAGCAAGACTATCAATTTCTTCACAGAACAAAGTGAGTTCTTCGACAGTCAACTTGTATTTTGTATCATTAGAATTTCTAGTTCGGGTACGCATTTTATTCAAATCTAGCTGGTGTATAACACTTGCACACTTTTCAGCATCCTCTACAGCGCTAGTTAATGTCTGAAGTAAATCACATTTAGGGAATTTTTTACCATCAGCCTCACTAAGTAATTCTTTAAGGTCAGTTAAATTCAGAGTCTTCGGAGTTTTTGGATCTAACGCATCCTTCACTCTAGACACCCAGTGATCAAAGGATTCAGCTTTCAATTTCAAAGCTTTCAGCATAACGGGCAGTTCATCTAGAGTGTATCTGTACCTCAGAGTTCTATTCTGAGGAGAACATTCACACAGATTCTTATAATGCCGCAGGCAAACTAAAATATCAGTTGAACATTTACAAGTCATTGCAGATAAAAAACATGTAGTTTTACAAACTTCACATTGTCGCTCATCATCAGGGAGAAGTTCAAAAGCTTCTCTTTCAGCATTTGTGACACCCTAGAAAATACATTATGTAAAACTACAGCAATTAAATAACAATATCTACTTACCCAATCTAGTAAAGTTTTCCTCAACCTCTTTTCTGTGTCAACCATGACCAACATGTCTTGATAAGTAGCAGCTGCAATTGTTAAGTCTAATTTTTCAGGATCCAAAGCCATTTTGCAAACAAGTTCGTCATGTGAGAAAACGCAGTATCTCCTCAAGTGAGAATAATGTAAAACACATTCTCGTCCCATTCTTAACCAATCTGCAGGAGCAAAGTTGACAGCTTCAGCAAAATTGTATCTGCAACAAATATGTGTGATTTCACAAAGGAACACTTGTAAAAAAATATTGATACCAACCCTTGGTTAAATCCAGCATGGTAAGCTCTAGGAAATGTGACAACAAATTCTCCAGCATTCTGATCAGTTCTGTAAACAGGCACTCCTGCATTCATCAAAATATTAGGGTTCATTATAGTGACCAGCTGATGAAGTAGATCAGGCTGGGAATGAAATAGTTCTGGTGCCGCTGACTTCATAGTTTCCTCAAAAGATTCAGCTTTACTGCCTGGAACTCCATACCAAGTTTTTGCTTCTCCCCAATGCAAGTAATTTATTGAATAACTCCAATGATCTTCATTATGCCAACAGAATGTAGCAAAACACATTCCAACGTACATCCAAGGTACCTAAAGAATAAATAGCTTTAGAAAATATTTGTATTATTGGTAGGTAAGCTTACCTTCATCCCTGAAATATCAGCATTAATATATCCTAGTACAGACCCTTCTAAAACTGGTAAATTATTCAAATTCCAACTAGAATCAGCATACTCTTTGTCTCCTGGAAAGAGGTTAGTAGATGATTTAGTTGGGAAACCAGAACCATGATCCATAGTATGCAAATCTGCACCATACTCTACAGTGACGTCTTCATCAATGGATGAAACAATTCTCCAGAATTCACGCTCTACAGTACCAGTTGGTACCATCTAAAATTTTATAGTTATTGAATATATAACAGTAAATCAATAAATTTGTACTGAAACAAAAATATTTGACATGCTTTAGTAATCTTACCAACCAATAAACAATTTTTAACCACATAAAATCATTTTTGCGATGGCAGAGAAAGTTACAGGGTATAAGGTTAAATAAACAAACATATGGATAAATTACATGGTTACACACAAATATGATCAAAAGGAAAGAAAAAACATCTGCAAAAGAACCGGTGATAATTTTGTATTGAAAATAACATTAGAAGCAATATTCAAAAAATATGGAAATATAATAATATGACAAGATTCCAAAAGAAATAATAAAAATATAGGACTACAATTAGATAACATATCTCTAGGGACATGGTCTCTCATTTAGAATTTATGAAAAGTGATGACTGATTTTTGAGTTAAGTTACAATATTTTGTTGAATGGTAGCGAAGTATAAAAAAAGAATTGAGTAGAATTATAAACTATGAGAAAATATATTATAAAAATATAAATAATGTAATCAAATGGTACGATAACTTAGTTTTGAATCAAGTGTGGCAATGATTATATTGTAAGTAAGAGAAATCAAAGATTTTTGGGTAAAAACATTCAATACCATATTTTTTATCTCAGAGCCTTTCAAAGATATTTGTTGCTCAACCATCTTGGTTATAGGTCTCTTCTGATTGAAAATTAGTTTTTTTATTAATTAATTTTAAATGTTCCAGGTTTCGATTTATTTTGTTCTTATATGATTTGACATTGACAACTTGCTTGATACCATAATAAAAATCTGATCTAATATCTATTGATTAATTATAGGTCGAAAAACTTCTTTACCTGTTTTAAAAACTAATTTATTTTCAATCAGAAGAGACCTGAAATCAATAAACACTTGCTTAGCTATTCAAAAAGCAAAAACTGCATTGAAATAAAATAATTATCGGGCAAAAATGATAGTCAACATATTCAATAAAAGGATAAACGGATACTATAATCAATTAAAAAACAAAATAGAAACTAAATATCAAAATATAAAACATTTTTCTTACCATATGTACAAGAATTTGCCCAACAAATATCGAATTAATTCAATAAATATAATATTATAATTCATAAAGGACATAATACATTATCCAATTATTTCACTAAACTATTCAAATACCTTGTAATAATACCCCTGTCTACATAGGGTAAACAGCTCAGTATTCAGAAAATAGACTAAAAGGTCATTAATACAATAAAATAATAAAACTACATCAAGGAACCACGAAATAATAACAATCCATAAATTATATTATAAAGATTCAAAAATTATTGATATGGAATCCAATATATTAATTTATCTTGCTATTATCATGAGTGTGCTACCTCCACTACGAATTGACCATTTGCAGTTTTGCTAACTTAAAGGATATAATATTGAGTAAATTATGTGTAAATTCAGTATAAAAATACCTTGATAATTAAATGGGAAAATAAAATAAAAAAGTGACTCCTTAGAGTCGACCTTGAGAGATCAACTTTTAAATAGAAATATTTGAAAGGCTAAGGGTTGAAAAAGTTTTTGAGGCACTCTAATATATATTTTAGGTTAAATAACCCAGGAATATTTTACAATTAACAAATTATAAGTTACTGACAAGGTAACAAATTATGTTTGAAAATATATTAATATTGTGATTATTATAATTTTAACATTTAACATACAATTTAATAACTTGAATATTTGTGATTACTATTTTTTGTGTGACAGTGACAATAGTGCCAATAAACAAATTTAAAAAGTTGACAAATAGATATCACACAGAAATTTATTCTTTAGTTTCAAAATTTTGATAGACGAATGAAAAGTATTTTTAAAAAATTATCTCAATATTTTTCGTTGTATCATTAAATTTTTATGAAAAAATCATCAAAATCCATGAATGTATATGAATATCAAAATAAACCAATATACTTACATGAACAGGCATATTGAAATATTCCGATTTAAATTGGTCTGCCATTTCCCCAAATTGTTGTAAAGTGTATTCCCTCTGAGCTTGTTCGAATCCAAAGGCTTCCATAGGCTTTGATACTTCTTCAGCTACACATTTTGGACACCTCCAATCACCTTTTGGAATTTCAGTGAGAGGTGGCATTAAACAAAAAGTGTGGTAACTGTCATCACATCCATCACAAAGTAGCATGTATTCTTCGGCATCACCCCGATTGCAATTATGACAGACGTATTTTGCAAGCTGTAAGTTTTTTGTTAAATATATAGATTAGTTATTGATACTGTAATATGGTACTGAATCTTGTAATGTTTGTAACAATATTAAAACATTTCAGCTCAAGGACAGTTCAAACAGTTTTAAAATCAATCAAAGCTAAATGTTAGTTGATTGCATACAAAATTGAGTAAAGCAATAAATCAATTATTCTAGTACTAATAGCATTTTAATGTTGTATAGTATATTGTTTTCATGTTACAGTAAGAAAGCTGTATCTTTCTGCTGCAATTAGTTTATTAAAATCAAACAAATACTGCCTTTATAGAAAATGGGTAATTTATACAAACATTTTTACACGTGCTTAAATGTTTTACTGTCCAATATTAGACAGTAAATTATATTTTAGCTACAAATTTATAAGAAATAAATTATATTTTTAAGACCCTAGCTACAATGCTATTTGTATAGTATATAGTTAATAATTTGTAAAATAAAAAGCTTTGACTGTTATTTAAATAAAAAGGATGATGAATGCTGAAACACATTTCTGTTGTAAAAAAACTTTTATATAGCTGTATGATTTACAACATATTGTCAAAATGTTATATAAAAACCACAAATTTACTATAATATATCGATTTTTCTCAATATTATAAGTACAGAGAGAGAAATAAACTATGATATTACTTACTTGATATTATTGAATCAAAAAGTTACCAGCAAAATTAAATTAAATTTATATGAGAAATCAATGATTCTCTACAAATAATTTAAACTGGAAAATATTTTTACTTGAATTAATTTTGAAGATTTGTTTAAAACGAACCAAATATACATAATTGTAACTCTACAAGCATACCGTTTCACTAGCCATTGAAAGGATATTGCATCTCTTGCTAACCAATTTTATCTAGTTGTGTTAAACTATTTTATCTAATATATTCAAATAAGAGATTACAGTATATGAATTATATAGCTACTTTTTCAGTGACACAGCAGTAAAAAGCTTTAGCCACAACTATATGACATACAGAACAATGAATTGCTGATTCGTCTTCTTCAACCATGTAAAGTTTTAATGAATTTTTCTGGAGTTGATTAGTTTTTATTATTTATAGTTTTTAAAATAAATTTCATGTTTTTCATTTTGTTTTTATTTATGTAAAGCTGTTCGATGCATTTTTAGTATATTTGTAACCTTTCATTCCATATTATAAATATTCAGAAGTTATATCTTGTAATTTATTGGACTTTTCAAACACAGTGCCGAGTATTTAAGATGAGATTTTTGAATTTTTGTTTTGTTCTTAAATTTAGTATTATTAATATGTAATTGTATGGTTTTTTATTTGAGTTTTTCATAAAATTGCTTTGAATAAAGTGGATCTATGTATTAATTTTTTATTGTTTTGGATTTATTAACATTAATTATATATATATATATATATATATATATATATATATATATATATATATATATATATATATATATATATATATATATATATATATATATATATATATATATATATATATATATATAGATTATTTAGATATATAGATTTTTTTTTCTCTTCCTAATTTCTTGGTTTTCTAGGTTGTTTGGATAAAATAATCAAACTTCGATGGAAATCACATTTTTATGTTAGATATGTGTAACTTAACGTTTCGCTCCTTCCTTGGGAGCATTTTCAAAAGAATAATTAACATTATTAAAAACATAGTATTAGAATCAATGTATTTACCTCGAAATTTCAGTAAAACGATATTATAGCAGGTAGAATGAAATAAACTAATTGATCAAATTATGGTAAATTTGACTGAGGTTTTTTATATCTTGTCTATCATTCACAAAACATTTATCTTGTTTTATGTATATCATTTTTTTGATTGTTCGTGTCCTGAGCTAAGATTTTTGTTTTAATAAAATCAAATTCATGATGTTCATTTCTATGACAATGGTATGGAATATTAGATTTGTTTTGTATGTTTATATATATATATATATATATATATATATATATATATATATATATATATATATATATATATATATATATATATATATCCCGCTCGCATAGATGACGTCAAAAGTAGTTTGGATTGCAGAGGCCCTTTTTCTTATCATTTTTGGGTGTTCTACGACAATGTTTGTGTAGAACAGTCGATGCATTTTTGGTGTATTTATGACCATTTATTGTGTTTTCCAAATATTATGTAGTCATTCCTATATAATTTCTAGGACAATGGTATGGAATATTTGATTTCTTAGTATCTTTAGTTTTGTTTTTTTAATGTAGTGAATAGTGGTGATAATGTTTTGTATGATCTATGACTTATATTGATGTTATGTTTCGATAAAATGTATTTAGAATTTTCTGATAGTTGGTTTGTATAGGGGAGTGCAATATATGCATTCTTTACATGAATTTATTTGTGTAGTTGGATTTAGATTGTTCTTATTGAGTAATTTATATGTGCGTTGTCGAATGATTCTGTTAATTTGAATTTCTGGATATTGATTATTCTTCAAAATATTTTTGAGTTTTTTATTAATTCACGGTGATATTTTGGAGAAGTTAATTTTAATGCTCTATCTGTTAATCCTATAACGACTCTATTTTGTTTGTGATTTGGGATGGCATGAGTTATAATTAAGATATCTTCCAGACCATTTTTCTTTAGTATAATATTTAGTTTTTATTTTATTATTGATTTTAATAAGTGTCATGTATAAGAAATTCATTTTGTTATTGTTTTCAATTTCTAAAGTGAATTGGATACTTGGGTTAGATTTATTAAAGTTATCAAGGAATGTATTCCATTTGTTACTAGGAATTACCGCTAAACAGTTGTCAATGTATTTTCTGAAAAACACATCAATATCCATATCGTCTAGTATCTTCTTTTGTTTGTGATATTTCATTGAAGTTTGATTATTTTATGCAAACAACGTACGAACCCAAGAAATTAGAGAAAAAAAAATAAATTTATACTCAAATGGTTGAAGAAATCTAATATATATATATATATATATATATATATATATATATATATATATATATATATATATATTTATTTTTCTCTAATTTCTTGGGTTTGTAGGTATATATTTAGGCCTTTTGATTGATATGTTTGTTTCTAAATCGTCTTGGTTTAGGTCTCTTCTGATTTAAAAATTGTTTTTTAAGAGACAGGTAGAAATATGATATTTAAACCTGCTGCGGTCTTTATCAAAATATATTACTTGATACTGACAATTTGCGTATTTATATCAATCAAAAGATCACCTACATCATGAATATCAAAATAAAAATAATATCGAAAAAGAAATCTGTTTTTACATAAAAAAAAAAAATTATTTTTCCTTAGGTTTTACATCTCAAAAATATGTAGCAGCATTCAATCAAATTATTCACGGTTGTATTAAAATTTACAAAATATATCTACAAATTTTATTTAAATCATTCAGGTTTTTTTATCATTGATAGATTTCTCGTTACTGCGAAAGTGAACCATTTCTGAAAATTCTCTTTTTCTTGTATTTGATTCTGACAAGAATTTCGAATCTTTATAATTGAATATATGGTTTTTTCATATTTCATGGTTTGTTGATGCAGTTTCATTTTTTTCATCTTATTGATGACCTTTTCGTCTATTTTCTAAATAATAAGACAGCGATATAAAAGAATTCATTACAATTACAATTCAATTAAAACTGTTTGATTAATGTATACATGAATTAAGCATAGTTTTGTTGTTATATCAAATGTATTCTTTCAAAAATGCTCCCAGTGTAGGGCAAAATGTCAAAACAAAAGAAATTCATAGAATTATTATTCGTGTAAGACATTGCTGATTTTATATTTTTCCTAGGTATTATAAACAGTGCACAGTCAGCAATATGTATGAAAGACGAGGAGGATAAGAGGTAAACATGCAGACAAGCAGTTAACAAACTCTTATTTTAAGAATCAATTAATATTTTTGTCGGCAGTAATCCTTAATTTTACGCCAAAAATATCTACGTTCTATATAAGATATGAAAATTAATATAATGAATATTAACAACATGACAATTAATTATTATTTACAATTAGGATATGATACAGAGTACGAGAATATATTGAAAAATTCTTAGCCTACTATAGAACCAAACAAAGTTTCAATGTCAAAATATTTTATTACTCAACATATTCTCTCTTAATTGGATACATTTATTACAGCCAACATGCAACGTCTCTAGACCTTAAAAAATGTTTCTTCTTGTTCTGCAAACCAGACCTCCCCAGCTTTTATTACCTCCTTGTTGGAAGAAACTTTACGACCTTTTAAACTTTTTTTCAGTTGAGGAAAGAGATGATAATCGGACGAAGCCAAATCTGGTGAATAAGGGGGGTGTTCTAGTAATTCAAACCCTAAATCACGAACTTTTTGCATGGCAACATGAGATTTGTATACAGGGGCGTTGTCCTGGAAAAACAAAACACCTTTGGATAGCTTTCCGCATCTTTTCCCTTTAATTTTTTCCCTTAGAGTGGTCAGTAATGTCGAATAGTAATCTTCAGTTATTGTTCTACCCTTATCCAAAAAATTAATCATGATTACTCCATGGCAATCCCAAAAAACTAAAGCAAGAACTTTTCTAGCAGATTTTTGACACGAAACTTCTTAGGTCTTGGAGAACTAGAGTGTCGCCATTCCATCGATTGTTGCTTTATTTCTGGATCGTAGAAATGTACCCAAGTCTCATGCATAGTAACAATTCAGTTTAAGAAGTCTACATCGTTTTCAAATCAAGCACAGATCGAACGCGATGCTTCTACCTTTGCACGCTTTTGGTCAACATTCAAACATTTGGGGATCCATTTTGCAGCAATTTTTTTCGTGTTCAATTTGACATGAAATATAAGATAAACGCGTTCGTATGAAATATTCAGTGCTTCAGATATCCGTTTTAGCCCAATTCGAAGCCCTGATAAAATCATGTCATGAACTGCATCGATATTTTCGGGGACTGACACAGAAACTGGCCTTCCCGATCGGTCGTCAGGTTCAATGGAAAATTTACCTCTTTTGAAGCTTGCAGTCCAATTTTTCACGGTCGCATACGAAGGATATTGCTCACCAAGGGTATTTAGCATATCTTCGTAAATCTGCCCTTTTAAATACAGGTACTTGATGATGGCTCGATACTCCAATTTTGGTGGATATCTTTTCTCTTTTAATTTATTGCATAACTCTCGTTTACTTTTTTGACGTCAAACTTTACACTTACACTTTTAATAAGTTATTGTTTGTTGCTATGGTAACACAATATTTGTTTATGCATGGAACTGGTTTAAGCTAACTACATATCAATACATCCTCGTATATGATAAAATTACAACTGTCAATTGAAAAACTATTTATTTGCAAATATGTGAAAGTTTAAATATACTTTTATGTTTTAACAACAATTTAAAACATTACAAGAAACTGCACCAATAACATTGAAGTTTCTATTTATGTACTCAAGACATAAGTCATTCTTACAGTAAATGCATAGGATATTACAGCAAATGATTTCATGCAATCCATCACCAAAAGATAAGCCAATAACAATCCTAAAATTTCATTACAAACAGTAATCATAATTACATTTGGACTTACTGGATCAAAATCATATTTAATAGTTTTTTGTCTTGGTTTTGATTCCTTCTTCTCATCATATCCAGCCATTTTTGGACCAGCTCCATAAAATTGTAAGCGTCTCAGTTCCTTATTTTCTTCTTCATCCTCCTCTGACTTTTCTTCCCTTATCTTAAGTGCTAAGTTCGCTAAGTTCTAAAAGTACACACGTTAGAGTCCAAAAAATTGAACATCAATGTCAAAAAATATTTCAATAAAACAGCATGTTATCTATTAAAATAGACCTAAAATAACATATTGATATTAATGAATAGAAATTTGTTCTAAGATATTTTGAATATTTATAATTGAATTTATGTTTTTTTATATTTCACATATATCAAAAGGTCTAAGAAATTAAATATATTAATTAATAAATTAAATATTAATATATATATATATATATATATATATATATATATATATATATATATATATATATATATATATATATATACAGTGGACTAACTTCAATATATTTTCTGAGCTATCGAATACTTGACGTGATGTAAATTTTTACAAGAATTTATACAACTTAAAGCCATCAAAAATCTTAATTAATTATTTTCCAGAAGATGAATACATGAGTTTTAGAAAGCTCGGAAAATATATCAAAGTTAGTCCACTTTGGCGCTTCATTGCCACGTTTCCAATAAAAAACTAATGTGCCATAACTAATTGAGTTTAAGACCAGAAGTGATTGAGTTATTGTCAACGGTGTTCTCGATGGTAAGCATATTTTTATTTTAATCATTTTATATTTTTTTGCTTAAACTTCTTAGTTACTCAATGAAAATCCAAGGAGAAGGCAGATGGAGTCCTTGGAATCTACCAATAAAAGGGGTGATTCGTCGCGTGGAGCAGGAAGATTGAGAACACAAATGGATCACTTCTTACCAACGAACAACAACTACCCTATCCCCACCCTTCTCCTTATAATTGCAAGTGGGAGAATTTTCATAATTGCATTGTTCAATTCGTGAACTTAGTTCTTTTGTTCATTATATATATATATATATATATATATATATATATATATATATATATATATTTGATTTTAGGTCTCTTCTCTTAGTTTTTCCTCTTTAATTTTTATTAATCTATTGATTAATATAAATACGCAAATTGTCAGTGTCAAGTCATATTTTGATATATTGGTATGTTGACTGCAACAGGTTGAAATGTCATCTGTTTTTAGTAAATAAAAAAAACTATGTAGTTATTCGAAAATATGTAGTTATTCGAAAGCTTGGAGTACATATTAAAAGAATACACTTTAGTGGTTAAAAAAGTATGAAAAAACTCACATCAGTCTTGCTTTCATCATTGATATCAAATCTTTTGGATCTCCTGGCATTTTTCTCAGGTGGTGGCTTGATCTGCATGCGACTAACAATGCCGTGTGGTTTGTAATCTTTGTCTGCTTTCTCGATATCATCAGCAATATCTTCTAGTTTCTAAACAAAATAGATGATTAGCCCAATTTTAATATATGATGCAAAAACTTACCACATCTAAAGTCTTTCCAGCTTTGAAGACATCAAATGGATACAGAAGTCTCTCATAATGGGTTTTTAGGATTGTTCCTATACTTTTACCAGCTTGATAGCCCATTCTTTGAGATATCTTAGACCATTTTCTCTCTTTTGTTACATTATCAAATCCACCTTAAAATATAAATAGATAATTGTATTACAAAATAAAAAAAGTTATATTATAAATTGCCTACCTTCTATTTGTACCACTCTATGTAAAGTATATAAATCTAAGGCTCTTCTTTCTACCATAGGTATTTTAAGAGAAGAACCTTGCAATTCCCAGAATTTGGCAATTTGATCTAAAAAGTTTAGTTTTACTCTAGTTTTTGCCTAAAAATTTAAAACATATTAAAACTTACTTGAATTCTGAAAAAATATCAACTTTTCTTTTCATTATGTCCCTAGTAAACAATTTTGTCAAAAATTTCAGTGAAAAGTTCATATGTAAGTAGAATAAAAATGACAAGATATAAACAAATTGAGGATTTTGATTATATTTAGTATACTGGCAGTACATAGCTTTAATAACTGTATTCACTTACTTCTAATTCATTTAGCCGTTGGATTCTAGGAGTAAATCTTAATTTATCTACATCAACTGCGAATGGAGGTTGCCAGTGCTGTAAAAAAAATCACAGAATGAAGCTTATAATAAAGCCTTCAAATTTTATTTCTAAACAGAAAACCAATCAAAGAGAATTGTCAGATGGAATTTATGAGTATAAGGCATTTAGTGAAAAATACATCTATAAGAATTTTATAGGTTTTTCTTATATAGAGTTTCTCAAACATTCTATGTATCATTTAGACTCTTTCATTGAGCACCTGTTTGAATATAGTGGGGTTTATATTTTACTTTATCATGTTTTTTTGGATAATAGGAGATATTTATTAATGGATGTAATATCAGAATTGGTAGAGAACACCCTACAAAGCAAACTGCTCTGATAATTTCAAAATATGTTAAAATAAGTATAATAGTAACTTCTAATTTTTCTATTCTACACTAATATCATGATAAGCATTGTGTATAAAATTTTCAATAACATTTATAACTCAAACATATATGAATTATATTTATAGTGGAAGATTCTAAAGATAAAGTACAATGGAATAATATCTGGAGCATCTACTATTTTACCTTATTTTCTGCTGATAAAGGATAATTTAATAGTAAGTACTTAACACACACACAAATTTGGACAATATTATTTGATTACTAACTTTTGAAAAAATGAAAGGAATATTTTGCAAATTAAGCATTTTACAAGAGAAAGAAAAAATTGAATTGTTTGGATATGTTACTATATATTTATAAAACAAAATATGAGGGTATAAAATGGTGTTAGGTAAGATGTAATTAAAAGAACATGTCTGCTATGTCACTTATTAATTGGTGAAACTATTAATATTATTGTAATAATAATTGAAGAAGTACTTACTGATGGTGGTTTAATTTTACATATTCCTGTATTTTCCGCGACAGGTCTTATTTTTGCTATGTAGGCAAGAGGATCCTGAAATTCTTCTTCTGTAGGATAAAATACTGGGGCTTCTGGAGGTATTTCAAATTTAAAAGTTTCTTCTTTGTACTGAGAGTAGTGGTCATTATTTTTTATTTGAGAACCTTTAGAGCAGCTGGGGTGGCTCTTTATACCATTATTGCCATTTATTTGTTTGTCCACTTTAGTAGTCATTTTGACACAAATTTACATCATAACTTCTGAAATGTTATTTCAAATAACAATGTGCGTATGTGTACTGTTTGAGCATGTACTTGCAGCACTTGGGATATTGGATAAAAAAATATAGATGACAATTTAGCTAATGTATCGCGAAAAGTAACTTTCGAGAATGCAAGTTTTATTACCTGATAAAAAGTTTCGATATTAAGGAACTAAATAGCACTAGATTTAACACACAGAACAAAGTTTTGATTTCCGAAAGAACAGAATACAAAAATATCTCATTACCTACATTTTGTGAGATCTTAAGCTATTTTTTATTACGATAAGACCTCGCAGAAGTAAACCCATTTCATTTTAACATGTAGGTACCTACTTCCCCCCCCTCAGCTATCGATTGTATGAATAGTATACAACAAAGATGGTTAACATTGGTTAATAGAGGTATATTGAATTTGTCTTTGATGATATTTGTCCACTTACAGACCGTAAAAACTGTCAACACTTTACTTTATAATCATTGTATTTTATAAACACAACACAGTTCTCGAATAAAAAATATAAAATTTTAGGTTATCCTCTTACATCCGATAAACTTACATCCAACCATACTTGTTTTGTCAAAGGCAGAGGTACGTGATGTACAGTCATCCAATAAAATTTTGTTTTTGATTGACTCAATCTATTACTTTTCTTCACGCTGTTCGACTGCTTTTTCATCTCACTTCATTATAAGCTTAATGCACGAAATAAAAGTAACCAATCATGTGGCGCGAATTTTCGAAAATAAAAGAATTTTAAAATTGTATAGCTAATATGAAACTTTCTTATAAATTATATTACAGTAATAGTAGTTGGTATATTGTACATATAACCATATTATTACTTTGGGTTTTATTAATGATTAAAAAAACGAATATACGTAATTTTTTAATAAAAATCATAAATGAATTGATTTCATAACAAAATTTTTATTTATAATTTGAACCACATATTATGGTGCAAAGCCAACTCAATTGTATTTCATTTTTGCCTCAGTATAAATGTGCACATAAAAAAGTTATTTGACGTATTATGATAGAAATTCACAAGTGGGTTTTTTTATTGGAGAATATTAGCAGAAACACTTTTTTGAATTAAGTCCTCTATATTTTTTGAGTACATTAATTGTGGCACCAATAATTGAACAAATTGTTTTTGATACTTCTCATATATCATTCTTTATGAAGATTATCAAAATTAGGCCAGTTATGTTCGAGGTAAATTTTGGACGATGGATTCGAAGGGGCCCTGATGCACTCATTTTTGTGTCTCCCAGAGATCCAGATATTAGCCCTATCAATTATCGTACATTTGTAATAGGTTCCAATATATTGATTTTTGACCCCCAAATATGTGATTTCATTTATATCGTATCTTTTCGTATACACCTTGATTTTATTGGGTTATCAGTCTACCCTATCAATGTATTTCTAGCTACATAGCTCAAAGTGATTTTCGTAAGAAACAAATTATAAGTTGTGATGAAACTAGATTAAATCAGCACATACCATTTTTAATATAGCTGAATTCCTATCTTGAATGAAAACCCGTGTTTATTATTTCAAATTTGAATGTCAACTTATGTTTCTATAACCTCTTCAGAGACCATAGAAGTATTCGATTGTTAATTTTTACGGAAGTTATTGGAATAGGGAAGCAGCAAGCTTTTCAAAGAAATCAAAGAAAAAGTGTCATAGAAATTTTGAAATTCAATACAATGCTGGATTTCACCCCAAATCTCGGTATAATTTCATAAATTTAGTTTACGTTTCCAATAAGTGTGGCAACCGAAAAAAGTATTCTATCAAAAATTATGAACATTGAAAAAATGCGCACAATGAAAGGATCTTTTCATACCGCTTCAAAGTTTGACGTCATTAAAACTATTTATACTACTACTACTTATATTAACAGATAATTATAATCACCTTAGTCCCTATTTACATGTTCATTTATAAAAACATTGAGTAAATTCTCAATTTCCGTTTCTAACATGCCAATCGGCCTTTTTCGTTTTTTGTTGAATATTTTTCCTTATTCATTAATTAATTATTGTTCACAGTAGTTACTTTTATTTAATACTCACTCCCAAGTTATAAAAGAAATTAATTTGTTGCTGACCTCCCACTCTATTCGACAATTTTACTAAAATATCAGTCTCGTTGTCAGAACGCTTACAAGAAGCAAGAAAATAAATTCTAGTTAATTTGTGGCCATATTACTGTTTATATTTGTTAGTTAGAAAGTTTTTTTCATATCTTTTTAATGTTGCCTATTTTATATAGTGCTTACAAACTTACTTTTTACTTATTATATTTTCCGGCAAACTTCTATATTGAATCTATACTGAATCTATACTGAATTTCGTAAATCTATTTCATTAATATTTTCTAGTATTTTCTATTTATTTGTGGAATAAAACGAATCTAATGTAGTGAATTTCTGGTCTGGTTATATATTTAGTTTTTGTATGTATTCTATCTATTCGTTCCCTTTTTAGTAGTTCCCAACCGTATTTCTCTTCCTTTTCTAATTTTATTTTTTCCTGCTTCTCTACAACTGCCAGGTTGGAGCAACAAAGGATAAAACTAAGTCGTCAACAGCTACACTATTATCAACGGCGGTACTCGTATATCCACAACTTAGACCACATTTAAGGGCTGCAATCCTTCCGGTTTTCCTCAGAAAAGTTTCAGTTCTTGTTGTTTTTAATTTATCACTGATTTGGTTTTGTTGTGCTTTCTCGAACACGTAGTTACTATGAATGTCATCACTATTTTAATATAATATCTTATTGCTGAAACTTTCTTCATTGTTTCCACCAATTTTTATTTTTATTTCTATCGTTTTCACATTTTTCTTTTAACATCGTTACGTTAGAAAGCTCATGGCATCCATTTAATATTATAATTGTCACATCTGAGAATCAGTTGTATATACTTCAACTGAGACAGAAAACCACTTGCCGAGGAACAGTATCAAACCAGCGACCTTTAAAGTTTCACATTATATAGCTATTGGAGCCTGAGTTTAAACTGTACCAAGAAAAACATCGCGCAATACAGGTGTAGGCCGCAGTATGTATCATGTTAATTAATTGACCAGCAAACTCATGACTCCAATTGAAAGCATCAGATTATACTGACTATTACTCAAAGTTCAATAATATTGAACTTTGATTAGTTTTCAGTATACCTAACTTCCATAAGTTTTATTTTTTTTTTTTCATTTCATCAATTTTGCCAACAAAAGTAGATATTGGTTTTTAATTTTCTCCTAGTTTCGAGAAAACTCGTATTTCATCTACAAAATATTCAATAGACAAAAAATTGCTTTTTAAGAAACTATTTTCATAACTAGGCTGAGGAGGTTTTAAGATGTTAAATATGTTATACAGTATGCGAATTGATCACGTCAGAGAACGAGTTTGAGAACATATTTGAACAACGTCATCATAATTTGAAAGTAGCCGAACATTGAAGCAATATAAAATAATGTCGATCATTTAATGTCAAAATATTGTATTTTCCAATTACGGATGCATTGTGAGATTTAGTGCCGCATTATACCGTATTAACAGATGTTGTTTAATTGCAATGGATTGGTTTTTAAATGCGACAGTAGGGTATATTCATTATTTTTAATGGCATCATCTTATTCAGGTGATTTGTTTCTTGGAAGAACAATTTATTAGTATTAATTTGTATAAAATTGAACAAAGACAGCAGAAATTAGAAGTTACAGTAGTTTGACATCGTCTTTAAAACGTATATACAATAGTTAATTGATACATCCAATTGTCAACTTTTTTAATCGGAATCTAACTGAGGTACGACTACATTATACAACTTCAATGAAACATTTGCGTGATATCTAATTCCAAATAGAATCTGAAAAAATTTGCGTGTTATGTTTGAGTAGACATGGACTTGACTAATGAAATATTACTAACAGACGAATCCGAAGCGTACAAAATTTGGACAATGTAAAATAATATTTTAGCAAAAGCCAAAATTGTACTGGAGTGTCACGAAGATCTTTTTATAATAATAGAGTATATGGATGAAAAAATTTGGTAGAACATGGATAACCAAGGTTTAAAAATGGAAGAGCTGCTTCGCAAAGGTTTTCTAGAAAAGAACACTGTAATTTATTATATATTTATTATTCCATAAAAATAGTAGTCTTAAATGAAATTAAAGTTATTTACAATATAAGTTAAGTACTAATTATATGGCATTCTTTGTTAGATGAGATAGCCTTAATAGAATTTTATATTTAAGGCATTTTTTCAAGATTGTCTTAGTGAAAATCGTTCAATATTAATTTTTTTTTCAACATCAACATTAAAATAAATCTTGGTTTTTCTTGATATAGTTCAAGTAATTGGGAAAAATGGTTCTTAAGAGGTGAGTATAAGGCCCAAGTACTAATAATGTGTGCATACATATATTTAATTGCATATTTATATTTGCGCAGGTTTATCCTCTAGCCATGGCCTGAATATAGGAAGAGTAGAAGGATAGTGAGTTCCTGATTTGTATCCACCTTCTTCATCGTCGGAGCGAAGTGGATAAGTTGCCATCATAATTGGTAACTGAAGTTTCACTTCTTTCTGTAGACTCTTGGGTTGTACAATAAACTGAAAATAAAATTATGAAAAATTAAATAATTGAGTTTTTGTGGGTATAAAAAATTAAACAGTTCAAAATATACCAATGAAAATCAACTAATAAGGAGTGCTTAATAATTTCGCATTTCTAGGTTCTGCTCCCGCCGTTACTGCGTTATTATCTTGTACACATTATCCTTTTAAATAGTTGTTAGTGGAAAAACATATAGGAAATACTTTTGTACGTTTTGTTTCGTTGTTTTGTGATAAATTTGTTATTGTTGTGAAATATGAGGATGATAATATTGTTACGAACAAGTCCAAGACATGGGGCGTGAAGCCGGTCCTGTCCGGTTATAATGAAATTCTAAAGTCACGGCACCCTTGATATAATTCTTATAAACAGCGGTGTATTTTTTATATTTTTTTTAGAACTAATTTCCAGGAAAGTCTTTTTATTTATTTGTTTTCTTTGTTTATTGTCTAGAATTTTTGAGACCTACACTTTGGATATATAAACGAGTTTGTTAAGCAAAATTAATCAGTTTATAACAAATAGTCATAGGGAACGTAACGAATTAGAAAAGTAATCGAAGAATTTAAATAAATTATAGTTAGTTAAGTGTTAGTGGATAATCATTTTTTGTATCCGTTAAGTCTAGAGTTAGTGTTTAAATGAATTAAATAAGTAAAAGACATTGTTCATAACTTCACCCCACCGATAGAAATAGTATAAAAAAACATTATATTCGTGACAGGTGTGGGGTATTGTAAATAGTGACATAAACGTGGCTAAGAGACTTGGTGACCTAAAAGTGACGGAACTGAAAGCCGAACTGGAGAATCGCGGGTTGGAAACGTCTGGTAAGAAGAGTGAATTAGTAGAAAGAAAGTGGCACTGGTAGGTGAAGGTTTTGATCCAGAAACATATCTATTCGATAACGAGTCTTCTACCTTCATCTCGTGAATGAAAAACGAACTAGAAAATGTCGACATTGAAAAATGATATTTCTTTCAATATAGATTTCGAACATGACGGACGATATTTTGACCAAAATTGACGAAAAAATTTCTACCATGAAAGATGATATTTCGACTTTGAAGAACTACGGTTAATATTAACGAGAAGGTTTCGACCACGAAGAGTGAAAATCGAATATCGAGATAAAAAGGCAAGAGAGAGAGGGTCGAAAACAAAATATATTCTAGTATAAGAAGAGAAGAACGTACAAACGAAATCCTGTTAGACAGAAACACTACTCAAGATCGAAGTTAATTGGACCAATTACGTTGAACAGTTTAAGGTAGCCCCTAGAGTGAATAATTGGTCCGATAAAGAAAAAGCAGTGAACTTGACTGAACTGATTGCACTGCGAGGAGATGCCTTAGATGTACTACAGACGATACCTCTTGAAGGAACTGGTGACTTCGACCAGCTGAAGAAGAAGTTAGACATGTGATATTGTCACGAACATCTAGAGCACCTATAGCTGAAAACCGAAGGCAGAAGTACGACGAAACTCTCCAAGAGTATGAATTAGACATTGCCCGACTTGTCCTGTCTGCTTTATTCGTCAGCATCAGAAAAAATAGTGGAATTTTTGGGTATATGCGCGATCATGATATGCAGAGAACCCATTCGAATGTCGATGTCCTGACTACTGCTCTTGAAAATGAAGCAGTCACGATGGTTTCATATAACAAAGTCAGCAAATTACTAGATCGTCAACATGAAAAAAGGTATGGTTGAGAAGAAGCCAAGGAAGATTCGATGCTGGAATTGCTAAGAGCTATGGCATGTACGGAGTTCGTGCAAGGGTCCTACGACTTTCGCAAATGTGCCACAGGCGCAGGAAAACTAAAACGGGTCGACTACGAGGATACAGCACCGATCCAGTCTAGTTTCAAAGACCCTCTCATATTGATAGCTTTTCTCAGATGTCTCAATGACAGTGTATATGTGGTTGGAGAAGTGAGGGGAAGGAATATACTCTGCTGGTAGACAATGGAGCAACTAGAACCCTTATAGGACCGGATCTGATAAGTTACTACTAATCAGGATTCGACTACGGACCGTCAGAGGCAAGAGTGCCAACGTTTACGATGAAACATAAATATAATTAGTAATTGGTGCAGAGAAGTTCACACATAAAGTAATCGTAGCTGACATTGACCAAGACAAAATTTTGGGAATGGACTTTAGAAACAAAACAAGTGAAGTGGGTTCTGAAGCAGTATTTCTTCGCCCATCTAATGTGATAAATGTAAACGATAACCCTATTGCTATTGAAAAGGAAGCGTACCAGTAACGTTTATAGTCCACCAAACGACGACAACCAACAATTTCCATAACCGATTCGAACAAACCAGTAACTGGTCAATACCTAAATCGAGCCGAAAAAGGAGAATGGGGGAATTTGTCTTGCAGTATCGAGACCTATTTATATCAAAAGGAGGGAAGACTGATGAACATCAGCCGTCAAACACAAAATCGATATTAGTGATGCCAAGCCAATCAGAGAACCAGTTTGCAGACTACCAAGATAAAAAATAGAAGAAGCGGAAAGAATAATTCGAGAAATGGAAGAGGTTAAAGTAATAGAACCATATACTAGACCATGGGTGCCTCCAGTAGTATTCGTCAAGCAAAAAGATGGGACAACGAGATTCTTTGTGGACTATAGTCAGTTACACAACGTTACAAAGAATGACAGCTAGGAGAAAACTGCTTTTATTACCGGATCTGGATTAGGGCTATTCAATGTTATGCTATTCGGGCTTTGTTATGCTTTCGCCACGTTTGAAAGATTGATGGAAAACGTCTTGAGGGGATTATCTTGGAAAACATGCCTGGTTTATTTGGACGACATTGTAGTATTAGGAAAGACATTTGATCAACATCTAAATAATTTAGAAGACGTATTCAAATAACTTTAAGTATCCCAGCTCATACTAAAAACAAAGTGCTAGATATTCGAAAACCGACTCATCTATCTAGGTCATATAGTGAGCAATAAAGGCAGAGGATCCAGAGAAAATTGCATCCATACAGCGATGGCCGCAAGCTTCAAGTTAGGAGTTAGGATATTTAACCAGAGAGGGATTGAGTTACTTTTACAAGTATCCTCCCTTCCTTATCCGGATTGACCATGCAGCACTCAAGTGGTTGATGCAGTTCAAGAATTCCTAAGGCCAGATCATTAGATAGATTAAACGCCTTCAAGAATACAATTTTGATATCGAGCCGGTGTCAGCCATCGAAATGCCGACTTCCAATACCTAAGGAAGTCGTAGTTTCAAGAACTACAGTGGTCAACGAAGAATAGTTTTCCACAAAGATCGAAGAAGATCAGGAGAATGATCCTCACCTAAAAATCATTCGGTACTGTAATAAAGAAAATCGGCGACCTACCTGGCAAGAAGTGTCTATATTTTCACCGACACTAAAAGCAATTAGGGTCAGTGAGCCTCAATTGTCCTGAAAGAGGGCCTTTTAAAAAGAATCTTTGAGAACAATGATGGTTCCGAAAAGAAAAGTCAGCTAGTCATACCAAGAATGAGAGTAGTCGAGGTACCGAAGAAATTACATGACAGTCCATCGGGAGGTCGTCTGGGAGTGAAGAAAACCCGTCAGCGAGTTTGTGAAAGATTTTATTGGATTAACAGCTCCGCCGATGTGAAGGACTGCTGTGAAAAATGGATGACTTGTGCTTCGAATAATGCACCACATCGTAAGAAAAACGCACCCATGAAACAAGAATAATGTTGAAAGCCCTTTCGAAAAGATTGCTTAGATATCGCTGGATCATTTCTGATGATAGAAAGTGGTGGTAAATACATCCTAGTTGTGATGGATTGTATTAAAAAATGTCCGGAGATTTACGCGAATTATAATCAAGAGGCCACAACTGTCGCGGAAGTATTGGTGAAAGAATTTATCAGCCGATATGGTGTGTCCTTGGAAGTTCACAGCGATCAAACAAGAAACTTCTACGGCCATGTGTATAAGGAAATCCGTCACCAGGTAATGAAGGAGACTAGAACGACCGCCACAATCCACAATCAGATAGAATGGTCGAGAGAATGAACAGGACTATTGGCATATATTTGTCAAAAAATCCAGCCACTAGAGAGATTAGGATCATTATCTATCCCTATTTGCGATGGTTTATTGATTTGCTATTAATGAGTCCATCTATGAAGCACCTGCAAAAATTCTGTTTAGACGTGAAATGACGCTTCCGTGTGAACTAGAATTTAGCTGTCGATCTGAAGAAAATCTAGCGGGGGCCGATTATATAATCCAATTGAGAAGGACAATTGATTATATATACGAATTGGTTTGCTCAAATCTTCAAGTTGCTAGCGACAGAATGAAAAAGCGATACGAATCGGAAGCTATAGACGGCGGTTTAAAAAGTGGGGGATAAAGTATAGCTTTACAACTTCGACGAGGAAAGAAGGATTTTCTCCAAAATTACACATATCATGGAAAGGTACATACTTAATCAAGAAAAGGATCAATGATGTGATCTATCGCACAAACAAGATCTCTCGAAAAATCGAAAGTAGTCCACCAAAATCGGTTAGCGTCGTTCGAAGGAGACCTTAATCTACAGGAAGGAGTGACCATTTGTTTGGTACAAAATATTCTTTAAATTGCAATACTCTTTGTTCCACAAACATGAGGAATATAAAATTTAAGAAAATTCGGAAGACAGGAAGTTAATGTAAACGCTTTACCAAATTACTTACATTATTGTAACAAACTCATATCAATGAATAAATAATTTCTTCATTCCTTTTAAAGAAATACCTCATACACAAATTTAAATTATTCCTACATTTCTACCACTTCTTGTAAACTTTGAGGAGATTTGGTTCCAGCTCACACTAAACGTAGGTTCAAAATTATTTGGAAAACACTTTCAATAATATAATTATTTTCGCATGATGGGATAAGATTATTAGGTTCACTAATTTATTTTTTTTGTTATTTATAAAACACTTTTATCGTCGGTGGGGTTTTGAAAGAGATACAAATCTCAACGAAAAAATTTAGACATCATTTCTCTGTTAACACAAAAAGACCTTGTGAAGTTATTATGACATATCTTGAAAATAATGAATTTCTATGCTCATGAAATTACAGAGAGTAGGATAATCAAAGGGTATAGTCGAGATTATTATAATTTATGGGAACGTTGCTACTGAAATTTACTTCGGTAGATTGGAATTACATACAATCGAATACATTTTTTGTAACAAAAATACTTACATAAACATCATAATTAATTTTAATGAGATGGCATCCTCTCAGATTAGTTGGAGGTAAAGGTGGAATGTACAAATGCTCATTTATCCATTCATCTTTTTCGCCAGGACGGATTTTTCCTCGTGAAAGTGATGCTAGTTCTCTCTTTTCTGATTGTACAACTTTTCCCCTGGCCATATATGTTATGGTTTCTATCAAACATGCTTTTGTACTTTTTATTGTAACTCTACTTCTGTTGTACACACTTCCAGATATTCCTAAAATTCCCTTCTCACTTATATTTGTAAGAAATAATTTCAAAAAGTTGATAGTTCATTCAATTGTACATATGAGTTTTATATAATTGTTGTCCATTCCTTATCAACGTTAATATAATAAAAAAATTGTTAAAAATTTTTGAATTATTAACTTTGTAATAACCTGTAACTTGGACTAACTTAGATCCGTAGATGAGTATTTTTAATGGCATCTATTGACATTCAAACATAATGAGTACAGGGTGTTCCAATTTAGATGTAATATTTAATGGTTGGTTTTGTTAATTGGTAACACTGTTATTATTACACTATTTTTATATGATGTGCAAAGTTCTAGATAAATAATGAAAATGGAAAATATAATGACTTGGGGCGAAATTACTCTGCATCCATTTCTTATTCGTTCTCTTCACATTTGAAAAATTAGTTTTAAAAACTTTGTTTTTTAGGTACCTTCATAAAATAAAGTACAAAAGATTGAGATTTTGGGATCTTGGAGACCATTCATTTTGTTTCACTCTACCTATCTACCTGCGTGAAAATACATCATCAAGATACTGACGAACAAAATAGGCCTTGCGGAATGTTTCTATAGAGGAAAAATAGCATGTACAGAGGATTGGAAAAAAATTAAGTAATTACGAGAATTCCAAACGTCGAACACCATTGAGTGTCAAAGAATATTAGTTCTATAACTTGATTTCCTATAATTTCTAACCAAACGTTCACTTTTCTGGGCCTTGCTTGGCCTTCCAAACCAAATGTTCTCTATTAGAATGTTGTTAGTATCTAGTTGATCCATAGTTTGTTCAGAAAACTGCTGTGTCGTATTAGTAACTTCTGGAGGATTTTTAGTTTGTGGGGATACAATTTATGTGCTATTGACGATTGTCTTTCAACATCAGAAGATATCTGCCTGTTAGAAATATTAGGAGTTTCTTATTGCAGCATTTTGATATTTTTACTAACCGCGGTTTGTCAATGAGTATTGTTTTTTTTGTTGCAAGAGGGTTTTCTATAATTTATTTATAGTACTTCACGCTATCGGTGGAAGATCAGTATATTTTTTTCTGAATAGATGTCTTACTTCCATTTGCGTTCTGGATTTATATCCATATCCAATCATTTGTAGAATTTTAATTTGTACATTTGTACATTTCATTTAAATGAATTATATTGAATGATTTCACTAGAAGTGATTTTGCTATTCATCGATTTTCTGAAATTATTTGTTGACTTACGCAGCACATACTTCATTAGTGCATGTCAAAAAAGTGAAAATACTAATCTATGGATCCGAGTATTTTTCCTAAAAAGTTAATGATTGATCTATTGAATTTATTCTAAATTACAGATCCGTATTGAACTATTAGTGACTGTTTAATAAACGTTTTAATAATTCTCTCTTTTTAGTCTAAATGTATCAATTAAATGTAGACATTTGATTACTTGTTGTTTTTTCAAATGTATCCGAAGTAAGAGATAATTTTATCTTGTTTAGTTAAAAAAGACATTTTCTCACCTATACTTTCACCTGGTACATATCCTCCTCTATCTAAGGTAACTTTACATAATACCACCCCAGATCCAACACAGCTGACTCCAAATTTGTGTTCGACTTCACATCTAAATGTTTCCTGATCCGAAACGTTCTATATTAGAGAATGTATAGAAAAAATGTAATTAGCACAGAGGAAGACAGCGGAAAGACATGCGCAGATTAGAAGAAAATTCGTATTTTAGGAAATTTTATAGTAAAATAAAATTTTTGGTCATTCATATAGGTCTACTGTTTGAGTTTTTGTAATTCATAGGCTCGAATTAGTAGTTTTCGAAAAATTGAATCATCGTTTTTAATAGTCTAAAGTCTTCTAAATACACATGTGGTCATAAATTTGAAATATTAAAGAATACCAAACATGACTCACAAATGTTTCTTTTAAAATGTAGACCATTTGCTTGAAAGATATTAACAAATTGTGATGCTAAGAATAACATTAAACTTGATTTTGGCATATTAGATTAATACTGCTACTAAAACTTAAATATTGCTTTATTGAATTGTAAATTTAAGCCGGTCTTAACCAATCAATGATTATTTCTATTTTACAAGACTTTAGTCAACTTGAAGTGGCGAAAATTGTAGGCGTTATTTAAGTTGCCGTTTCGAAAATTAATGGAAAGCTTCAAGAAACCAAGTACTGTGAGAATCGACCAAGAAGTGGGAGAAAAAGATGTACACCTGAAGCATAAAACTGTCAGATGACAATAATTGCACGAAAGGAGGCAATTACCATATCCAGGGAAAGAACTCTTGAAAAACAATCGGTGCAACGTAGAATACCTTTGAGGATTTTTAAGGTGACTTATGAACAAAAAATGCAAGTTTGTGTTGGAATCAGGGCTCTAACTAGAATTTCGTGATGTTCTCTGATGAAAGCAGAATTGGATTGGTTTCTGATTCAAATATGTGTTTCTGAACTTGTGAATTAAATATCAAACTATTTATCATTCTATGGCAATAATAATAAGAAAAATCGCATAAGATTTTTGTATGGCAACCAGAATCCTTCTTAATCATTTTATCAGTTGATTTAGAGATATGAGTATAATTTAAATCAGGTGAAAGTAGTATTGTCATGCTTTTTGCTGTTACCAGTTTATTACCAGAATATTTTTATAAAATAGACTATTCCAGAGCTTTCAGGTGTTAAAATCAAGTATCAAAAGTGTGAATGCTGAATGGCCAAAACTTTTTCATTTTATACGATATATTTTGAGCTTCAGGATAGATACATGTGGAAACAACTATTTGTAATAATAAAATCCCCACTACATGATAAATGGTGAGGAAATTGCTTCTCCAGGGAAAATATAGTATAGTGGTCATGATAGAAAGTGTGCTCTCCCAGTATTTCATGTATAACTAGTGCATACCATCACCTTGAACATCTTTTCACACAAAATCTAGTTCATGCAACTAAGAATTCGCTATTTACCAAAATGTTTACATTGACGGCTTCTATTTTTTACTTATTAATTAACAATTTAAAACTTTTGTTGCAGGAGATCCATTTTACCGGTTGGAAAATTTACCAAAATATCATTTATGTAATACGTAATCGATTCTAATAATATGTAAACGTTTTTGCCTGCTCTTGTGCGAATGGAAAACTTGATAGATACAGTTTTTTGAGAATTGAATATTAAAAATTGATTTCATATTCGAATCTATTTGGATATAATTACTTTAGATGTTTTTGAAAGTAGCGTTCTATTTTAGTTCAATGTCTTTGTCTACAACAATAATTGTTGTAATAGTCGATAGCTTTAAAATATAGTTTGCACTCTTATGAGTATGTATTTGTCAGTCATAATAGCATTACAGTTATGGCAAACACGACTTCTGTAGTATTGCTAATTAAAACTCTGAAAAACTTTCCGAAGAGATGGTTGGATATTGTGATGTTTTGTTATAATTTTGCGTCATAGAAATTGTGATTTCTCGAGTGTTGTTGGAACTGGAAGGAATCTATGATTTGAGGTAACTGTGCAAGCGACGCCGATGTTAGTTTTGGAGGCATCATTATATTGGATTATCGTATACTCTTGATAGAAATATGTTTGCAGCTGATTATCAATATGATCTATTACTTAAGACTTGAGATATATATTTATTAGACATACTGAATAATTCGTAATACAATCTAGTATTATTATATTCTAGATGAGAGGTAATTGAAAGAAAACCTCATGCAAGGTTAACTTCTGCTATCACTACATCAACTCTAAAAATCACATTTTTTGACGCGGGTTTCGATAAATAACCAAATTACTATCTCTCTCACTTGGCCTACCTATATATACTACATTTTTCTGCCAATTAACTTCTTCATGGAAGAAACATTAACAGATCTCTTATTTTGCTCTACTTCTTGTCACAATCATTCATTGTTCCAAAATGTAACTGGAATGCCTCACTTATCAATATTTTATGTTAAAAGACACTGTTTATATCAATTACTTGATTACAAATTAGAATTTTAATTTATAAATTAATAAATATGTCTCATTCTTCATAATATCAATTTTATACAATTCTGACATAGTATAATAATTGTGTTTCAATTTACTGCAAAATCGACAATTTTCGACCTCGTTCAAATCCTTTACCTAAAAATTTCAAATTATTATATGGGTTACTTGCCAACCGGTAAAAATGATTTTTTCACTTTTGTGTATCAGTACAAATTTCAATTTGAGAGTTTTTGAAAAACTGATTGCCTCCACCAAATAGATTTTCCAAGCCCAAGCATAAGAAATCGTATACAATTACCAGTGAAAAATCAACAAGGTGAACTATTTACATACTATTTGAGAACTTTAAAAATGGAATGAAAAACCAATGACATCGTTGTATATACATTTATTAATCACTATACTTTATTGAAATAACAAGTATAACCAATATTCTTTCACGATGACGATAAGTTTTGAAAGCAATAGCAATATTTCTTTTGTACTATATTTAAATATTCTATTTTTTGTAAAACCGTTAAAAAAATTTAACCGATCTAATCATTCTTTAAGAGATCCCCGAACGTTAATTAAACTTTTACTGAGAGCAAGCTTACCAAATGAAAACTGTCAAAGAAGTCCCCAATCCTCAAGATCCTGCTATTGAAGTCATAAGAAATCTCTCTAATACAATAATGTTACCGACAACTATAATTTTGGAGGGTTTATCAAGAGAAACTTTAAACATGTTCAACTCTTAATTTGTACTAAAAAAGAAGATATGTTGATTCTAGCGATTTGTAATTATTTTATACAAACTCATACTAGCGATAATCACATTTAATTTGTACATTAATTTAATTTTGTTATTGAAGTAAATTCTGTAAACTAAATGAATAAAAATGTCAAATGATCCTTCATTCCTCCTTTTTCAATCATCGTGAAATACGAGAAACAGAAAAGTTTATATCTACAAAGTAAGAACTGATCCAATATTTTTTTTATATTAATAGCTACTTGTTTCTATCATTTACTTTTTTTAAGATAAGAAATGTAGCATTAACCACATTTTGTAGATTATCAAAAGTTGTAAATGATGATGAAAAACAGTATTTAGTAACCACTGGTGAGTTTCTTTTGAACCACAAGTATTACAACCAGTAATCAATAATGTTTTCAAGTATCTTTTGATTCATACTTACTCCTAATATGGAAGGTTCCAAATTTAAATCTATCGGGTTCATAACAATAAAAACTTGTTGGTTTTTATGTGTCAGTCCATTAGGTTCTCTAAGGGCAGATTTACAATAGTATTGTACCCATCCGTGTTTACCTAAAAAAGTGGATGGGAGGCCCAATGGCAAACCCAATTTAAATGGAAAACTGTGGATACCTGGAGACAAGACCGAGGCACCTTGTCCTAAAATAATTATTAGAATTATCGAATATTATACCATCATCATAACCTGATTTCAATAAAGTGAGCATTGAAATTTATGACGCATCATAATCGAGACTAATACCTACTGATTGTTTCAACAACAATTATTTATTATGTTATAAAAAGTTATCATTTATTTTGTTCCTGTATAAATACAAATTTTAAGAATACCTGGTTCTCCTAATAATCTCATTCTAAAATCGATATAGTTTTCTCGATCATGCACCCTCTCTTGACGAGAAGTTTTGACACGAACTATCCCTTCTCCAACGACATGAAAATGGAGACCTGCAGCAAAAAGTACATAATTATCTTATACTTGTACTAGATAGAGAAGTGCAGATATTTTTGGGATATATTTGAGTTTACAAGAATAATGTAACCACTATTATTTTTTCGGCTAGCTGTGAAAGAATGCACTACTATTACATATACAAAATATAATTATTCAATTTTTGTCTATTTATAAACAACAAAATATCTACTTATTCATGACTTCTTCAAGAAATTATAGAAAAACCAATCAAGTAGTATGCACTGGAAGAAAGTGAATTGTAAGTAGATAATTCACAATTACTGTTATTGACCCGCTTTAGTTGTAAAAATTAAAATCTACTAATTTCATCTACATAAAAGAGGAGAAATAATATTTTATAATGGAGTTCAATTTAGAAAAAAAAACATTAATTGTTGGCTGTGAGACATATAAAAAATTTGTGGAATATTCTTAGGTTTTATTCCTTACTTCTTGTTGGATAATATTCCAGTTTTCTGTGAGAGATCCGGGTACCACCGACCACCGTAGTTTTATATCAATATTGTGCTGATTCAACAAATCCATTGCAATTTTAAAAGTATATGGACGAGCATTATCTTAAATAAACAAAAAGCTAGGACCCATAACTGCTGCATATGGAATATCGAAAAGTTGTGTCATAAGACCGTACGCCCTAACAATAATACTTCTCCAAATTATGGTTTTACGGCCTTTATAAAAATGGGTTTTCTGGTAAATAGTTTATACGACTTTATTCAATCCCAGCATGTACTTGTTTCGATTCTAGATAAATTACCTATCAAGATTTGTCTCTGATTAACCAATAAGCCTAATTGAAGATTGTCCATAAAATTTGTTCTTGTGACCACACTAAGCGGATTTCTTCGCTTTAGTGGTGGAACTTTTAAAGCGAATCTTGCACGTAGGCTCCTCTCATGTGATCCTCGAAACACTTCATCAGCTGACACTTATATTTGGTAAGTTCCTTGTGGTTTAATTAAGCTCAGGAACAGTAACATTTTAATTACTTCTAGTAGTCAACTGCAAAGAACGGTCTTATCAATACCTCATATTGATTCAACCAAACTCCTATGTTCATAAGCTATGTTCTCTTTCCATGAATAATCAATGACGATTTCCTCAGACTCTTTTTTGACAAAAATAAGATTTTTGCTTTCTCACTAAGATCTTTAAAAAGATATCGAAGTATTCGTTGGAATTTTTTTGCGAGTAAGCTTTGAGTAGCCTACTGCAAAATCGCATATTGTTCGGTTGAAAGATTTACCCATTAACCGGTCTGTTTATTCAACGATCTCTATGTACAGTGACACTGATTTAATTAACTATTTCTGCAGTAGTTACAGTAAAAAACAGTCTCGGCATCATACGTATTCATCTGACCCTTATTAAAACCACAGAATCACTTACAAATCATTCCATGGAACCGAACACTATCAGAATAATGTTTATGCAACTTTTACACGGTTTCTTCAATTGTTTCTCAGGTTTCCATGATAAAGTAACAAGCCAAATTCTTTTTTCTTCATACTTACCCAACAAACAAAATAGTTTTCTGTTTTCTTAGTATTTTAACTATAAGATAATTGTTCCATTCTTCAATTTATTTCACTATCAAAATAAAGGTTCTCTATGAGCAACATTCGCTTTTTGACAACAACCTAAGCGATTTCTTATGATACTAGAGGTTATTTAGTCATCCAAACCTAAATTTGCAATATTGTCGGATTCATAAAATACTAAGAAATATTTTTATTCTGTTCAATAGATCCTTTGGGTTGCTGTGTATATGATACTCTAATATATATGTACGTATATGTATCTATCTAAATATTTAATTTATATTTTTTCGAATGTAATGAAAAATTGTCATTTGTCACATTTTTTGTTCCATTTCTGGAGCCTCATCCTCCCCATAATTGAAAATAAATGGATGCAACATATTTAAGAACAACTTTCGTCCAGTTATTTTTTGAAACAATTCAATGCAGTTGTATCATCAAATGATGCAACTCTATTTATTTCTCCACGTATTCCAATGAGAAGGAATAATTTATTCATTGATGATGATGAACATACTACAGAATGATTATAAATAAAGAAAATCGAAACATTATTACCACACCCATAACTAAAATTGTCAGTTCAACAAAGAATAAAACAATAAAAATGTAAATTCTTTCTCAAACTAATAGAAGTTTACATACTTGAGGATTTGAGGTTTTAGGTTCACTATTAAAAAACGAAGCATGTATTATCATATTAATTCTATTTACTATGATTAATTCTATGAAATATATTCAGAATATATTAATGTAAATAATTGTTGAAAGTTGGAATTTTTGGAACTGTTGGTGATATTCATACTGAACACCATGTTTACTCTACCACTACACCAACACTCACAATTATGTGACGCGCGTTTAGATAACCAAGTTATCGTCTTTAAAGACTAAAGGTAAACTGCCTTACCTTACCCTTAGCAAACTCAATTTTTTCCTCTGAAGGAACCTAAATACGAGAACCGAATATTTTCAGTTATTGCGAGATCGTCTATTTGAATTAAAATTGCTGACATTATATTGCCATTTTTGAACTTTTTGGTCTCTCATGATCCTGTCAACGATTATTACTTCCTTGAACTGCAGACCAGTTTTGAATATTTGAAATGGCACAAAGAAATGCAGCCATAACTAATTACCGCTGGCCACCACTTTACTGCGTTAACTAAATGGAAGTCTAAAAATATTTTTTCAGCAAGGCAATTTTTGAAGTTTCTCCCGATCCATCCTTTTTACTGGATGGAAATCCCATCGGACATGTGTGGAATATGATGAGAAGGGGACTGTCCAGTTTGCACTTCTCCTAATACACACTAGCACAGTTAATGCACGATGTTAAAGTTTTTGATGTGAGGCTATCTGAGTACTAAGAAATGAATAAATTATTCCTTCTCATTGGAATACGTGGAGAAATATATATATATATATATATATATATATATATATATATATATATCAATAAATATTACGATTATTACTTCCTTCAACTCCAAACCAGTTTTTTTGATGTGAGGCTATCTGAGTACTAAGAAATGAATAAATTATTCCTTCTCATTGGAATACGTGGAGAAATATATATATATATATATATATATATATATATATATATATATATATATATATATATATATATATATCAATAAATATTACGATTATTACTTCCTTCAACTCCAAACCAGTTTATATACAAAAAATATCAGTGATAATAAGTTTGGCTGACAGGTCTATCCAACTATCAGATTTAGATGCTTAGCTATTTAAAAAGCAAAAACTGCATTGAAAAAAACAATAATTCTCTGGATAAAATGATAAACGACATATTCAAAAAAAGGATAAACAGAGACTCTACAATAAATTTAAAAATAGAACAGAAACGAAAGCATTTTACCTTACCATATGTACAAGGACTTTCCCAACAACTATCAATTTATTTTAATAAATATGATATTAGTATAAGTCGTAAAGGACATAATACATTATCCAAATATTTCAAACTAAAATCTAAAACACCAAAAAACAAAAGAAGTAATATTATATTTCAAGTGCCTTGCACTAACTGTGACGCTGTCTACATAGCGTAGACCTCTCAATATTTAGAAAATAGACTAAAAGGTCATCAATACGATAAAAAAAATAAAACTGCGTTAACGAACCATGAAGTATCAAAAAAACATAAATTCAATTATGAAGATTGAAAAATTCTTGAAACGGAATATAATACACGAAAAAAAGAATTTTTAAAAATAGTTCACATTCACAAAAACAAAAAAGCTATAAATGATAAAAAAGACCTAAATAATTTATGTAAAATTTAAAGCTCTATTTTGTAAATTAAATACTTTCATACTCAAAAATTGGACCCTAAAACCACTGTTGCAGTGAATAATTTATAATTCTCCTGAATTGATTGATAATTTCAATTCCAAGGAATGTTGTCTTCCAGTCTTTTCGGTCAATCCGATTAATAATAGAATCAATCTGTTTGTACTTATTATTTACTTCATTCTCTTAATGCGTGAATGAATTGCCGATCTTCAAGAATAGGCTTCAATTTTTCAGGTTTTTTAAGAGAATGTATTGAAACGTCTGTTAAATCTTTGTTCTTTTTTCCATTTAATCTATTCGCATTTGTCAAATGATTAGTTATGTTTTTATGGTTTGCTATATTTGTTTATTAATTTACTCCTTAACTTACTTGACGCGATTTATCATTGATAGCATTATAATTATTGGGAATAGAAACTCAACTCTATGGAGTCTGAAATTATTAGACGAATTTATTAGAACATGTCATGTAACAAGATTAATTTTACAAAAAGCGACAAAACTCCCATTTTTCACAATATTTATTAACACAGTCAGACAAAAAATGTTTAATTCAAAAAAAAACAAAATTTTTAACGATAAATATATTTTGTTTTCTTTTAAATTCTATTCTACATTTTTTTTCACAAAGCTGCTGACTACATTACTATTACTACAAATTTTGTCTATATTTGCTGCCATTACTACACCGACTCATCAGTTAAAATTATTCTGTTGCATTTATTTCAGTTATGCGGATGGAAACGTAAACTTTCGCTTACTTACATAATTTTCTCTAAGATATCCCTAAGCTAGTAACCTATATATACCTACACAATTTCTGCAATCAATTATTAATATTTATCTACCATTTAGAACTAAATAGTTTCGACACAAATTGAGGTTAATAATTTTCAGGATATACTGATATGTTTTAGGTTAAGTATATACATTCGTCCTAGCAATTTCTAGTCTAAATTTTAAGGCATTATTATGAGTGAAGTGGTTAGTCTCAAATTTAATGGTTCCTGTAGAACGATTTGTATTGCTTTTAATTCAGATATTTAGTCTGAATCTGTTTCGCTACAGAATTTTTTCAAAGTTTGAAAACGGTCAATTGTCAATGAGAGCCAGGTATCCAATTGACTTTTGTCATAATAATATAATTTGATATTTACTCTGGGGGGCTTTACCTTTTTCAAGGTACTCATGTGTATCTCAAAATATGGGGTCATAAACATACATGTTCAGTTACTGCCAGGAATTGTCGCAGAAATCGTGTTTTATCGATTAAACAGATCCAATCAGTAGTCTGTGATATTTATCCATGGTGCCTATTTAGATCAATTGACATTTTATACAACTGTGAAGCCGTGAAGCCATTTTTTTTATTAATATTAAATATATAAATAGAACTAATGGACACAAACAGACATACGTTAATCTCTATTTAAAAACTCAAAAAATACCTGATCTCTTTTAACAGTCTCCTAGAAGGGTATACAGCAAAATCATTTGAATTATCTCATAAAGGACCTAAGCTTCTGGAAAGAGCCTGCCGAAATATTTTCATCCAGATTAAAATAAAAAATTCACATTATGTATGTACTAATATCACTTTTTACTGTTAAAGAGATAAATATCTCTCGACTTTTTACGCTAACAGCTTTAAAAAATTGATACATATGTTATAACATGAACATGAGAGTTCATTATTATCCTCAGAATTGGAGTGATTGTAATTAGAAACAGGGCAACGAGTCTATCAGGAGATCAAAATTATGGAGAAGTGATATAAAGAACGATGGGAAATTCACATGATGGTCGATTTCTGCTGGAGCCCTCGGTGAGACTACCTTACTCCATGTTGGAAAGTAAGTTATATAAAACAATTTTAAGTAAAAAGTGACTAATAACAAAAATTTCCATGAAAATTTTTAATATTTAAATAATCGTTAAACCCGAGTATATGAGAATTCTGATATTCCTTGTATATAATCCAAGGCGAAACTTTAATAAAATGTAGGTTCTAGTAAGAAGTGCCCACACTTGAACGGACAAGTTGTGGTTAAAATAATTTGAATACATTGAAGGACATTCCATATATATGAAGTCATCGATTTATCTACAAATGTTAACTTATCTCTGTATCTTTTTATTAAAAATTTTTCATGGTAAACGGAGTAGAATGAAAATTAATGGATTAAAATAGATATTAACAGAAATTAGGTTAATTTTGAAAGTTATTTTCCTGTGTAAGTTTTCAAATTGATAATTAAAATGATCTTTTCAGAAGTTGATAAATATGATTATATGGTATGTAAAAAATTTATGCTCAGTATGAATTATTGTTCTCATCTATTAATGATAATTAAATAATGATAATCAAAATCGAGAAAACAAATGCACACAATTTTACATTGAAAATTATGCCACGCTTGGCGATAACTTTTATAGACTGTTGGGAAATATTTTAGAAAAATGCGTATTTTACAGAAATTCAATAAATCACAATATTTTTAACCGAAACGATATTTTGCAATGGGGTTATTTTAACTGTTTATCTATTTTTGTAATTTTCTTTCTTTGCATCTGTATTAAGTAATCAAGTTCCATATACTTTCTAATAATAACTTGCTAATTCTCTATTGGTGGTGGATTTTTCTTGTTCGCTCAAATCAGAATATTTGAAATAAATTGACACTCTCATGCAGTTTGCTGGCTTGAATCTTTTTTTTACCAGATGCTACTTATTTGGCTTTAACCTCCGAAATATAAAGGTTATTAAGATATGAAGGTATTTGAAACCCGTTTTTAGTGCCTTTTGTTGCACACTAATATGTTACTGTGGTACATGCATACTACCTCTAGAATCAAATTCTTCTGATTTCTTTGAAATTCATCCAAGACTGAAGATAACAATCAAATTAAACAAGAAAATGTGAGATAAAACATTGATAGAAATATTTCAAAAAAATTAGACATATACTAAAGCTATCTAGAAATAGGAGTACTTTGTACATGACTATTAGGATAATTACGGGCCAGTAAGTTCGTGATTTCTTGATCAGGCTTATGATCTAACCTAACCATCTGCTCTATTTAGGTTATGTTATGACTACCTCTTGATTCAGACAGAAGATATCGAATGTTCTATGCGGCCAGTTAAGGCATTAGCACCCGAAATCATTGAAGAAACTAACAATGTAGTAGAGATTGAATGTGCGACAGATTGTGGAAACTATAAGTACTTCATATAGCTTAGTATGTCAAATTTTGAATGATTGCTTCGGTATGAGTTTAGCATTGTTCAACCGCATTCGTGGATGACAAGTAGATAAACTTCAATACACTAGAAACTGAGCAGCAGTGGACTTCTTCAGATGAATTGATGCCAAAGACGACATCGTGACAATTTTCTGAGTACAATCTACATTGACTGCCTTCAAAAGGGTAAAATAATCAATGGTAATATTATACCAATTTATTGGATCCATTTAATGACGACTGCTTTTAGCCAAGAAAAAAAGTGTTTTTGCACCTGAGCAATGTAAAGGTACATACATAAGCAGTTGACAAATATTCATGAATTGGGCGAGGAATCCCTCCACTCTCTACCCTATCCTCCAGTTTTCGCGCGGATTGACTATTTCTTGTTTCTAAACCTGAAGAATTGAGTGAGTGATGAATAATTTGACTAAACGATGAAAGTATCTCACAAGCAAATACTCATTTTGATTATATTGAAAGAATATCCTTTTTTCAGAGGGATACAAGATTTTTGTATTCGAAAACCTATGTTTCAATAAAAAAGGTATAAAATTATTGACCCTCCTCTTTATAGAAAATAATATTTACATTTAATACAATTATTGCGGTTGCGTATTTTACTACAGTGTTATTTATTTATAATTCATTGTGTTTTCTTGAGTTAATGTTCTTAAAAACGGATATTCGACGTTTCGTTTCTATCCAAAGATAGAATAGACTGCGGTAAAATAGGTTCATTCAATTCTGGCCAGTAATAAAATTGAGAAATGTTACTTTACTCGTCATCATTGTTTACTGTTACAAACTGTATTACCTCCTTTTTATATTAATGTGTTTTACTAGATCGGCGATTATATTCTCTTTCCGGAATCCGATAACCATTTTAATATTTCAAAATTGTCTAATATCTCAATAGTTACACGGAATATTTTCCTAGTGAATTTTCATTTTAAGCGCAATAAGCCTCGACAAAGTTGTTTTACATGCACGTTTAGAACACGAAATTGAATTTTTTTCTGTGGACTTCATTCACTTGACATATTTTGAAGAAAATTATTCAGAGGAGAAATTATTTAACTTTTTCGGCCTTTTAAGCTCAGTAGCATCTAGGGGAAAATTTAATGGTTCATAAGCTAAAGAATAGGAAAATTTATATGAAAATATATGCAAGCCATCGGTTGAAATCGATGTGTTTTATATTTATGTAAATATTTGTCATTCGACAAAAAAATTCGAGTATAATTACTGAAGTTCTTATAATAACACTGTTAAATTCTAATCTTCGAATACGAATATCTGTGAATATGAAAAATAAAAGAGATGAAATATTTTTCTATAGCCGCGGGTTGAGTTTATCTTTTCAGTACGATCGTAGCCACATCCAGATGCCTCCAGAACAGGTACCAAGGAGGACAATGTGGTATAAATCAACGAACGTATAACGATAGACCGACGATTAAAGGTGTGTGAGATATCTGAGTAGACATTTCAAAGGATGACGTGTGTCATATTCTGCATGAAATGTCGTGAAAATCGACGGAAAATGAATCCATTGATACACCAAGCACCAAGAAATAGTCGAATCAGTGGACTGGACCCGGCAAATGTGCTCCAAAGACTGCCTTTCACCCGGAAAGGTGAACGGCTGTGCTAATCTGATTTATTGGATTGATTCGATGACAAATTGCCCTACTGCTGCATGTCTTGAAGAAAGAAGTGCTTCTCCGCCATGATAATGCACCGGTTCCCACCTTCGCCCTCGCCATGGCCTAATTCGTTTGGGTAGCTGAGGATCATGTGTAGCGAACTAAATGGAGACTATATTAGGAAGTGAGGATTTGTTAGTACACTCTGATATTTATAAGTATTCTAAATTATTTGCAAAATATTCAGCCACCACTTTTGGCTGAATGAATCATGTATGACATACTGGCAAATTAATGTATAACTAATTAGCTACATCCACAAAACACACCAACAGTTCTTATGCTTCTAAATTCATTTAAATATCATAATGCAACTTAATACACATCAGTTAGCTGCCTTCACATGACTATTGACGACTTGGTACCTCTAAAGCCAAGTCAAAATGACAGAGCACACTACACTATAGGACTAACACTGTTATTAAGAAACTGATCAAGTTTATATGTATTTTTACATTGTATTTTGAACATAATTTTAGTCCTCAATGATGAATACAAAGTATTCGAAAACTCGGTATAAGTATTAAAAAGAGTAGACGGTGTTTGATCTGTTGTAATCCCTCAACCAAATCGCTTATATATATAAAATTTAACAAAATTTAACTAAAAAAATTATAATATGTCGAGGTGCTACTCATTTCTGGAGCATGTGAAAAAAAAACATGTTAGCGGTCCAGCTTCGCTGAATGGGACCGTTCTTGGAGGTAATTGGAAACATTTGCATGATACCTTTGCATAATATCTGGCTAGTATTGAAATGATTATCTCGAAAACGGTTCATAAACGATGCTTAAGTCGGCATAACAGTAACTGCCCTGTTGGAAAACGTAATTGTTGTTGCGTAGAATCGTTACCGTATCAAGGACGGTTCTTTGATGAGTTGGAACGAATCTATAAAAAACGCATCTATTTTTATCTACTTGATCGAAAAGATAAGAGTTAGTTTTTGAACGATATTATCATCTTTAACTGAATCACATTTTGAATTATACGATTCAATACGATTTCTTGAATAAGATTATATCTATCTTTTAGTTTTGGTATGTTCTGAAAGGTGGTTGAATTTTATTACTGAAATATAAAAATAGAGTAAATATAACCTTTTCCTTCTATCAAAAAAATTTTTGGGAAGGATGATTTCATAACAATAACAATATCAGAAAAATCCAAAGTGAGTGCGAACAACTAATCTTGAATCGATGTTTTGGTTTATTTATCGAATTACAAGTCGATTCGTTCCAATTTTTATGAAGGAATATGAAATACTTAAATTTAATTCAAAATACTTCAGTAATATTACTTGAAGTTATACATATAAATGAAAATAAACAATAAATTGAGGACGACTTAATTTGAAACAAATTGTCAAAGTGTTTTTAAATTTCAGAAAAATTGAAGACTATTTGAACTTCAATGTAGTAGACAGAATTGAATTTCATCCCGATTTTCGCCAGAGATAGCAGTTTGCAGACGATTTATTTTACGTGAAAGTTTGAGGCATAATCAGAAATGTTACAAATTCAAATCTTCATTTTAATTAAAAACAAAAACTTGCAGAAAACATAAAAAATAAAAACACGTTATTATTGACTCAATTGTCATACTGTGTAGTGATTATAATTCCGATGATTTCTTCCAAAATTATATTTGATTCATGTTACAAATCTGTAATCTTTTGCTTTCACTGAAATTAAATTACAAAAACAATAAAATTTTCTGCAATTTTTCTGTTTTCAAACAACTCAATGGAATTTCGGAATTCAATTCCTCCATTCCAGCTTTTAAGTAATTATCGGAATTAATCAGCATTGAAATGTTCAAATTAAATTCCATCAATATCTATCGTATGATTTCACTCGGTAAAATGTAGGTCCCATATTTGACATTCAAGGTAAGCTGACAATTATTTAAAAAGTTTAAACATCTTCAGTTCTACAACCGATAACCTACTTTTAATAAAACAAGTTATACCAAATTGAATGGTGTTCACTATTGAGGAATTAAATTTAATTTGTAATTGATATTTTATAATCCAAATATATACACGAGAAGTCTGTTAGAGAGAGTGATCAACTCAAAAACTTGTAGGATAATAGATTTTTGTTTATTAATTTTAATTTGATGCGTCTTTTTGCTCTTATTTTTCAGAAACATAGTACTTTCAAGAGTTTGCGAATTTTTGTTTGTTGATCGTAAATGAATCTTTAGGTATTTCTATTTTATGTGGAATTTATACATTATGAATCAAGTTTACCTTTTCAAGTACATCACCTACAATTATTTCATAGAGTAAGTTTATATTTATCGATTATGATAAAGACTGAAAATAGATCACTTGATATTTCTAGATTTTAATAATAAAAAATATATATTTAAGCAATGTTAAAGTTACTCATTACAAATTACTTAGACAAAATTGACTGATAATAATAGTATACTTAGGATGATTTAGTTATAATTTTATTGAAAGGAAATTCTGTATATCGTTACATTTTTTCTGTGCTTAATGGAAAAATATACCTAGCCTACATCATACCGTTCTTTAGTTTTTAAACATCTTTATGTTAAATTTCGAAAAATTTAACAGTAAAGTATATTTTTAAAATGACAACAGTTGTTTACGATAGGTAATGATGTTTCTTCTGTAAAAGTATCACAATGTGTGCAATGAATAACGGCTTCACGTGAACTTAAAAAAACCTATTAGTGATCTGAAAAACAAATCATTCAAAGATTAATGGAGAACCAGTCCAGCACTGCTGAGTCCCACTATTCGTTATAGAAAACTATCATCAACATAAAATAAAAAACCAGCAACAAAGTCATAACACCACAGTATAAGAAATCTCTAGCACATCAAAGCAACATAGCCATATTAACATATAAACTGACACTTATTCACAACCATATCCAACGTACAAACAGGTAACAAATGAGAACAATATAATTGAATTCCTATAAAATACTTTTACAAATCAACAGAAAACTGTGAACTAATTGACAGTTGATATCAGGAGTCTAAGGAAAGAACTTACACAATCTAACTAATTCAATAATTAAGAATGGTCCAACTGTATAAAGTAGCACTCTGGAAGGCAAATGGGTTAGCTAAATATAAGCAAAAGCTCGAAACATGTTTAACAAACAATAAAATAGATATACTAGTAATATCGGAAAGTCACTTCAACAAGACAACATATTTTAACATTAAAAATTTTATAACCTACTACACCGTACACCCGGACCCTAAGAAAATAGCTAGAGAAGGTACATCTATACTAATCAAACAACACACAAAACACTACGAATCAACAAAGTATCACAAAGATTCCCTACAAGCCACAAGAATCGTGATTGAGGATTGGCATGGTCTCCTACCAGTATCAGCAGCATATCACCCACCAAACTATCCTGCAAGAAAAGAGGAACTCATAGGATTCTCCAACGAAGCAGGTTTCTAGCAAGAGGTGACTATAATGCCAAAAATACAATCTGTTGTTCAAAACTGACTGCTTCAGGTAGGGGTAGAGTGTAATATAGCACCATGCAAGCATTAAAACTGAACCAACTTTCTACCTACTTACCAACTTACTGTCCAAGTGACCAAGATTAGCTTCCAAACTTATTATATTTTTTCATTGCTAAAAGTATTTCCACTGGATACCTCGCAATAGAATCAAATCTAGATCTATCTTTCGACCACGCAACATTAATTACTACAATTAGCGGCACAAGATGAACCAACTAAAAATATTTTAAGTATCTAATTGCATTCCACTCAAAACTTGCTCCCGTGAAATAAAAAAACTTACTAGTGATCTGAAAAGCAAATCATTCAAAGAAAACTTAGAAAATCTGTCCAGTACTGCTGGGTCCAACTATTCGTTATGGTAAGCTACCAGAAACATAAAATATCTTGAAGAATCAATTCCATAGAAATAATGGACAAAGCCAATAACACTTCGTAGGTAATAAAAGGAATTTTATCTCAGAAAATGGACGATACCTAACGTCTCACTAATGCTGAAGATTGTTTTTTAAAGGAAATAGCCTCGGACGCGATAGAAACGTACAAATGTTCAATTTTACTAATTGCGGAATGAATTACCGTACATAATATTCCCTGCACAAAATTTCAAGGTAAGATTGATACAGGTAGTACAAAATCCTTTGTAAGAACTAAAATTGCGAAGAAATATTTTTCAAAATCAACTGTGAAAAAAACATTTAAAGTAACGTTTGATTTACGTTTAAGTTAGAAAAATGATTGTACAGTAATTTCATCTCCAAAATATTTGCATCAAAAAATAAAATAAATTTAGAATATTCTATATTTGAAGTCCACACTCATTTTACCTGCTTAATAGGTTTAGATAATCTGAAAAAAATTTATTTTATTCATAACATTTTATTCACTCCTTCTAGTAAAATAAAAATTATCTATTTTGAAATCAGAAACAAGAACACGAATTGTATAGTAGTGCTTCGACGACCTGAACAAATAATATTAAATTGAATATTGAGAATATTGATAATGGCGATATAATTAAACCGTATACAAAGATAGAGAAATTAGAAATACTCGAATATCTAGCAAACACAAAAAACACTCAAGTCATTTGCGCTATTTTAAATTCATGTGAGTGATATTTCAGAGTAGATTTGAGTACTCGTTTAGAGGTTGAAGAGTTCGACGAATACGAACAATCCTCGAGCCCAAATTTTAATGCTATTTATGTAGATAAATTCAAATTTGATATAAAAAACGTTCGAACAGATCATATGAATTGTAAAGAACGCAATGCTATTCTTAGATTACTTAAAGAATATTCAAATATTTTTCATGTTGATGATCAATTAAAATTAAAAAGTAAAATTAAACATCAAATAAAAACCACAAACGATGTACCTATTTATTCTAAGTTGTATAGATATTCCAAAAGAAGTCCAAAATCCGATACAATTTATGAGCAAAATATCATAAGGCATCCATGATCATTTTGGTCAAGTAACAACTGGGTTGTTCCCAAAAAATTAGATTCTACTGGTAAACCAAAATTCAGAGTCGTCGTAGATTATCGCAAGCTTAACGAAATAACTGTTGGAGATAAATATCCACTACCAAATATAACTGATTTATTGGATAAATTAGAATGTTGCCAATACTTCACCACCTTAAATCTTGCATCCTGGTTCCACCAAATTGAGATGGCTGAAGAGGATATACCTAAAACGGCCTTCACTACTGAAAATAGCCACTGGGAATTTCTAAGAATGCCATTTGGTTTGAAGCAACGTTTCAAAGAGTAATTAACATTTTAAGAGATATTCAAAACGAAAAGTGTTGAGTGTTCTTCTTTTTCTACTTCTTGGATATTATAGGAAATTTATTGAATATTTTTCGAAACTTCCTAAAACTCTAATTAATCGCCTTGAGAAAAATGCGGTAAACGAGCTTGATTATATTAATTGTTTTGACACATGCAAAAATATGTTATTAAATGGCCCTATTTTACAATACCCGGACTTTATCCGTCCGTTTAATCTCCCTTCTCACGCCAGCAATGTCGCTTTAGGCACTGTTCTTAGCCAAGGGAAAATTGGAAATGATTTACCTGTGGCATATGCTAGCTTAATGAGTCTGAAGCGAACTACTCAACAATTGAATAGGAAATCCTTGCAATTTTCTGGGCCATGAAATATTTTCTGGTTGCTATTTAAATTCTTGCGTTTCCATTATTTAAATTATGAATTTTTATAGATTAGATTAGGTGAGGTCCTTATGAATGGAGTTGAATATTTATTGGTATGAAAAATTATTTCATTGCACATTCATATTCGTATATGATGAAATAGTCTAGCATGTTTGATTCCAATTAATAAATAAAATTGTAAAACTTTTGAGTTGTATCAATATTTTAATATTAAATAGAAATTATCCCGGTTTCTATTTGCTTTTTCAATCAATATCCTGAAACATCATATCGTTAGATAAAAACATATGAATTCTATTTATGTTTCGACACCTATTACATTTGGGTCAAAATCAACCTTAATAAAAATTTTGAAATTCAAAGACTGCCATTCAGAATAACATTACGAATGAGTGGAGTAATGGATTTTTAGGAGACTGACAGTCCACATTCTTTTATTGACAGGGCTCATCAAATATTCTTACCAAGTGCAGGTGTATCATCCTGAAGTTCGATAAGAACTCGGCCTGATAAAAATTGTCCAGGAAAATATAACAGCGACGTGTTATCAAATAAAATGAGAAATTTCAGTAACTTTCTTGACATCTTTAAACTTGTTTTACTCTATCACTCATTTGTATCGAGCACTATTGTTTCTATGGTAATATAACAACACTTCTTGGCTTATGACATTTCTCTTAAGACTGAGTTGAGTGTACCTACCTGCACCTGCGGATTTGACGGCTACTTTTGATGTCTATTAAGTGAGGGAAATTCAAGGCCTGAATCATGTTTGTTGTTTTACTTTATTCATAGATATTGAATTACAGGTAATTATAAACATAGATAAAAAATATTAAAAGATACTTATTCAGTAGTCAACCGAGTTATTTATTTTCTGGAGAGTTTATTAATGAAAATCAGTAGGACAAAATATGACAGTACTATTACATAGGCCACCAGTATAACATCCAACTTGTATTATTCATCAATTCCACAACATTGTATATGAACATTTAATTATTAATTCGCATCCGACTATTTTATGTGAGTAATTTAATAGAAACAATAAAATCTATACATTTTTACAAAGGAAACTGTAAAAGAATAATGTAGACGGGAATATGAAGTACTTCGAAGATCCTTTAAAGTTTTTTCTTATTATTTTAGAAATATTAACACTATTTATACAACATTGTGAGAAATTCAAATAAAATTATTATTTTTGTTAGTTTTGAATTGCGATTGATTGTCATTTGCTAATATTTTTGGTGCCACTATTATACTCGTAAGAAGATATTTTTGGAGCTTGAGAACCAAAACATATCTTCTATAAAAAGATGGATGTGTTGGTGCTCCAGCTTGTCTAGAAAAGGGAAAATAAATACCTACGTTATATAGTGAAATGTTATAATCAATAAATATTGTTCAACTTTTAGATTAGTAGATTCATTTGGCGAAAATAATATACAATAGATAGCTAATAATTGTCGTGCAGCGTGGAAAGTGTGAGAATTTATTACATATTTTTTATCAAGTTAACACGCTCGACTTACGCATCATCTCCCGTCTACCGCACGACTGACAGTTGTTTTCTGCTACTAATTGACATCAATTTTGTATGAGAACAATTTCACCCAAATGTAAATAATAGTTTTCGTGTCTAGTTTAGCGTTGATATCTCTAGTATATGTTATAAAAGGTACCAAAAATTGCGTAAGTAGAGTTGTGTTGGATTATCAACTCTATCTCATCATAAGTTTGACCGATAAAAATCGAATATTGTTTTTATTGAATCGATCCAATATTGTGATAGAAATTTGACCAATAGAAGGACAATAAAAGTGATGGCAGTGCAGAGATGCAAAGTATTGAACTACTTAAAAATATATATATAAGAAACAGAGATAGAAACATATCTATTTTGTATTAAATTGGCAAAACTGTGCTTCATAATATGATACACACGACCTTTCCCACTTTCAAAAGGAAACTGCCAAAGTGAATCAGTTTTTTCTACTAACTCTATAGAAAAATAGCTTGATGATGACTTTTTTGCAACAACTAAATAGAACAAAAACGTATAGTAACGCTTAGTTTACTTCATTTATAATTAGGGGAGGGTTGGATAATACCGTGCCCCAGTGTAACTACATGACTATCTATAAAAGCTGTGTATGCATCACATGAAGGCCCTTGCGACCGAGTGACCCCTCCCCGCGCGACAGTGCCCCACGGTCAGTGGTATGAGTTGTACGTCTGTAGAGAACTTTGCGTGCATTTCTTATAATTTTTCTGTGACTGACTTATCCAGGTATGTACTTCTTTTTATGGTATAAATTATGTTGTTGTAATGTATTTTGTAGCGTAATTTGGTGTTATTTAAAGTAGATATGAGTTTTATTTACCTATTTTTTGTTTTATAGATGGCTGAAAGTGTACCGAAAAGAAAAAAGGTGCCATGGAATCCACTTCAAATGCAAGCTGCTTTAGAAGCTGTAAAGAGTGGGAGAAAAATAAAGGCCGAAAGGCAACATTTTCCAAAGAAGATGAAAAGGTGTTAGCTAGCCATATTATTAAGTTGGCTAAATCTTTTTTGAAATCTCACAGCAACAGCTACGCAAATTGGCTTTCCTGAAAAGAAAAACTGAAATCTTTTTACGACTTCCGGAGCCAACAAGCATGAATAGAGTGTTGGGTTTTAATAAATTTGAAATTGCATTGTTTTCTCGCAATTTAGAAGAAATGACAGAGAAGAATGCTTATCCAGTAAAACGAATATTCAATGTTGATGAAACAGGTATTACAACTGTTCAAAGACCCGAAAAAATTTATGCACCTAAAGGATTTAAGCAAGTTGGCAAAATTACAAGCAGAAAACATGTTGTCTGTGCCATGAATGCATGGCACAGACAACAGCAATCATCCCACCCAGGTTTATATATCCACGCCAAAGAATCAAACCAAGTCTCAAGATTGGAGGGCCTATTGGAGCAAAATATGAGTGTTCAAAGTCTGGGTGGATCACTGAAGAACTTTTTGAGAAATGGCTTCGTCACTTTGCCCAATATATTACTGCAACAGCTGAAAACCCCACTCTACTAATTCTTGTCAATCATGCTAATCACTTGTCACTGAAGGCTTATCAATTTTGCCGGGAAAACGGGATCCATATGCTATCTTTGCCCCAGCACACTTCCCATAGGATGCAGCCGCTGGATGTCACTTTCTACGGTCCATTGAAGACAGCTTATCATATAGAGTGTGACTTATATATGAAAAACCATTCATATGAAAAAATTATTCATGATGTTTTGGCTTCAATATTTAACAAAGCTTATTTGAGAGTAGCCTCGATGGACAAGGCAGTAAAAGGTTTCGAAGTGATTGGCATTCATCCCATAAACCTCAACGTGTTTAATGATGATGATTTTATATCAGATCCAATTGTTGAAGACTTACCACACGAAACGAAAATTAATTCAACAATGACATAGCAACGGAAGCACTCTCTACACATGTTGCAAATGAAACCGAACCTGTTGCCAGTACTTTGCGTAGCAACATTTTAGAGATATTGAGTCCAGTGCCTCGAAAACTTCAGAAAATTAAAACACGTTCAAAGAAACAACACTCAAATTTTGACCGCCACTCCCCTAAAAGGACAACTAGAAGATAAGGAGAGAAAGACAAGATTAAAAGAAGAAAAAAAAGGTAAAGGAAAACATGTTAAAGGAAAAGCTTTAGCAAAAGGAAAATCTGTGAAGAGAAGAGTGTTAATTTCTAGCAGCGAAGAAAGCAGCGAGAATATTCCCCTTGCACAATTATGTAATGACGACGATGAAGATGAGATAAGTTCAGACAAAGAAAATGAGAATACTAACGACATATGTAAATTATGTGGTGAATTCGGACGTAATAATGAAATCTAGTTTCGTTGCTGCTCTTGTTCAACCTGGATCCACAAAGAATGCAATGGAAAAGAAACGCCAGAAAATTATATTTGCGACTTCTGTTAAGATTAATGATAAGATTCTGTTAAGATAAGCACTATACCTAGTTATGTACAAAGGCTGTGAATGTTGATTGACCTATGTATCGCCTATTATTTTATTATTATTTTAAATAGAGGTAGTAGGGCTGACAAAAGATATAAATGTTTAAATTTTTCTTAATGCTGAAATAAATTCTTACACTTTGCATGCTGCACGATAATAATAATATGTTATTTTCACTAATTGAATCTAATGATCTGAAAGTTGAACAATATTTATGATTATTAAATTTCACTATATAACGTAGGTATTTATTTTCCTTTTTCTAGACAAGCTGAAACACCAACACATCCGTCTTTGCATAGAAGATATGTTTTGTTTTTTGAAAAATATCTTCTGGCACCAAATTGACACAAATATCAATTTTATCTGAATTTCTCACAATTTTGTTCAAAAAGTGTCAATATTTCTTAAATAATACGAAAAAACTTCGGACTTCGAAGTACTTCACATTCCTTTGTACCATATACTTTTTAGTTTCCTTTGTAAAAAATGTGATTTAATTGTTCCTATTGAAAACTAACATGAAGGTAAAATGGTCGGATGTGAAAAAATGAATAATTAATAATTAAATGTTCTTATATTATTTTGTAAATTGATAAATAATACAAGTCATTTCCTAGACCTGTTGATATATTAATGCATCTAAATCTTCTTGATTTCAGGTCTCTTCTATTTTAAAATTAGTTTTTTTGATAATTTTTAAAAGAAAGATAAATTCACCTTGATCATGAATATCAAAATAGAACTTTGTTCTAATAAGAAAAATTAATTTTTCCTTAGTCCTTTCATCTCAAATATGTAGCAGTACTCAATCAATCAAATTAATTGTAGTTTTATTAGAATTCACAAAACAGTGCTATAAATTTTACATAAACTGTTAAGGTCCTTTTTATCATTTATAGCTTCTTCGTTTATATGAATGTAAACCATTTCTAATAATTCTCTTTTTCGTGTACTAGATTCCGTTTCAAGAATTTTTGGATCTTTATAATTAAATTTATGTTTTTTTTTGATATTTCATTGTTCGTTAATATAGTTTTATTTTTTTATTTGGATATTTGGATTTTTAAATGTTATTCTATGGAAGTTTAGAGGCTATTATAATATCATTCTGTATTTAAACAAACTGTATCGATTATTCTGTAATCTGAATAAAAAACAAATCGAACACATTCATGTATCGAGGTGCTTGAAGTAACTTGTTGAAGTTCCTAGTTGTGTTGTACAACACATAAAATCTAATGAAATACAGTTTTATCCTGTTCGCAATATATAAATATCTATTTTTGTCTTATTCTTAACTGGACCATTGTGTTAGTTTGGAGTACTAAAATCAGTGATTATACAAATTGCCTATTATTCTATTAGTTCAATAGAAAATAGTAATAGAAATATTCATAGAAACAAAATTTAATTAAACATTCGATCTGATAAATTTTCTGTCTTCTAGGTAATTTATCAAAACTTGTTTTATCTTTCTATTCTTTTTCATAATAAGTTTCAAGATATGTCTTCTTTTTGCCCGAAGTCCAGAGTGCCTATTCATTGTTTCATTGAAAAATTGTTCATACAACTCCACGGCCTAAATTCATATCTTCCATCATATACATTATAAGAATATTGAAAGGTATATTTCAAATTTAACAAATAATGATCAATAAATTGACAGATAGTTTTAGTTGGAAGAATTTATTTAATTATAAATCTCACTCGATGCAACATCCCTTATATTTTCCAAAAAAAAGCGATATATCAAAGCTATAATATCGAAAAATTATTTTCAATACACAAATGTATTGTATGAATAACTGAATGGATATGCGAAGGGTTCACCGAGCTTGTCTATCATTACATAGTTCTAAAAAAGTTATACAAAATTTGAAATTCAAATTGATATTTCCAAGCGTATGTTCTATGTTTAGTGTAAAAAATTGATTGATGGATTTAATGCTTATCATAACAAATTACAATTTGTCACAAAACTAAGAATGATAAGACTATAAATTGTCTATTTAAATAGAGATTATGCTAGAGAAAAAACAAAATAAAACTAAAGTAAAAATGTCAGATATATAAAAAACTTGACTAAGTTCTACATACTATTGCCGAAAAAATCACAATTTAGATTAAATTTATTGTTAAAAAATTCAGAACGTAGTACATTATTTATCCATCGAATCTAATTAATTTTTCAAATTTTCAAAATCCGAAACCGTTGGAAGAATTAAATATATTTGGTATCTGTATTTTCCTTAATTATGGAACTTCCGAGTTGTTTATTAATAATATACATCTATAGTCCTGTAGGTATTAATATAATTATGATAAATACAAATCAATGTCAGATACTCATATGATGAAACATCATCATCGTCGTCATACCAGCTGAGCAAAGGGCACCTGTCGGTGTTTCAACAGCTATTGTAAAACGATGAGGTGGCTTCCTCATGCGTCCAATTTTATAACGAGGGCTCTGCATTTTCTTCTGTTTTTGTGTATGTCTGTAGCTTCTTTTATGTTAAATTCATCTGTTACATTTTTTTCTTGATAGCTCTTCTCTATATTAAGAGGTCTATCTCTTTTCCTTTTACCTGTTGCATTATAATTAAATGCTTGTCTGATTGTTTTTTGCTGGCTTTAGTAGTGTATGATCTATCCATCTCTATTTTCGCTTTGTAATCTTCACGTCTATATTCTCTTCTTCCGGTATATTTCAAAGGTGTTCATTACTTATACTATTTGGCCGAAAAATTTGGTAGATAACTCCAATCGGCATCCATTGATAAACATTTGAATTTTCTGAAACATATTTCTATTATGCTATTTTTAAGTTTTGGCATCATATAACTCAACAGATACTACACGTTTTAGTTTTGTTGTTCTTGAGATACTCCTTGGAGACCATATTTTATACAATGAGAAATTGTTTTGTGTCAGGCCTATTTTTCTTTGGATATTATTTTCAGTACCCACTTATGTACCTATTATGGTGCCTAAATAGCAAAATTGTGGTCTATTTGTCTATTTCTATTCCTCCTTAGTATATTGTGTTTTCAGTTTCGGTGTTGCTGTGCCGTAATATTTTTCTTTGTTTTTGCTGTTCATATATTTATCTATTACAGTATCAAACGTGGTAGACGATAGACACATCCCTGTCTTGCTCCCTTTTCTATTTTGATTTGTTAGGATAATTGTCCTTCGTGCTATGCTATTGTTATAAAAAAGTTGTATTATTCTGGTGTACTAATAGTCCGTACGCTTTTCCACATTATTTCTCTGTTTATCGAGTTAACTGCTTTTTCGAAGTGTATAGAACCAAATATCTTTATTTTGTTCTTTTTTTGCTCCAATACTATGCTTACTGATGCAATACGGTCAATGCAAGAATTGACACTTCTGAATTCAGCTTGATTTTTTCGTATTTTCTTAGTTCATCGTTTAGTAGCTCTCTGATTCTTTCCATGATCCTACTCGCAATGTTCAGTAACGTGATGAGTCGCCTGTATTAGTTCTACTGGAATACCTTGCATTGTAATTGATTATTCCATGATATTTATTATACTCTGTTCGTATGTATGTATTTCGTTTGTATATAGTCGCTTTTCTTGTCTGGCACTTTTTAACAGTTTTTCAATTTTCATGTTAAATTTCTCTATCAAGTCTTTTCTTTTCGACACATCCTGTATGTTCAGTACTTGGTTTTTTAAATATTCTCCTTCTATTTCTATAGTATTCTTGTTCAGATTTATTGCATTTATGTGTTCCATCTTATTTCATATACTGAATAGGTTAACTTTTTGACTGATCAAGGAAATATTGGAACAGAGACAGATTCTTAGTTTGGAGAATTTGTTATGTAAAGAACTGATTTGATGTAAACTAACAAGGCTCAAAGAAAAAAAATATTCAAAACAAAAATTGATTTTACTACAAACAAAACGACCCAAAAGCCAAAATGTGTTAAGCTATTGTTCAGAATTTGAGCTGCAATACTCTTTGCTCTGGGTTTCTTCACACATATGTCTGGTTACAGATCCGTATTTCCGTTAATTCATTTTCACACAATCTATGATATCAAGTTATGAGATGCAATGTTTGATTATATTGCATTATAAACCGCTATATTAAAAGCCAAATTTTCCTGACTTTCTGTATCTACCGATTCGAAACATCTGACACTCAAAAATAGTATAAAGTTCAGAACACATTTTAATGTTATTCAATGAGAGGTGCTGAGGGTATTGTTCTTCTCTTAAAAGTCAATGGTTGAATAAAAACGACATTTAAATGGATGAATTTTCCTTTAAATCCTTTCTGAATTCAAAGCATAGTCACTAGAAAGAGTAATCTGCTATTTAATATGAATCATAGTTGTGTTGGTTGTATATAGAAAACTATTCGTTATATAACTTCATAACAAAAAACCTCTTTTGGAACAGTGGATGAGAGAAATCGCTTTTACTGAAAAGTTAGACAGTGAAAGAAGGAGTTTTCTATGCTAAAGAAAATTTCTTATTTATATGAGTGAATACAAAATCCTCGTTTATTGAAGTATTAAATTGTATATGATACACTGACTATCACTTTCCTATTAATACTTGGACATTTATCTCATGACTACCCAAATCAATTTTCATATAGATTGAAAGCTATCAGAAATTCTTCATTAATTCCAATTTACTATGCAAAGACAAAAGTCCTTTCTTAACCAAATTTGTCTCATGTTGAATCATGACGTCTTTTGAAGGCTAATTCCTGTTAAGTCACTGCTAATTTTCATGTTTGTTGGTCCATAGCATATAAATAAAGATTTTTGTATATTCATTAAACTTTATAAGGAGGAAGCCGTTATTTTTAATCTGTTTGTTTGTTTGTATGTCATGTTTTTCGTATTTCTTTTTTTCTTTTAAAACTAATACAATTGTTTATTATTCCTTCTTGCAGTAGGCAGTAGAAAAATAAATAGAAATCAATGTAGATTTGTTATCGTTATGTAAAATAACACGTTTCAAACTAGAACTGTCAATAAAAAAGATGCAATCATTTCTTTCAATCTAAAAGTATTTTGGTACACTCTTTTTAGAGGTTAAGGTCTATGAGATTATTCTGATGATGTTTCTATTCAGGAAGACGAGCAGGAACGTGTAATTCTTAAAATTGTATCTATTGTTTCTTATCATGCTTCTCATATTAGCGTAATAAGAATAGAACTCACCATTACAGTATCACAGGTCATTTTATATCATTTGTACAGACATAGGAAATTTTCTGTTCTGCATACGAAACGTGGAGAGAAGATTCATTATAAGTTCCTAAGAGAAGGATGAAATAAGCTAGTGAAAATTTTTTCACAATGAAATAATTTTGGGCTTTGTTTAAGTATATCAGAATAATTTATGAAGCTATGTCTGTTTGTGGGTGCTATTGTTTTAGTTCAGTCTTTTCCTACTTTACTAAAGAACACAAAACTATCACAAAACTTATATAAGAGGTGATAAAGTTGTTATAAAAAATTGAAAAAATTACTAATTTAGAAAATGGAATCAAACAGGGCCGGTTAAACTATTTCAGGTACATATTTGACTACTTATATTTTAATTCGAAGTAAGAAACGTGCTTTCTTAGTTGTCAAAGTTATTTTTATTTCTTTGTATGTGGCTAGAATTAGTAAAAGCATTAATCAATTTTTTATCTCAAAAACTGGAAACAATCGAAAAATCTAGTAGTATTTTTGAAATTATCATATTAAAATGTTCAAAATCACTTAATAAAATGTTGGCAGGAACTTTTTTTATTTAGCTGAACTGTTTAACAGCATTTTGAACCGCCCAATATATTATAAAATAAGTAATTCTTTTTTACTTTTTAGTTACTTCACTTTAGTTACTTTTGTTTTAGAAATTCATTACCGTGAGGGTGAAAAGTAATTTATGGGAGTATTTTGAATAAATATTCTCAAATATTCACTTCTACACTTTTTAAGTGTAGATTAATGTGGTAAACAATATGGTAAAAAAGAACTTGGAAACTTCAAGCGCTACGCGGTGGATCTCGTTGATTCACTTATAGATGGATTTAAATAATGAAATAGTACACTTTTAAAGGTAAATTGAAATAGTTTTAGTCAGTAATCAACTTTAAATTCGTATACTCGTATAGTACATTTGGAAACGAAAGGAATAAACTGAAGTTGAAGAATAGCGTATAAAAGGAATTGACACATTTATCAATTTATTAGTTGTTCTAAGGATACAAATCTGTTTCTCTTTCCCCTAGTACTTTTATTTGATCGATCCATTCCCTTTCTCTTTTTCTTTATCTCTTCTACATATCACTTCACCTATAACTCCTTTTGTGATTTTTTTAGTATTTTCTACGATATTCTACGATTTCCATTACTTCCTAAATTCATTATTGTTTATATTTTTCTTCAATACTTCAATTCAAATTTCTTTCCAAATATTTCGTTTGAACTTGTTTATGAAAGCTTTTGTTTCTCTGATAGCGACCAAGAAATATCTCATAAATATGTCCTATTTCGGACAACCTGATTTTTTCATTGTAATAGTCGACTTATTTTATTAAATCCTCCCGTCTTTTGATTCTTTTATTTCTCACTTGGTCTGGGAAACTGTCGCTCTACATGATTCTCTGGAGGTTACAGTCTGGAAATGACAGTTATTGTATAGTTCATTTTTGAGAATGTAAACAACGAAATCATTCAGATTTGAGTTTTTGATTGATAGAAACTCTAGAAGTTAAGAGTCAGTAGAGAATCATAATTCCTGCTTTCTATTTGTTCCAAGATTCCCTGGCCTGTCTCTTTCTCGTCTCACTTTTCATATACTTTTCACCTATACATTCTCATTATTCGTTATCATACTTTTAATTCTTAGATAATATTAACTGCATTTATTTTTCTCCAACAATAATAATTGTCTGCACGGGGAATCTTCATGTATTCTTCTTTTTGCTTGTTATTGCGTCTAATGAGTTTTCAAGTTCGATATAAATATTGTTCATATGTCCTCTTAAGCATATTTTATCAGCTCCTTCACCTATATAAGAGTTTTGCTAACTACAAAGATTTTTTATACATAACAATTTTGACATTTTCTAAGGCACTCAATTTGTGTGAAAATTTTTAATTGCAAATCATTTTTTATACAAAAAAATTTTTTTATGAAATGTATAAAATCTATATATATATATATATATATATATATATATATATATATATATATATAATATAAATTAGCATTAAACAAATATCTAATTTCTGTTTTTCACTCTATTTGTGGATATAAGATATTGATTTGGTATTGTTCAAAATACTAATTGAAATAATAATTATTCCAGACGTAGTAAAACCATCCGCTAACAAAATTTCGCAATAATGTAGATTAAATATCACACTGTCCATAGCATGACATTTAAAGGTCGCTGTTTTCCAAGCCGTTGAATAGATTCAAAGCGCTAATTTTATCAAATTTTAGTACTTACTGTACTGGATGTACTCCATAAAGTATAGAATTATCAATTGCTCGACTCCGGTAATTATTTTCCTATTCGCTTATGTCTAGTTAAAAAAATCGTTACTCATTTTTTAATAAGGATATTATTAATCATACTATAATCAAAAAAGTTCTGGGATCGCTCAAAGAAGAATTATCCCATCTAAAATTTTAGTACCGATTTCAAACTATTTATACTATTTTTCTACATCACCTTCTAGTTTTAGTCTTCTATTTCCAGCTAGTTATATTTATAATTGTTAAGTCTTTTAAACTTCGTTATTCTATCTTTGCTTTGGTCTACTTTTTTCTCAATCGAATTTCTATACCGCTCCATTTCAAATATTTTCAATTCCTCCATATTTACGTTTCGGAGGTTTGCATTTTACCAGAGTATAACATTTTTTAGTTCTTTCGAGGGTGTCTTCTACCACCATTTCGTTTCCGTATATGGGTTTCAGAATTTACTTTTTCAATTGTTTTATTGTAGCATATAATGTTATTTGTGTTTCCTTGATCATGTTTTGATCTCATTAACGTCCATATTCCTACATATATTCATACTCGGTTATAATGTTATGAACTTAATGCAGTTGTCCTTTCCGACTATTATTACTTCCGAATATAGTAAATCTTTGTCTTTTTCTTCACTATCTACCACAATTTTTAAATGTTGTTACCTTTTGAAGCTCCTTTTTGTTGTTTCCTACAATACTAGACTAAACCGAGAATCTTTTTCTCCAAGACCTCGTTTGATCTCAAAAAATTTTTTACCTTTTCATGCTACTTTTCTTTTGGGTATTTCCATTATTATTTTATATCATCTTTTTTTGGTATATCCAGGCTACTCATAACTTGGTATATTTTCCAGTGATATTCAATGTATTAATATTCATGTTGCGTGATTTGAAATTTTTTTAAACTGAAAATTTCGTTAGTTATCGACTGAGTGCTACAACAATCAGCCTAATAATCTCTGTAAAGGTATTTATATTTTTCTTACTTCTTATTTTTAAAAAAAAGCTGAAAACGATATTAATAAATCATTAGGAAATTTACCGCTTCACGAAATCGAATTGTTTCAAGAAAAACAAAATAAAATCGAGCTTTATTATTATTTTTACAAATATGCCTGTTAATTTGGATGTTTTTGTGACATGTAATTGGACAACTTTAACTGATAAATATTCTTCAGAATAAAATATATTATTGGTTAATCACTAGGTTATTTTGCAGCTTGATATAATTAGTATGTGAAAATTTCATATATGTTTGAGACATAAATCTAAAATAAAATTTATTCAATAATAGATGATGTTTTTGTCAATTAAGCGCTTTAGTTGTCATGAAGGAAATAAAGTGTCAGTGGAGCTTTTCGAATTTTATTAAAGGGCAGAGAGCTCATAATTTTGATCAAGAAAAGATTCCTCGTGGAGTATTTTTAACCTGACGGAAGCAGGTAACCTTTATTTCATTACAAATATCTTTTTTTACTCTCAACACAAGAAACTGAAAACCATTTTGTTAAGGCGAATTTCCATAAAATATATAATATTGTAATTCGATAATCTGTGTGTAAAGTATTGAAGAATAACTGAGAAAAAAACATGAAAGACGCAGAAGGCAATACTTTTTGTTATTTTTCCGGCAAAAAGGGGTGTATACTATATAGAAAGACAAGAATGACAGGGTGCCTGGTTCGGCAATACTCGTGGTCTGAATAGTAATGATATTCCTACTTAGATATGGTTACACAACCGCTCCAACGTTAAATTTCAGGGACTATCTATATTCAATTCAATTCAATTAACAAATTCACAATGAATATTTGAACTCATCATCATCCAAATAGTTCATTTTATTTATTGATATTATCTAAAAATGACGGATTATCATTGCTATTGATTCCAAAACATATGTGGCTAGAGCTGTCTTTTGAAACAATGTTATTGGGTGGGCTACCCGGCTACACACGGTGAGTTTATATGAGATATGACAGTTGGAATACTAGGAAAGATTATATATAATATAAGAGGTACAGAGTTTTTTTTTGGAAATATTTATATTGCAACTACGATACTTTTATTCACAATACTCGTTCATAAAGAACATTTTTCAATTTATTGTCCAGAATATATATACTGAGCATTTCTTAACTTAGATTTGGAGAGCAAACTACTTGAGAAAATCAAGACTCTTTGAGGTTAAAGCAATATTTTGGATGGATTGCATTTGCAGACTTTCGTAGTAAGATTTTGTCACAACTCCTGATTCTTCAATTCGTTCATTACGTTGTTATTTGATGTATTATTATTATTTTTGTCCTTTCAAACAAAAAAGAATATTCAACAACATTTCAAAATATTCCGGATTTTCCTGAACGTTCAAACTCACGATGAACTTTATAAACTCTGGAATATTGTGTAATTGCCTCATTTACTCTCGAGTATTCTGGGCTGTCCTAAAGTTTCCATCCATAGATAAAAAATCGAGTGCCTGCTTAAAAATAAGGAATAGAAGCGAATCCATATAAAGTAAGGATTTTGAATTTCTGTAGCTAGATGATTCAGATTTGTACGAAGATTGGAATATTTCACTAAAATCTTTGGAATAGTGAATAGAGTTTTAATTTGAATACTATTGAAGGTGGGTATGAAATAAGCTGAACAAAAGTGATTGATAACATAAAAAACTACCATATTGATACTATGAATCCATTAGATGTTCTACAAATATGCAACTTGACGAGTTCACATATTTATGACGTTATATCTTAATGTAAAGTTGCATATCTGGAATAACGTAAAGGTCGAGCTGCTAGTCACTACCATTGCCGCTAAGCCTTTTTTGGTCGATCACTATTCCAGTTCGGGCTCTGGCCAGCATTTAACCGGCAATGGCTTGAGTAAGATAGGTTACTGACAATATCAACTGCTGAATTTTAAAAATCTTTCAGTAGTTTACCTCTTAGAAAATTGAATTAACTGAACAATCAATATGAAATTCATATTTGACAAAAGGATTTTATTGCAGCAAGACGAATTGTTATATCTTACAGATAACAACTGAATAACTTACAAATTTAAGAGAATTTTATAGCGTATTAGGACTTATAACAACACCGAAATGTGGATAATTTTTTTACCACGTATTCTATACGCATGTCAATTTTAATATACAACAGTCAAAATATTCCAGCCTTTAAAGAATATTCAAAAATATGCAACGCCATATAACATTTTTTTGAATAAAGAACAGTTTGCTGGCTAGTTTATAATCAAATTGGAGGTTGAGAATTATTTTACTTCAATTATTGTCGCTTACCAATCTTTTCAAAAATAGCAGATACTTTATCTTCCTTTCCATTACTTTTGAAGTATTATCGAGGAGACTTTTATGTAACAAGTGTTTCGCAGTACAACATAAAAAAAAATAATAAAATGTAACACATTTTCCAATTAGTTCTATAAACTCAGCTGTTATTCTCATCTTCAAATATTCCTTCTAGGAAAAAATGTAGATTTTATATAATGTGGATAATGCTATTAGTCGCGTCATTTTTGATTTTCCAAACTATTTCCTATTGAAAGATCTCTTATTTTATGACGCAAGTTATGTTAATGAACATTGTTTATTGAGCTTCATTGCATAACGCCGACGAGGCACTTTGCAAAACGTATAAATATTGTAAACTTATAATAGTATCAGATTCTGTTTTGTCAATGTATTGAATAAACGTTTCTCAACGTGTATGTAATTCGTTTTTAAAAAACGCCTTCTCGAAGTTCAGTAAGTAATTCACAAATTTTATAACTTATATTTTATTCATTGAATGAAGATCCAATAAATCCTTTCCCAAGAATAACAGCCTAAACATTTATTTCCTTTTGATACTGCGTACTCTAAAATATTGCGCATTTCCATCGTTTCAGTAACAACAATTTTGTATAACATGTCCACATAATAGTGAAGCAATTATTATGCAAAATATTCTGATTACAAGAGCCGTTGCACAAAAATTAACCCTTCTGTCTAAAAGCTGTGAGACATACCGACTACTAACTAAAATAATTAGCTTTTTTCTATATCTAAAACTTGGGTATAGTCACCAGACTTCCGAAAAAAGATCTAAGTTGAAGTGTTTTTGAAACTGTGGTTGAACGAGGTATTAGTCATCCCCCCTACAATTAAATATTTAGGTGTGTCTGTTCTCGCTACAGGGCCCATGTAATTTATTTAAAAAACAGCCTATAACTTACATGGTTACAGTGTTACATGGCTTGCTTTGAATATTTGTAAATGTTTCATATGGGCCAAAATATAATAAAGGGGGGTTCGTTTCGAAATTGACATCTTTTGCAATTACTGGATATACGAAATATCGTTCTTTTGGAATCTTTCAAGAATAAGAAATTGATAAAAATTGATTCGGAGCATAATCATGATTAAAGCTCATGTAATGAGCTATTTCGGATTAATTTTGAGTAAAACTACCTTTAAAATATGAGCACAACTGGGTATATGACAGGTTTTTAATAGTTTATTCAGTTTTTGATTATAGTCTAGTCAACAAGTTTAAAAACGTGAAAAATAGAAATCATTTTCGGATTTTGGTGCAGGTAAGAAATTGCAATTGTTATTAATGAAATAAGATTAAAAAATGTTTTTTGGTTTTTCGTTAATAACTCGTAATATTTGAGCAATTTTAAAACAAGCTCGTTAAATAGGAGGAAGTTCCTGATGAAAAAGTCCTAGCTCTCGGAATTATATCTCCATAATTTATAATTTCAATTTTACATTGAAGGTTGGTCTTAGTAGGTACAGCTGTTACGGTATGCGCGTGCCGTCGCTAAAGACAGTGCACCAAAAAAAATAATTTTTTCATTACATAAAATGTCATTTTAATAATATAAAAAAATTATAGTATGTTAACAACCGAACGAATCGAGCACCGTAGAAAAAAAGTACTATTTTCTATTATTTAATTGTTATCAAGAATTCTTTTCCTAGTCTCCACATGTAGTATCTAATGAGCAATAGATGCGAAATTAATCTTGAGAAAGAGAAATTCTCTATATAAATAAACTTGAATGTTCTTCATCGAATCTCTAATAGTTTACAAAATATATCAATTTTTTAATTGACAAGTCAAGAAGGTGTTATATTTATCGTATCATATAATATTAGAAAGAATTACAATGAATTTAAAAAAAAATTGCTATTTTTTATAATAAGCAGTTTTTAAAAAAATTTTCCGCTATAGAAAAAAATATAACATTGGGCAATATTTGTTTATAACAAGAAAATTAAATACACCACAGCAACCTAATCTACCTATTAAAGACCAAGACGGAAAATGGATCAGAAATAACAAAGAGAATGAGTTTGCCGAGAATTTATCAAATACATTCAAGCTGATTAATAGTAAAACTAACAAAGAAGATATGGAAAAATGAATGATTACTTAGAAGCCCATTTTCAAATAGATAAACCTATAAAAAATTATATTCATCAAGAAATCAAAGAAACGATTCTAAAAGAGATTAATCCCTAAAAAGCCCCAGGATATGATCTCATAACTGGCAAAATTCTCCAGAAGCTAACAAGAAAAGGAATAAAATCAATTCAACAAATATTCAATGCAATTATTCGACTAACATATTTTCCCCATCAATGGAGAGTTGCTGAGATAATACTGCTCCCGAAGCCTGGCAAAAATAGAACAGGACTGAGTTTGTATACTGCTCAACAAAAACATTATTTCTCATCATTTTCAAATAAAAAAAAGTATTATCATAATTCTTTTATGAAACATTAGTCTTACTTGCTTAATAGATTTTTTGTAGTAATGCATAATATACTGATATACAACAAATTGAACTCAAAAACACGCGCACGAAATAGAGAATTTTCCCCATAGGTCTCCTGCAACAATTTATAGCACTCAGTTTTTTTCAGCTCAGCGGGAAATTTGTGATAGATAGATAGTTGCTCCTGTTTTTCGTCAGACATGATTTTCGGATCGAGCAAAAATACGTTAGTTTCAAACCGCTACTAGAAAAATACTATAATAGTGACGGAAACGTGTTTTGGGACGTGCGTGGATAAGATATCTAGATACCCACTAATGGTTTTTTACCCCGCCCGTCTAGGGCACCCTCTAGGTGGCAGTCTCGTTATATAATAGCCAGACCTTGTACATTGGTGTGAGAAGTGAGATTCAATTGGGAATTTGTGCCGAAAACTTTACGGATAAAGGAATGGAATGAAATGAATTTTCATGGTTTCCAGCTGCACTTTAGAAATAGAATCATTAAAATGGGTTCTGATGAGGTATTCCTTTATCCATTAAAGAGGTAGAAGGTATTGGCATGTGTACAGGAACATACTGGCACGAAGTGAAACCATGATAGTAGCGCGGCTACTGGGGATCATGGAAGAAGGTAGATCGGTTATGAAAGAGCCATGGAACTTTGAAGGGAAGGTTGGCAAAGGAGTACAAATTGGAAAAGGATTAGTTATGTCGTCGAAGGAGATCCTAGTGTAAACAATTACACAATCCAATCCAATCCAATCGAAGCCAATTAGCTCGCAAACTCATTTTAAGTTGGACCGACAATACTGAAGATTGATATCAAAAAATCTAAGAGCGAATTATTTCCAGGAATTGAAGATCAAAGACTATCAAGGAAGAAAAACAATGACGATAATTCGTACATTAAACGTCAAAGCCATGAACTGTACACTGTAATAGGGATGCATCTATTTCACGAGAAATCACCAGCATTATATTTTTAAAAATTCGGCAATTAAGATCCAAGAATGACTTTTACTGCTTTTCTGTTTTTCTTTTGTATATAGAAGCTCAATAGACTTTAATTACTTAGTTTTCGGTTTTCTGAAGTTGTTTTGACTTAAAATTGAGAGCAGTTGGAAATAACTATAAAGCTAACTCATTTGAAATCAAATTTATTTAAAGCTTTTAACCAACGATATCTGTTCCTAATGACAAACTCATAAAATAAGGTGCTGTCTTTAGACGCAAGCTTATGAACACATTCCGAAGTCTGGCTATTAAATAACGATACTGCGCCCCTAGATGGCGCCCTAGACGGGTGGGGTAAAAAACGAATAGTGCGTTGGGTATCTAGATATGCTATGCACGTCTCAAAACACGTTTCCGTCACTATTATAGTATTTTTGCAGTAGCGGTTTGAAAAGAACGTATTTTTTTCTCGTGACGAACAACAGTAGCAATGTATCAATATCAACTTTCTTGTTATGTTGAACAAAACTCCGACTGATTGCTATAAATTGTTACAAAAGGCCTACGGGGACAATTCTTTATCTCGTGCGCGTGTTTTTGAGTTGTGTGAGCGCTTTTGTGAGGACTGAGAGAGCACTGAAGATGACCAGCGCCCCAGGTCGCTCTGTGACTGTTTTAACTCCGGAAACGGTGACCAAAATCAATCAAATTGTCCAGATCGTCGAATGAGCATCCGGATGATTGCCGAGGCTCTAAACGCCGACAAAACACATGACAAAATTCAATGCGAAATGGTGCAAAAAAAAACTGACTCCTGACCAAAAGTTCTCGCGTCAACAGGTCTGCTCAGATTTCCTTGAAAGGTTAGAAAAAAAAAAAGATCTGCTTTGAAAGGGACCCGATTTCAGTCGATGGAAACTGCAAAATAAAAACGGCACTCGCCAAAAAAGACTTTTAGCATTACTTCGATCAATGGTAAGGGGAGTATATTGAAGGGGAGCATTCGAATGTAGAATAATTTTTATAATAAAACCCTTTTTCGTAACCATTCTCGTTATTTAATAGTCAGACCTCGTATGCATATAAATTACAAAAAGATTTTTTTCCTTCATAAAAGTAACAATTTCGTAACCATAAAACAATTTTATGTTACTTCACGTGTCATAAAGTAAAGTCTCATAAAAATGTATTTCGAAAGCAATAATCGGAAGCTACGGGACTAAACGAAAATAAATATATGTAAAATAGATGTCCAACGTTTTCTGGTAATACTCAGAAAACTTTCACAATCTCTTTCATGAGACCCATGATGGCTAAACTCGAATAATTTCAGACATTGTATTTTTTATGGAAATTTTGTTACTCAAATGTATACAGAGTTATTCATTACATACTACTCACCCTTTTTTATGAGAAGTTTCATGATTACGGCTGAATTAGGTTTATAATTATTAGAACTATAGTGACGTGTCAATTTTAGGAAACTACAAATACAAATCACTTCAATGAGTTACTTTGTGAATTATGAAATATCTGGAATTGGCTTTTCCTGATTTTTTTACTTATATGTGGAAAAAAGACATCCTAAAGTTAAATTCAGTCAGCGTCCAAATGGACTAACTCTATACACTATACACGCTATACACAGGGTATTTTGGAAAAAATTGTGGGATAGTCCATCTTTGTTTTGAGCACCTTAAATATGTGTTAATTATATTAAATATGGTGTATTAACCATGACTGATATAGAATGGTTTTAGAGAGTATATATTTCGCACAATTTGGGTGCGTGATCGGTTTCTTTTAGTTTATTCGAAAAATATCAAGGAATACCGTTGCAAGGCCTTACATTGTAAAGCCAACATTTTCCCCAAAAATTATCAATATTATCGATTACAATGGTCATCACAACGTACCTATATGAATCCAGTTTTATACATTTGGGATGTCTTAAAACGCAATAGAAATCAAAGAACAGGGCGATGTGAACATTAATAAGGGTATGAGTTACTCATTTACCCACTTTATTCTTTTAATTCAACCTCGAGTGATTATTTCTTGTTTCTATACCTGAACAAATGACTCTGAAAAGATTTTATTATATATATAAGAAATTATTTTTATGAAAGTTTAATTGTACAAATTTTCAATAGTGTGAACTTAAACAATTTACCTGCTGTACAAATGACCCTACTTGTGTAAATGTCCGCGGTAGAAGTTAAACAACGACCGATATCTCTTGCAAACAGTGAGAAGCTTCTCCATTTGTCTACTATATTACTTTTATGCTATTCATCACGAGGTGTTAAGGACGTTTATCGTTGTTTCTGTTTCATCTTACGTTCATTATGTCAGCCTGAGTATATTAAGTATCTCCAACAACCGCATTGTTGCCATACCCCACAAACGGTCGCTTTCTGTCATTATTTCCCACGTTTTCTCCCTTATATCTAGACACTTTCTATATTCTGCTCTCAACACCAATCACTATGTATTTCCACAAATGAGCGGAGTACATACCAACTAAATATATGGAAAATTATTTTTTAAACGTTTGTCTATTGTCAATAGAACAAATATTTGATTTTTTAAATATATGTATATTTTACAGTTCTTCGAATGTTTGTTAGTAAAAATTTAGTCGAAATTCACCCCAACATGTAAGTAATTTTGTATGTAATTCCCACGATAACGTCTATTGACCTCAATTTTAATAATTTGAAGCTTAGTTTTCTGTTCTAGACTGATTTGTAACTGGTTCTCTGCTTTTAAAAGTGACCATATAAACTCATATGATACCGAGACACTTACCATTTAAGTGAGAAAGCTAATCAGCTATATAGCTATATCAACCGAAAACTTGCTGGGATTTAAAATTCAATCAAATGTTGTGGATGGAAAAAAAAGTGGAAGCAAAGAACTACAACCGATGAACGTGCTTCTAAGCAAAAATCGTTTTTAGACTAATAAGGTCATGTCCACAAATAAAATAATAACAAGACAACATTATGCTGATTTGCTTCATGCGTTATATTTATTTATTACGGATACGTCATTCTTCTTGGTCTTGGATTGAGCCATAGATACTCCAAAGTACTTTTCTTTCTCACGAGTCGAGTCTCAATTCGTCTCTAGAAGTCATTGCTCAGGTTTCAGAAGCATATATAACAACTGGCTTAGTACTGTACGGTGGATCCTCTCTTTTTTGCACTTCTGGGCAGGTGGAAATTGTTTCTATCATTTACTCTCTCTTGTATCACAATTGCAGTCTTGATGTTTGCACTTATGAGAGAGCCAAGATATATGAAGTTGTCAACATGCTTGAAGTTGTAGTTATCTACCATAAACGCTGCCGTGTCTGCGTGGTCTCGGCAGCACGACGCCAGCATGTACTTTGTTTTAGCTCTGTTGACACTGAGCCCAGCTCGATCGGATTTCTAATTAATAGTTCGGAAATCCTCCCTTCGCTCTACTTCTTTTCTGCTTGGCAGGTTAACATCGATTGCGTAGGTTACCTTCTGTCTTAATCGGTTGAGTAGGACTCCTCTTGGGTTGATTTGCAGCCTCCTAAATATTCCTTCCAAGGTCAAGTTATACAGAATACAAGAAAGAACATTTCCTTGCTTTAGACCTCTTCAAACGTTGAATCAGCGTGATGTTGTGCCGGCTACCTTAACCTTGTTATTGTTGGTGTTGCATAGGGTTACGACCACCAGTCTTATTAGCTTGTCCGACATACATAAGTATAATCAGTGTTTCATGAAGGTAGCTTCTTTTCACACTTTTTACAGTTGCCTAAAAAGACAACCCAAACAACAAGCTCTACAACATTCATGTGGTCAATATAGTTTTATTGAGGTGGCTTGTTATCCTCGTTGAAATTAATTTGCTTGTTAACAATTGATATTTGAGTGAAACTCATAGTTTGAATGAGGTTTAATAATTCAATAATAATTCCGTAGGCAACTTGATAAGAATTTTTTGAATGAATTTTTTCAAATGAAGTTTATTAAACGTCTTATTTACCATTAATTGCTGGCTTAGATTTAGTTTTCTCTTATACCAGTGGCAGCTTGATAAGGGGACTTGCATTTGAATTTTTTTGGAAAATATAAGGTTCTGATTACTTGAAATTTGTATTTTGGAAATGTGTTCTTCATTTTAAATACATTTCCTTATGATCGCTATAACTTTTAAAAGTTCTCACGTTTTATTAGTTAGAGCTGTGGTAGAAATTATTGATCCCGTTCATAATATATGGAATATGCTTGATAAATACTACCCCAAATCGATAGACCTACGCATAAATAATAAATTTGATAGCTCAAAGTAACTGTTTAAAAACATTTAAACAGCTACTATAGTTTTAAAAATTTTAAACATTATTACAAACAAATGTGTTACTGTTTCAAAAGCGAGTTAAAGAGTGAATTTTATATGATGGCTCTTGAGAATATCGGCGATCTTGCTGATTTTCTGAGAATTTCGGCTCATGGAAATTGACTGTGGGATATGCGTCGTCAGTATCTTCTTATGGGAACCTATGTTAGGTAAGGCAACATATATAAGAAATGTCTAAGCACTGGGGATTTGAGAGAAGTTCTTGAAACGAAAATAGGATTGATTTTCAATCGGTTGGCTGGGATTTCTTGACTTCTAAGTCCGATGTTAATGTTGTATTTTGAGGATGTTGCAACTGTGGCATCTATGTCGGGGAACAAGTTTGAGTATTGCTGCTCATTGGTTATGGTGGATTGGTAGGTGATAAATTGGCAATTCATAGGTATCTCGATGAGGAGTAATAGAAATAAAGGAGTATATAGTAAATAAAGATAGTGTAATTTCGGTCCTTATCAAAATTTATTCTGATATTGACAACTCTGTTATACCATTTAATACATCACTTTCTGACGAATAACAACAGACAATTTTATTAACGTTTTTTATTGTTAATGGATTATAATTCAAACTTTCACAAAAAAGCAATTTTAATCATTATATTATATTGATTTGCTTAAAATAAAATAATAAACTGGTTTTTATTGTAATAGACAGATTCTTTGATTTTACGTTTACCAATACTTTTTAGGGTTCTTTTTTCCAACATACGATTCTGTTAAAATCATTTTTGTATTTTTTTGGGGATATAATATTCTTTTCCATCCTATCAACGAATTCCTAACTTTTCTATGTAATTAAAATCACTATTTCATCAAAAGAATCCTTATTTTTATGTTACAGCTCTTTTTTTTGGTGTTTTAGGTTTTTAGCTACTGTTTATATATCACATAGTATGCTGAATATTACGTTTTCTATGACTTATTCGAATTTGATATTCACTAAAATAATTTGATAACTTATCGAATGCAAATGAAAGGTGCAGTGATGTTTACAATCTGTTTTGAACTATTTTCCATGTTAAAATTCTTATTTACTGTTTGAAAGCCTCAGTTATTCTATGCAATGTATAGGCACTTTTATATCGTTCCATTACTCTCAACTCAATTCCGTATAAATAAAAATTTTAGAAATCTCTTGATCTCGGTTATGGATTTCTTTGTAGATTTCAAGACGATGTATATCAGATTTATATGGCCAACTGGTCCTTCACCTCACAACAGTTTTTTTCAATTTTTTCATTGAAGGCTTATCATTCACTGATTTCAATACATTAAAAAATTCTCTGGATTAAATTTTGATTCATACAAATATAGAAATAGGAAAGTTCATGCAGAATTTTTTCTCTTTTACATAACTTTCTTCTTATATAATAATATCATACGCTACAGTTGATCTATAGACTGTTTAGTTTCCGTTTTTCGTAGAATTTCTTAAGTGAGATGTATTACCGTAAAGTAGTCAACTAACACATGTGGAACTCAATCTCCATCGAATTATCATCAAGTACCAAGTTGTGAGATAGTTATAACCAAAATTCCAAACATTATAAGCTCAATCGCGACTTTGAAGAAGTATCAAACGGTTTTGCGTTTAATTATCTGAAATCTGAAATATAATGAAAACTGGCTTGTAAATCTACTATTGCCTGATTGTCGTGTTAATTTACAGTTGAAACAATATCAATAACGAATTCATTAAAAACACTGGTCAAATTTGTGTACGTTTGGTAAAAAGGATACCTCGAATGATAACAGATGCAACAAGGCTTCATAATTCAAGCGGGGTATAAAAGGCGGTTATCTAGATGGATATAAGAGGGCTAAAGCCGAATAAAGTCTTCGAGGGTAGAACAGAAACGACCAAAATCAATCGCCACATTACATTGTTGGATAATTAAATCAAACAGCCTAATGTTTCACACAAAAAACCCGTTCCTAAGAAGATCGAAATGATAATAATATTGAATAATTCATGAGTTGAAGTGATTCTGTATTTTATAACAATTTTATTTCAGCCTATTATAAGACTGTAACAGTGCAAGAATTATCCTTGAATATTACAGGTCGCTATCCATGATTCACTGCTTCGCTTGATGTAAATAATTATTATTTTTGGTATATATATTTTTAACTTTATATTGAAATTTGAGTAGACAGTGTTGTAAGAGGGAAGCACCTGGATAAGGGTACGTGAACTTATTCAACTAATATAAATCGTTTGAGAATCTATCAAGACATCAAAATTTACTTAATATAGATGACAATTTTTCTTTTGGAAAAGTGGAATCCTTAACAATTGTATCATATATAAATTGAGACAGTTATATTCTATACAGACATTATGTAATTAGTTATTGGTTGAAAAATGAGATAACTATAAGATGGAAGGAACTATCAACAAATATTATGAAAAATTAATGGAAAAAAGCTGTTTATGCTCAGAAAAACTATACATAAAAATGAAAAAGATACTTGAAAAAATTCGTACAAAATCGAGAAATTTCATGAATGCGATATTTCAGACAACATTGCGTTGGGAAGAAGATGAATAGAAATCCACCGAGAAAAACTATGGAGAAACACAGGATGGTCAATGGAGAAAAAGAAAAAGTGAAGAAGTAAAAGAGGCATCGAAATATAAAATAATTGATGAGAACTCAAGAAGCCAGATGACTGGCACAGGAAGGTTTAAAATGAAGCATTATGTTGCCTTTCTTAGTTTATTCGAGCTACACTCTTCTCACTACTAAATCTGAAAGTAAATGCTTCGAAACATATTTGTTCATTGTGGTTGATGATTTGATAAGTTGATTCCACAATTCTATATAACGACTAAACATTTGTTTTTAGTTTATTCGACTGCAATTAGCTTTATTTATTTCATAAAAAAAGTAAAGTAGAAGAAGTATAAGAATACTTAAAAGCGCAGCAGAAACATTATACATTCTCAGAAATTCTTACTTAGCAACATATGTAGATAAATCTTACTTTCTTGTAAATTCATTTTATATAATTCATTCTCTGTTCAGATCTCTAACAATAAACTCTTAATTGCTTTAATCAATATATTTTTTTAAAAACGAATCTTTCGTTAAGAAAAATAAAATTTTATTATACAGAATTATCATTTTCCTTGCATATATTACTAATATCAAATTTCAAGCATTATGTACCTCAAGAGTTCAGTAGGATAATATATTTCCCAAAGAAAAGTGTATTTCATTGAAAAAGTACAAAATGAAATGTACAAAATCAGCTCCAACCATAAAATTCTTATATAAATCGACAAAAATAACTATGTTAAAGATATAGTACTTTATAATTATGATCCTTGAAAATATCAATTGAATTTCACCAAGACAATGCACCATTCACAAGTCGATGGCAACGATGGTTAAATTGAATGAAATACACTTCGAATTGCTTCCTCATTCAGCGTATACCTAGGTATCGCTCCCAATGACTACTGGCTATTCGCCGATATCAAAAAAATGCTCGCCGGTAAGAAACTAGGCTCTTGCTCTCTATTGCTCTCGAAGGAGATTACATTGATGAATAAAGTAGATTTTTGGTAGAAAAAATGTGTTTTTCTTAGTCACATGATTTATTGAGTTATGTGTTTTATCCAACGGAAAGGTACGGGCTCTTTTATTTTAAATTTTTCACACTGTATCTATCACATTTATTATATAAATATAGATATAAAAATTCATCTGCAGCATTTCTTGTAGTTCTCATTATTATCAGGAAGCTAGTTATGGAATACAGTGGTTAAATTACTTAAAATATATCACTCACGTTGAAATTTACATTAGGAGTACAAGAAGAATTTTAGTTGCAAAAAATGGAACTATAACTATATTAATGAAAGTTTCATTTGGATTTTTTTCTATTTCTTGAAAAATAAAGAGAAGTAATATATGTGTGCACAGTTACATCAATCTCAGAGACAGTTACAATTGTGAAATTGAATATGGAGAAATTAATATTTGTGTACAGTGATTCATTCATTTGATGGAATTCAATTGGATGATGAAAATGATTTACAGTTGTAAGTGCAAATATTAACTGTTTATATACAAAATAACGGAAATAAACATGCAACAAGTGCATACAGCGTGTTATTTGAACGAACTGGGAAAATACCTCATTTATATTTATTGGCTATTCAAACTATTTGGAATATGGTAATCTTCTTTATAAAGTAGCTGTTGATATGATCGTGTCAAAAAATGAGTTACAGATCGTATGAAATTTCACTTTTACAGGTTCAACAAGAATCTGAATTCTTTAGCTAAAAGTGGAATGTACCATTCTTAATATTGGGATAAGTGTATAGCTAATCGATGTAATATTTTACATTACCTTTTTTCTTTGTTTATAATAAAATTATACACCGTCTTCATTAACACTTGGTACATTTTGATGTTTAGGATCTGTTTTGTTCATATTATAATCAGTTAACGATTATAATATTTTTTGTATCAATTCTGCAAACTTTTACCCCATTTTACTTTATACCAATAAAAATACTACAACAAAAATACATACGAAATATATGATCAAATTCGAAAATACACAGATATATGAAATTTGATAAATCATATAATATAATCATATAACATAACGTACCTCAAATTTTAGGAAAAACAAATTGATGGTTGTGTTATAGGGACATTATCATCAAGTGTTATAGAGCAATGAGTCAAGAAAAATATCGAGAATAGTAATAAAACTCAACTTGAATATTCCATTTTTCCTGTTATGTAGTTTATTGAATTACTGCTTCATCAAAAATGGTATCGAAATAAAGACACATAATAATTTCCTATCATATGATAAGTTCAATTTTCCCAATGTTATACTATATAAAATCAACAGAATGGTATCCAACAAAACTAGGTTTTAAAACATGAGTAATTTTTAATTCATATAATAGAGCTATCTTACTATCAGACGTTAATTCAAATGCACACCTATGGAAAGAGCAAGAAATACACTAAGGGAAAATAATAAAAAAGATCTTAAATAGAAATGTTAAATGGAAAAATTTAAGGTTATATATAAGAATATACCTCCAATTTAATGGAAAGCGCTACTTAGCTTTGTGGATGATATTATAAATTTAAAAACGTGTGACCAATTATGTTCTAGACATATTTAATTGAAGACATATAGGATGTATTGATGGCTAAGAAAAACGGTTAATAGGGAGTTGAATCATGAAGTTTATAGATTTTTCAATAACATGATTTGGCATTGTCTCAATGAAAAATAGGATCTTATATGGTGTGAGGGGTTTGTAATGGCATGTGGTCTAATTACTTCCTGAACATCGAGCTGTAATGTTATATGGTAACACCTCTTACTATAATAAATGACCACAGCGTGGTGTCTATATCAAATTGTGGATTCTGTCTTACTTCACCTCACCTTTTCCCTACTATCGTGCAATCCCAGATAAAAGCAGGATTTGTCACTTAAGACTCCATTGCTTGTCTCATTATGGATGGTAAGAAAAACTCATTTAATATATTCAACGCATACAATTTATTTTTCCATAGTCTTCAAACTACTGATTCGCATTTGCCAGGTGTTACTTAAGCGTTCTGTAATAGCAAAAAACCTCGAACCACGACCTTGTCATCTGTACGAACTTATGCATTTAGTGGACAGAGGACCAATATATGGAATTTCGAATTTCCCCATATTTTTTGGTTAACCATTTCTTCTTAGTTTTTTTTATCATTACCTATCGTCAGTTTTGTCGTTTTTTTTAAAACATTCAATTATTTTGGTGAACCAAAATTAATGAATCTTTATTACGATAATTTAACTTTATTGGCATAATTTATTTATGCAGCTTGAACTTACTTACCTAAAAGTTTTATAGTTTACTTTCCATTAATAATTATCTGCGGGATCGTGCCGGTTTACTAGAAAACATTTTTTTTCCTTTAAGCTCTTGCTTATTTTCGAAAGTCCTTTTATATTCCAGTTTGTTTATACTTTATGAACGTATTTTTGTCTTTAATCCTCATGAATTGTAAAAACAAGAAAGTCAATACAAAAATAAAATTCAGTATCGGGATAGCATTAATAGCAATATGAACAAAAATCGCAATGTTTTTTTCAGAACAAATTATGTAGCTTTCAAAGATTATGACCATGCACATGGATTCACAATCTTGGACTTGAAAATATTCCGAAGAAAAATAATTTCTGTGTGCTCGAAAAATTTATTGTAAATTGAATGGTACGTACTCCTCTTATATGGAAAATGGGGGTTTTGGTTTGCCAAAAAACTCCTTAACTCTTTTATACGGTTTCTTGTATGAAATAAAGTTACCTAAGTAAATGTTGCTGGTAATAGGGTGTGGAACCAATTTACGACATTAAATAGTACTGTTCAAATTAAAAGAAGTGTCTTCTGGGCAACCTTGAACATCAAAATTGAAATTTGAATATAGAAATTGATTCCTTGTTAAAAAATAGAGGAGGTTAACATTGAGATTTTTTTTCGTACGACCACCACAATCGGGCATTAACTAAAATGTCTAATCATTTGGTGTTTGGCCCCAGTGTGCAATGTTCAGATAATGTCGCATAATGACACTAAAGTATTGAGCGCAAAGATCTGATGAGCCAATGGAAAATTTCTTTTATCGATAGCGTATCCATCCTATCCATCGCGAAGTCTAGGTTTTTCGCAATACGTAATATCAAGCTTTGTAACAAAATCGCCGTAAATTGTAGAAAATTGAGTTCATTATCTTGCACTTGTTTCATTTGCCAGATATTGTGTCGATATTTGAATATGTTGAGTAATTAAATGAAACTCACCTAATTCAATTGTTTTTAAGGTATTCCGAACATTATTCGATGCTTATTCCTGAGTAGAAGTGTTTGCGACATGATTCCTAGTAATTGTTGACTCGACGTATTAGACGCATATCGATGGGGCGGGTCGTGTTAAATGTCGGATTATGGTGCTAAGAGTTCGTAAATTCAAACTGATGAGATTGAAGGATTTATGCTATAATTAATGTTAAGTTGCTGCCATTTACTATAAACAAATATTATCCAGAGGATAGTAAATATTTGGGATCGATTTATGTATTCATGTACTCCAATGATTTTTTGAATCAGGAAGTTGATTTTTAACAACAAATAGAAATTATTGAAAGGATATGGAAGAACCGTGCTTGTTTGATTCAAGAAGTAATATTTACGTCGTTGAAAGGAGTTTTGTAAATATTTATGTAATAATATGGCCTTATATTTTTACAAATTTAATGGCAGATTTTCTCCGTCCCACGCTTAAGAGTTATCGATTTTACGACTGTCATTAATAACTATAGAAAAAGGTAAAAAATGTTCTGTTGTTACATATTTTACTTTAATCGAACGGTGTCCTTCCATACAATATGTATGTATCCCCAGACCTACAAGAATATGAAAGGAATAAATGAAATTATTCGGTAGCTGTGGTTTAACTGGAAATATATGTATCCATATATATCTTATATTGACTCTAAATGTTTCAATACACGAAGAAAATCTGTTCTTTCAATATTGTGAACAATTGGTCATAATAAAATTAGAAAATATACGGTATCCACCATAAAGTCAACAACTGTGCTACAATCGTACTTGAAAAATATCATTATCAAATGCGCTTGGCATATACAAACTTGCGTTTTACGGAATAGAGAATGTGTGTGTTTCTTAAATGTATAACGACATCAAGATTATTTACGAATTTACCTAAATATTAAATTCATATTTATCACACTCCATACTATTTATTATAATAATAAATAAAGAACGATTAAAATGAAGCAAAGCAATTTCAGTCTTCATAGAATAAGAGAAAAGTCTCAACAGGTTACGACATGTTTAATTTGAGGCGTAGCAATGTTTCCATTTGAAAACCGACATTACCAATGAGATATCCTCTTTTAGTAGAAGAAAATCGACTTTTCTTTAAGTGTTCATCAAAATATGATATTGACACTGACAATTTGCGTAATTATATTGATCAATAGATCACCCTCATCATAAATATCAAAATAAGAATAAAACCGAACTAGAACTTTGTTCCAATAAGAATTTTTCTCTAGTCCTTACATCTCAAATATATAGCAGTAGTCAATTAAATTATTCGTAGTTCTATTAGAATTTACAAAATAGAGCTATAAATTTTATTTAGATTATTTAGGTCTTTTTTATCATTTATAGTTTTTCGTTCTTAAGATTGTGGACCATTTCTAAAAATTCTCTTTTTCGTGTATTAGATTCCGTTTCAAGAATTTCTAATATATATAATTGAATTTATGTTTTTTTGATATTTCATGGTTGGTTAATGCAGCTTTATTTTTTTATCGTATTGATAAGTTCTTGAATACGTTGTTTATCCTTTTTCCGGATAATTATATAGTTATATCAACCACACTTATTATCACTGATCTTTTTTCTGACATAGGATGACCAGTGGCGTAGCTAGGTGCTAGATGGGGATAGTGCCCCGGGACCTCAAGCTCGGGGGGCCCTCGAATTCTTACCAGAAATATCGATCGAACTGAACTTTAGGAAATTTCTCCCAGTTTCAAAATAAATATGACAGGTTGCAGCCCCACTTTAATCATGACAACTCAGTTGAGAGAAACTCAAAAGTTATGCCTAGGGAATTCACCTAAATTCTTTCTGTAGGTTCGCAGTGTTGTCAATTTGACGGAGAGTACGTTTTATTATTCATCGATGTGCGTTTTATTGTGAATTCGAGCTAAGATTTTTTTTTTCGAGAACGGTTAAAAAATTAATGATGTATCCAAAGTAAGTAAACTAATGTCAATAATGTTTTTTGTACTGGTCAATATAGTGGTTCAATTTTATTTGATTTTATCACTCATATTGATGTCCGTTAAGTCAATAAATCGTTTAAATGTACAGATTTCGGTTCCAGCCCATTGTATAACGCGAAATATTGTGAAAAAATGCAAGTCTCCTGCAGTAGGTACATTAATTCAGGTCCACGAGCAGGAGATCGTTAAATGTGGTAACACTAAGGGTGATAATTTTTATTCCGAGGAATCCCCGTCAGTGAACAGTGAGTACCTATCTACTCGAGCACAATCTAATATTGTATTGTTTAAATAAATTAGAAAACTACAATTATGGATAAAAAGTAGTCAGTCTTATGCAAGTACATCTGGCCAAAATATTTCTATTGATAGTGAATCAAATAATGTGGTAACTGCAGTGTTGGTTGAAAAGCCTACTGAAGAAGATTCGACAATTATTGCAGTTGGAGATACCTCCACCGCCAATCATGTGAACGCGAATGAAGTTTACATGACACACACAAAAAAATGTGTACGACTAATCTTCTTATGACTTGGGAAACTTCACGAACAAAATATTAAGTGATAACGAAAAACGTAAAATTCTTGATATGGGGTATTTACAGCCTTCAAGACCTTTTCCAACAGACATCAATCAGAACAATAGGTGTTTTTCAAAATCGTACTACGTTTCGTGTTCTAAATATGGGCCAGTTAATCAATTTTGGTTGTGTTATTCCAAAATACTAGACGTTGCCTATTATCAACCATGCTGGTTATTTGCTTCAGAGAGGTATATGTTTGTTGTCCGGAAATTCGAGATTGGAAGCATTTATCAGAAAGAATTAAACAACGCAGTTGTTTGAGTCGCCATTCGGAAGCAGTGTATGATAGGAAAAAAAAAACGATACTAATACTATCGACAAGGAACTTGAAAATTAAATTCGCAAAGAAGCATCATTTTGGAAAATGGTTCTTCAAAGATTATTCGATATCATACCCTAGCAAAGAGTTCTTTGGCTTTGAGAGGATATCAAGAAAACTTAAGTCAGGAAGGATACCACGGAAATTTTCTGTCCTTTGTAAAGCTTGTTGCCCGATATGATCACATTTTGCAGCAAGTTTTGGATATGCCCGAAGGTGATAATAATTATTTCTAAGTTTTTTTTATCGTTTTATCAACTGTTTAATATCAAAATTTTTTTAAATTGTGTTTTTTATGTTTTTAGGATCTACAATATATCTGAGTGCAACAATTCAAAATGAAATGATTGGGGACCAAATTGGGGACACAGGACATATCGAAGGTAGATCAGCTAAGCATTGTTGTGAGGTATGTAGTAATAACCAGATCGGAAAATGGACAGCCAATTAATATAGAAGTAAAAGAAGTGTTTTTACGCTTTTATGCAGCCATCAACCATGGCGCAGTAGATTTAATCAATCAAGTGACAACATTATTTAACGGCAAAAATATTGTTTTATAAAAATATGTGGGGCAAGGCTGTGATAGAGCCAGTGTGATGAGTGGTGTGTATAATGGTGTATAAAAACATATTAAGGATATCCAGCCTAACGCAGAGTATGTACATTGTGCCACTCATAATTTCAATTCGGTGATAAATGATGCCGTTAGCAGTTGTATGGAAATACAGATTTGTATAACTTTTTCGGAAACAGCATCAAACGTTGGGATCTACTGTCGAAATTCACTGGTAAATCGGACACCACTCTAAAAAAACTAAATCCGACTAGATGGTTAGGTTAGGTTAGGTTAGTCAATATGATATCTGCAATAAAATTTCGTTATTTTGATATTATCAAAGCATTATCAGAAATAGTTCTAAAGAGTCCTAATAAAGCTGAGTGTAGTGAAGCAGAGAGTACTAAAACAAAAATGCTAAATTTCGAGTTCGTGATGCTTTGCGAATTCATGCATAGTGTATTGAACGACATCAATTATGCATCCAAAACTTTAAAAAATGCGACATCAATTTGGGCGAGGCGAGTAAAGTTTTAGTAGAGAAAAAAGCAAAGTTGCAAATTTATAGAAATTATTTCGAATTATTCAAGTGCAAAGCCAGTGAAACTGCAAGAAAATATGGTATTGATACCCATTTTCAAGAAAAAAGGCAAAAAAAACATTTTGATGAATTAGCTGCTGATCACCGATTTCCTTTCCAAAACGAAACAATATTTAAAATTGAGATTTTCAATAATGTACTAGAAACAGTAATATCTCAATTAGATACACGTTTTATTGGTATGAGAGCAGTCTGTCATATATTCGATTTTCTAACACCAACATTTTTATTACATGTTGATGAAGAAACTTTATTGACGAATTCCAAACAAAATATTCAGATATAATAGGCCCTAGTTTTTCACTTCAATATATTAATATTTACCACTTAGTTTTACCTCAACTAACTCAAGCATGGACTGTTCACCAATTAAATAATGAGCAAATATGGAGTGCTAACGGAAGTATTTACAGCAATTTTATTATACTTTACAATTATAATAATTACAAATTAAAAATAATAAAAAATTATTTAAGAAATACTATGGACTAAACTCAACTTCGACATTTATCGCTAATAGAAATTGAAAACAAAATCGTATCAAGCCTGGTTTTTAAGTCATTGAAATTTTTGCGAAAACTAAAGCTAGGACAAAATTATAAATATAATATTTAATTTTAATATTTTGTCAGTTGGTAGGCCCGACCTTTATATAGTAAACCCTTGAATCTTCTCTATTTCGTTTATTATACAAACCTTCACCAAGTATTAATTGTAATTTATGCTACTGTTTAATATATTTATTACCTGCCCTGCGGTGCACAAAAAAGAGCTTAAGTAGCTTAGCATTTTTAAAGTATTTGTATATTTCATATTTTATTTTATAAAACTTAATCAGTTTACAGAGCAGTGGGGCCCCATTTTTTAATTTGCCCCAGTGCCCGTAGTTACGCCACTGAGGATGACATAGATATTGGAATTGAAATTTAAATATCTTGAGGACCAAGTTGGTTTAGTATATCATTCTGTTCTTATGTTATTGTTATTTTCATCATTGTCATTATGTGACATCAAGAAAATTGATTTATTATTTTGCTCTACCTTCGACCTTTGATTTCTATTGTCTACAGCATCTCAGTATTTAGAAAATAGACAAAGAGGTCATCAATACGATAAAAAAATAGAACTGCATCAACCAACCATGAAATATCAAAAAAACATAAATTCAATTATGAAGATTTAAACATTTTTAGAAATGACATGAATAGTTTGAGTAAAATCCATAGCTCTATTTTGTAAACTCTAATAAAACCACAGATTTAGTTGATTAATGCTACATATTTGAGATGGAGATATTTTCATTATTAAAACAAATTTTTAATTTGATTTTATTCTTATTTTGATATTCATGATGTAGGTGATATATTTATTAATATAAATATACAAACGTCGAAAACTTTCAAAATTCCAACGCAGCTCAACCCGTGAATCCAGCTTCTCCGCTCTGCTTCCATTTTGGAGCCATTATCAAGAGAAGTATGGGGATGGAGTGGTTATTCGTTCATTCGTGAGGGGTGATCCGATTCCGTGGTCTCAATCTGTCAACTCGTTGGAGTTTCGCCGAGGAGGTGAGGAGCTGAAGCAAACTTGTAAAATGATTGGAATAGAAAGTAGGAATGATGTGTTTGCCATCGGGAGCACTCTTGACACTGACACGCTCACTGCTGCTAGGTTTGCGCTGACTGAGTTAGTTAGTTTAGGATAGGTTATTTTTATTATTTTAGTCATTTTATATTTTTGTTTCAGCTTTTGTTTCATTTCATCGGTCAAAATTCGAGGAGTAAGCAGATTGAGGGCTGGGAATCAACCAAGAAAAATTCGTGATTTGTTGCGTGGAGTTGGCAGATATAGACCTCGGAATCGGATCACTTCTTATCAATGTACGAATAACTACCCTATTCCCACCCTTCTCTTGATAATGGCTCCAAAGTGGGAGCCGTAATGTCGAGTATTTTGAAAATTCCAGCGCGGTGTAAACCGTGAACCTAGTTCTTTTGTTCATAATCCTGACCGCGGAAACCTTTCCGAACATGTGCACATGCATCATAAAATCTTAAGATAACGGGATAAAGAGCTATTGTCCTCGCTGTATTGTTTGGCTGGAGCGTCGTCTGCTCCGAATATATCCAAAGTGATAAAAATTAAATATATATAAGCGGTTCCTTATTGGGAACTGGCAGTGACACACCAAAGTGGACGAATACTTATGTCTTCATTGTCTGGGACTGAAATTATGGTCACATACAATATAAGAAATATGTATAAAAGTATAACAATAATAAAATTTCACTTACAATAATTAATTCAGATTTACGGTGATTTTTGATATTATTGAAGTTTGTAAAAATTTTTAAACTCATAGAATTCAAAATTCAATATTCAAATTGACGTTCATAGAAATATTGATTCTGGTTACTATAGGAATTTTCATTAATTCTTGATTGGTTAAATTATGAATGACGTTGAATTTTTATAGGTTAGATAAGGATGAGTTTTAGTGAATGATGTTCAATATTGATTGGTAAATTTATGGATAACATTAAATTTCAATGGGTTAGGTCGTTATAAGTGAAGTTGAAATTTATAGGTTAGGTGAGGTTAGTTGGTTATTAATGGCGTTGAATTTTCATAGAATTTGTTTTTTCGAAATCTAAAAGATATGCATAAATTACACTAAGGTTATTTAAATCAGTTCTCTTATTAATGCATTGCTCATTGATGCAAAATATGTTATTTCTAAAAATAAACGTTTTTTGTAGTTTTTTACAGTTGTCAAAACTTTGGCAGATTCATAATTCATATTGTGTCTTTCGTGATAGACATGAGCCGCTTATGAACATCTATCAGGATGTAATCTGCTATCACTCTTGTGAGAAGTTATCCGACTGATCAGTGACCTTTTCGACTGACCAATGTAGTTTTTGTCACAATTTAAACAACATATTTCATATACTATGTTAGGCAATTTATTGATTGGTGTTTTATCTTTTACTTTAGTAAAAATAAATTGAATAGTGTTTGACTATATGCTATTTTAATATTTTGTTGTTCAAATATTCCAGAAAGTTTAGGAGTAACTGATTATATATATGGTAAAGGTGTATAAATAAATGGAATAGAAATGTTAGAAATGACGTTTGAAAATGATGATTCAATGTTCGTGTCAATGTTAAATGAAGTATATAAAATTCGTTTCAAAAGATATGGATATGAGTTTTTAATGAAGAATAATTTGAAAGTAAAACAAATATTACAATGTCCAAGATATAATCCACTACATAATCTGCTAATATGGGGGATATTATAAATTTTTTTTTATTCTATCCTGGATATCAGTGTTCCTTGACCTTTATGAATATTATTGGGAATATAATTTTTCACACACCCTTGTATTTGAATATGAAGTTCTTTTAAATATATTTCAAACATTTGAATTGAGGACAAAAAATGAAAGCTTTATTGTAATTGAGTAGTTACTCTTATTTCATGGAAATTCCTACATAAATAGCTATAATTTATTGACTACCAAGAGATTTGAGCTTCAATAATGTAAATTACAAAAATATATGCTGTTTTAATAGTAGAATTATAGAATTAAAGGCAGATATAAATCGTTGCTAGTACAGAAAATACTTTTTAGGATGAGTTGTGGAATAAGCGTGCCAGCTTAGACTTGAGTGTAATGAAACTGTAACCGAGACTTATAACTTTGTTTTCCGTGTGGCCGATCCTTGTGATCTGGACTGAGAATACAACAGCGTTGTATGCTTTGATGAAATTGCATTCCTGTGCAGATTTCCGTGAGGGAGCATCCCTTACCCTCTGGGGTAGTTGCAAGAGCAACAGTTCACTCCTCGTCGCATTTGTTTCAGTGTTTGGGGGCGTGGTGAAACGCCGCTCCCACAGACTCGTTGCTGGATTCGGCGGTGGTCGAGGCCCTTCGAAAGCCGGCGGCACGCGGCTCCAAACGGCACGAGGACTCCGTGGTCGGTCTTCCACTTCTAGTGTATGACCAGTTTCTTACTCGAGTTAATCGAAGCGGGACATTGTGGAGCATTCTCCGGAGTCTCGACCACGTTGCATGTACGCGATCGTCTGCTGTGCGCGACATTCTTGCGACTCGTACATTTTTTCGGTTATATTTAATCAATTCTATATAAACTTCGCTACAGACTAACGAATATAGCAGACTTCCGTGATTTTATTCTTCCTTTATTCAATTTATTGATTTTCTCTAGAGGATATTCCCAAAAAACAAATCCACAAATCCATAGGTAGGAATTACATCCTAACTTAACTTTTGAAAACTTCGCGAAACTTTCGAAAGTTTTTCAACTACCGCAAACAATATTATTATGGTTCTTGGAGAAGCGAGAGATGTAAATATATTTAATTACAATTCAATTCAAACTTGATGATACTTTGAAAGTTTTGCTTGTTTTTCGTGCGCAAAATGTTGTATTAACGTCTGAAACATATTGATGACTTTTAAACATTATTCCGTTAATGAGAGTGTTTATTGCTGTACTGCAGACTTCAAGTAAAACTTATCTTTGAAGCTTGGTGGTTTAGGAAACAGTAAATATAACTTTTCATTCATTTTAAAAACAATCTAATGTCTTATTCTATTATATTCTAATACTAAGGGTGGGCAAATTTTTCATAGACCACAATTAGTATATTATATATATATATATATATATATATATATATATATATATATATATATATATATATATATATATCACTGAAACAATACTGCAAAGAAAGAAATTCTATGTTAATTCATTCGTTTACTTATGATGTTTTCTATTAATTTATCAATTCATATAATATTATTCCCTATTGCAATCGATTCAATTTGAAGCATCAATAGATGAATTATTTATATCATATATAAGGTCCCTTGTTCTAATTGTGATGATATAAGACATCAGAGAACCTGGAAAATAGATTAACAGTTTATAAATACCTTGAAAATATGCATTCACAAACATGGAATTCCGAAATTACATGTATAAAATTATGGAAATTGTAGAAAATCTTAGTATTACTAGACTAGATATAATTTAATTTATATAGTTCAATGTGGTTATATTTTGCCGACCTTGGACGAGAAAACAAATATTTTGTATACTGTATATATATTTATTTTTCGGAAACGTTCTTGATTATAGATTTCTTCTGTTTTAAAATTAGTAAGCTAAACTTTCTTCACTTCATTGATACTATATAAAAAACATAATTTGAAATAGAGAATTATAGAAACAACGATACCTTCAACGAGTACATCTGTAATAATAAGAAGATATCCAGCTAATCAATCAAGTATATCAAATAAAAAATACACCAATAATAATTTATTAAATTGATCTAAATTTATAAATTAACGGGAAGACACAATTACGTCAAAGTACCACTTTCACAAAAGTGTTAATTTTTTGAAAACTAGATGGAATAGCATATTTATCTCAATATATTTGAATATGTTTACATACGTAACAATGTTCCTCGCAGTTATTCACAAAAACATAATTAAAAAACAATTTAATCAAGATTAATATTGTTTGCATGTTATAATGAATCTTTATTTCTCCCAGTTTATTTCAATTATATGAAAACGGGAACGTTCAGACGGTCGTCAGAAAATCATTGATAAAATCAAAATTCACGGTCTCTTCTCATTAAATGATTTCCCTGATATAGGTATTCTATTAATGAATGATTTGATATATCAATATGAATTGATGATAGTTCGATTATTACTGAAGCTTTGGTAAACCGTTTTAGTATACTGAAAAATTATTTTCTAATATGATTTATATGAAGCAGTAACCCGAACAATTATTTTTACCATTTTAATGATTTCACACCTTTGCAAGTCATATACAAGTATTGACAGAAATATTGTTCAATAGATTATTAAAAAACTTCGGTGAAAACCTTCATATAATTATAGACCACTATCAGATACAGATATCAACATTGTAAGAGACAGTGCTAGATGGTGTTAGGTGTATACTTTAGAAACATTTCCAATCATATTTTATGAAGTCTAAATTCTACCCAGTATCAGGGATATTGAGTTTGAAACCAAAATATTTTATTCATTTAAAATATTTGTTGTCAAAAAAACTTTATTATTTATTACTGTAAATTTTTTTCTCGTGGATCTTTATACAATAGGGCAATGGATACGTGAAATATCAATGCATATGCAGAAACCAACAATTGAAGGGTAATTCACAAAATTCAAATAATCCACCGTTTTTAAAGATTTCCTGGAATTAATGACACGTTATCTTAATTTCCATCAAATTAGTCTACAAACTCGTAACTTGTCTTAATACGTTGTAAGTTTCGGATTAATCAATGATTTTTTAGCCTTACCATTATTGTTATAGGTTTACTCGAAATAAAAAAGTTTGTTGCAAACGTGGAAAATTTGGAACAATTAAGAGTCAAACAATGAAAGACGTAAATATTTTGAAATTATTAACGGTTACAATTTTACACCAATTTTATTCAGAAGTGTTAACGCTCTTGTTAGTGGTTTGTAATTTAGGAATTCGTGCTAACTTTGCAGTTCTGAATATGCATCTTTTTTTCTTTTTACCGAGATGCAGTTATCAGTTTTCGATCCGAACAGAAAAAAAATACTGATGAAAAAGGTTGAAGTGAGTGTATTGATATTTATGTCTATGAGATATTTTTCACTCATCATCTTGTTCAATTGGTTTTCAAGGAAGAAACAAAAAAATTTGTCCTGACTGCAGATATTAGTTAGTGAAAAAAATAAACTTATTTCTGTTTGTACCTTTTGATAGCTTCACTTTTATTGATTCAATAATTTCAACAAACAGCTTTGCTGATTAAGATATCTCGAGAGAAACATCTAGCAAAGTCTCAGATGGAAAATACTCACTGAAATATGTCGGTTTTGATTAGGATTGTTTTTCCCCCTTGTACAAACATCATTGTTTAGATTTTTGATATTTGTGTGTAAATTAAAGGATTTACAGACGTCATTTAGTACTTAAATTATAGTCAATTGTTGGAAGTCTGATTCCAGTAATTATTGAACTTACGGAGCAGGCTCAAATTTTCCCAATTTTAGACTACTTCAAAATTTTCTAACGAAAAGCGAAACTTCGTGGTTGCTCGAATTTGCGAGCTTTGGTATACACTGCTGGTTAGGTTATGTTAGGAAGATTAAAAAATCAGAAAAAGCAACTACTTAATGTATATATTTTATATATAGGATGAGCAAATATTATATGTTGCCTTTTTACTTTTAGGCTCTTCATGAAATCTTTTTTTTTGTACTGATCTTCGTGCACCAAGCTAATTTGTGTATTACTTACCAACCAATTCAGTCAACTACTCCTTATAATTATATTTACTTATGTACAAATTTATTTCAATGCACATTATTTTTATTGTATTGATACAAACAACGTCGAAAATTTTAATACAGTGATGATATGGTATGTTTCTCTGAAAAACTAATTCCTATGATTTTATAAATTTTTGAAATTATTCTTTAGCTTCTTATCCCCTCACTTTCCTTCTTATCGAAGGTATCTCAACGTCAATAAAACATGCGTATTTCTGCCGTGAATTATAAAATTCACGCACGTTCTCATCTCTATACTTTTCAAAGGGTTTTGTCTCCGTCTCAGTTATAGTAGTCGACCACGCGGTCATAATGATGAGTCGTTAATTGTTTTGACTCAAAAACGTGATAAAGCTGGAATATGCAAACCATTAAGCAAACTATGGATGAAAACTAATTAAGAGTTTTATCTACTAACAGTTGTACAAAATCCTAACGACTATTATTATTACCGCTATAAGATAGCGGTAATAAAATATAACTATACAAATAAATAAGTTTTTTTCCAATTATATTGATGTCTTTGCGTCCTGTATAATGTACATTCTAAAAGTATATGTCTTACAATAACTTCTCGGTTATAATTTCTACACATAGGTTTGTTACTTCTACATAGTAAATATTCGTGCATAATTTTATTGTGACCTATTCTTAGTTAGTTACTATGACTTCTTTTTGGGCGATTACTGCATAGTCGCGGCCACTGTTCAACATCGAAAATAATCTCTACTTCACCTAATAACCTCAATAATTACTTTATGAATGTAGCCAAAAATCTATCAAACTCTATAACTCCTTCTCATGATCCGCTTTCATATCTCTCTGATACAAATGCTAACCTACACAGTTTCTTCTTTATGTCCTTATTTTTAGTAGTGCTTCGCAGTACAATTGATGCCATCAAAAATAAATACTCATCTCGAACTTATGAACTTACATTAAAAATGTTTTCGAGTCTACCCGATTGCACAGTAAATTACCTCACCACTAATTAACGAATTCATTTCAAAAAGGCACTCTTCCCAATTGCCTTGAGACGACTATATAAATGCATAAAGGAGGGGGTAAAAATCAAGCATCGAATTATCACCCAATTGCACTCCTTCCCACGTTATCTAAGATCGTAGAAAGATTGGTTAAAAAGAGGCTTTCATCATTTCTGTATAAATATAAAATACTCACTACCCATCAATTTGAATTTTTGAGCAAGAAATGCACAAAGGATGCTAAATTCTCCCTCCTAAATAATGTCTACTCTAGCGTAAATAGCCATCACTCCATTGCAACAACTTTTTGTGATTTTTCTAAGGCTTCCGATTGTGTTAATCATAATATTTTTATCAACAAATTGCAGTACTATGGTTTCAGGGAAGCACCTTTCGCATGTTTCAAATCATACCTTACCAATAGAAGTCAGCTTGTAAGGGTTGATACAAAGATGTCTTCTTGCAAGCCAATAGAATGTGGAGTGTCCCAAGGCTCAGTACTAGGCCCTATTTTGTGTCTTCTGTACATAAACGACATCGCATATCTAGGCATCAGTGGTAAAATAATTCCATATGCAGACGACACTAATTTCTCTTGGAGCAACCCTGAACTCATAGGACCATATTTAGTAACCTAATCACCTTCAAATCATGATGCGATTCTAGTCTTCTCTGTCTCAACATTTCTAAAGCCAAGTTATATCATATAAAAATACATTGCTGCCTTTTTTATCAAATATTCTTAGGGCTTGTTGTGGACAATTCCTTGAAATGGGAGTTACGTATTGCTGCCTCATCTAAAAAATTAAGTTCCTCCTGTTTTGCGCTGAGAGCAGTTACCAAAGAACTGAACTTCATCTCCTTAATAGTCTATTATGCCCTTATTGAGTCGCATCTCCGATATGCCCTTCTCTTCTAGTGTACGTGTGGTGCGACTCAATTTGAGCGAATCTTCAAACTACAAAGCAGAGCTGCTAGATATTTACTCGAACTAAACAGCAGGGCTCATTGCAGGGACTTCTTCAAAAATTAAAAGTTCTGACTTTTCCTTCCTTATTAATCTTTGAATCCGTTTGCCTAATTCGTAAGCACGCTTCTCCAATTTCAAAAAGATCGTTGCGAAGCTATCCACTTAGGAACGCGGAGCACGACCTTCACCTACCTTCTCCACGTTCAGAATTTGTTAAGAGCTCAATATTTTACAGTGCAAAGAAATGCACAATTACTTGCCAATTGAAAACAAATTGATTTCACCTTTTCCCACATTCCGCAATAATTTGAGGGCATATTTACTGGAAAGTGCCTTCTACTCTCTCTCACTTTCCTTCATTTGTATTGATTTTTGAAATGATCCTTGCCACTCAGATTTCCACTGAAAATTAATTTTCATTTTGATATATGCTTTAAAGTCACTATATACCGCCTTGTTCATTACATGTACAGAGTGTCAATACTACACTTTTTTCAAAACCTGTAAGAGTTATAAAAAAAGTTTAATTACAAAAAATCTTTGTATATAAGAATGATTTCATACATATCATATACCTATATATAATTGTTGTGGAATTATTTTACTTTTTTACTTTTTCTCATTTTTTCGCACATTTTATATTGAAAATAATGTAGCACACTGAGTATGGTATTTTTGAGGAAAAATAAGAAAGAAAATGTTTATCAAAAACAAAAAGCTATAAAAATATCGTATAAAAATATAGGTATAGGAGAGTGTATATATATTTAGAAACTCTCTGATAAAAGGGATAGTCGACTCTTTTCCTGAATTCGAGCGTGCTGTCTGCAACTAGTTAGTGACAGCTCTCCTAGTTCTACTTGTAAAATTTCGATGAGAGATGTTCTGTAAGCACCATTAATTATGCGTAATGCTTGATTGGCTATGGTATCTAGACTACTACCTGTTTTTTAGCCGAGTCATAGACGATGGATCCATAATCGATTCTAACTTTCATTGGTTTCTAAATACTAGTGGTGATATTGTTGATACCTATCAGGAATAGAGCTGGACCGATTACTGAACCCTGTGGTGTTCCTTGTTGCTGTGTTTTGAGATGAGAGATAGATCTATTTATCCTAACTTACAAACTTCTATTATTCAGAAAATTGTGAATGAAAGCCATCATGTTACCATCTTTCAAGGTTTTTGTTTGTAACTGAATATTTGCCTAATATTTTTCCAATAAGTACTGATATTGGTTATGTTAGATTAGATATTTTGTACGTATGCCTTCCATGATTCTCTTGTACTCTTTTTTAGTGTATGCCTCGCTTAGCTCTTAGATTCTCAAAACTTGTTAGATTTTTAGGGGTCTTGTCCCTTTAAAGTGATTAAATCTTGCTTTTATGGTACGTCGACATTCGTCATTCCTCCAGGGTACTGGATTGTGACCTTTTCTCCGTCATTCCAATATTGTTCCGGCTTGTTTGCATATTTACCATATTCTTGAAAAACAGATTCCATTTTGCATTTTTAAGACGCCATTTTTGTAAAGACTTGGTATTTTCTGCGCTAGTTCTAATGTTAGAGATTATTATTGGGAAATGATATAGAGATATGATATTACTTCCTAGTTAAAGAAAGGAGTGATAGCAGGATCACATAATGCTAAGTCTATAATAGACGATGTTCCTTTGTATGAGTTAAATCTTGTATTAGATCCGTTGTTAAACAAGGTGAGATTGTAGTCATTAATAATTTCTTCAATCAAGTTACCTTCATCGTACTGCTTCAGAAAAATATTGCAGGGAATATAAATAGAACAAATACTTATTATAGATGGATATAAAATAGTAACCGTAACAGCTTCTAGACCTGTGCTTATACCATTTTATTTCATTAAATATTATTTTCGAGGTATGTGGCAATACCTCCCCAACTTCTTTCTATAGTGGGTCTATTTTTATAGTATACATTATAGTTTTTCAGGTTATGTACATAGCTGTCTTTGAAATGTATTTCTACATAGTGTTTGGTTTGTATTTATATAATAGTTTTTTCATTTCATGATGTGAATAATAACTATTCAAATTTCACTGCAGTAGATCCATTTCTAATATGATGGTCGTGACGACCCGCTACTGGGTCAATGGAGCCTTCTGATATTTATCTTCGTAATCGTTTTCTTATCTTGGTTATGCCAATTTTTAGGGATTTGTTCGTAATTTGGGGGTTAAAGCCACTCAAAATCTGAGATATAATTTCTTGTTGTACTGATTGGATCACTTGAACCATGAATATTGGCGATCAAGTCTATCAGTTGATGATAATTTAATTAGCTCATTTTCATTGTACAGTCAGCTCTTTCGTTGATTTTTCTTTTGTTAGTTTCTGTGTGATTATTATTTATTACGTCACTTAGGTCTGTTTCAGTTTCAGTTAAGTTGTTGGTGAATTGTAGTTGGAGTGTAGAAGGAATAATATGAACTTACACTGGGCGTGTAGAAGTAGTAGTGTTAGCTTGAACTCGAGGGGCAGAACCAGAGGTGTTAGTGCTGCTTTTATTAGATTGGGAATTAATTTTACTGGAAGGATAGTTATATGCAGTGTAACCTGGTTTTTTGCATTTATAACAATCCTTACATTCCAAATTGATTGTATAAGGAGACTGTACGATAATGTTATTTGGTAGATGAATATATTCTTGACAACGGAAATTGAGTATATAGGCGGTAGACAGGGTGAGTAATAATAATTCTTAGGACAATATTTGACTTCAGTTTTATTTTAATATTTTCTAGAGCAGCTTGGATAACTTCATTAAGGATTGAAAGGCAAACATTTGAAATTATAAGTCTTTCAGCTCTATAAGCTATGAGCTTTAATTTGTTGGACTTTAATAGTTGTTCTCCTCCATGACCTTCCAGAAATTTTTTCGAATATATGCAAATTCTGTCGTTAGCCATGCGTAAAGCATATAATATATTTCTAAATGAAATGAGTGGACCAAGTTTCTATAAATACTCTTTACGTTTGATTCCATTAATTGACGGAAAAATAATAGCTTGTTCTTTTGGTGGATAATTTGGTCATTGATTTTGTCCTAGTAAGCTCGAATATGATATTTCGGGTTGTGGGGTCTGCATTATTTGTTGTGAATTACTTATTCATAATAATTTTTGATATTGAGAAACTTTTGATACAATTTTTTGGTTCAACACTAACATGTGTAGGTTACCTGACTACTGAGACAGAGTCAGAAATAAAAATTGGATTTCTTTTAATAAGCGATGAGAATGGTATCCGTTTGTTGATGTAATTGCGTCTTATTATTAGTTTAGATAGATTATGACTTTCAATTAAATTTCTTAGATTTTATACATGCACAATTTGCTATACACTTGGGAGCTGATCTATATCAGGTAGTCACGGTTAGGACCGAACCAAATAAATAATTATATATGTTTTTTGATTGAAAATAATGATATAACAGAAGTAAGTACTGATTATCCACTAACACTTTTTATATTTTTGTAATAATGAGTGAGTACTGATTATCCACTAGCACTTTTTATATTTTTGTAATAATGATAATGATTTTAATAAGTTACTCAACGTTTTGCTTCATTTTCTACCATGTTTGTTTTCTAACGATTTTAATTTTTCTTATTATAACCTCCAGAATATTATAGTGAAATTTCGGTACTTTATTCCATCTTTTAACTCATTTTCGTGTCTTTGTACGAGCCTTTGTTAACCCTATTCTTGGATATATAGTTCATATAATTATTAATATTGTCCTCAGAATTTTCTTCAAAATAATATGTTTTAAAACAGTCTATTAACCAATGAATGACTAACCTCCAAAATCAACATTCTCATCGGACTTTTTAATTGATATTACCCAGCTTTCACTTGGTTAGACCAACATCCTTGGGACTATTGATTTATAATGACATAAAAACAGAATACCCAGTATTATGGAATTCATTACGACAGTTTCCCAATATTTGTATGAATGTATCTTCGACGTAGGTGATCAAAAGAGAAAAATTCCGACGTAGGAAAAAATTAATAATATGTTGGACTTTCTTAATAATGCAAATTTTTGGATATGATACAGACTTGTTAACGAAACAGAAGATCGAAGTCCAACAATAAACATTAATTTATACTAACATCAATGGTAGGGGGATTTCGCGAGTTGATTGAAGGTTGAACAACGTAGTAGCAGAGATTCTATTTAAGATTGTGGGAAATAACAACATTTAGTGATATTTCAAAATGCTTATTTTCATTCGATATTTGAGAATGACTTATAGATTAGAAAGTATGTCATTGTAAAACTAACATATTCAATGAGACAGTTGGCAGACTCAAAATTGATCCTATTTTTCAGATCTCGGTCTTTGATCTTCTAGCATCACTTATGATAACGATTGAGAAGGTTATGTTTTCTAGACTAATGAAAACTTTATTGTGTGTTTAATCCAGCCATAAAAATATTATGTGGTAATTTATTTAAAAACAATGATAACAGTTAGTGAGAATTTAATAAAGGCAAGATGAAAATAATATGAAATATATTTTAAAAATATTGAGTCCTCGAACACAATAATTCATAATATTCATGCATATATTTTTGACGAACATATATTCTTTTGATCAGACAAAAACTAATTTTGTTAATTAAATTTACTGTGAAACTTATAATAAACAATGCTTTTGATGTTACGAATATGACCTGATAATTAATTAATAAATGAAATAAAAGAACATAGGTCTTTTAGAAGCACACTCTGTAATAATGAAAAATTTTCTCCACTATACTTTAATACTCAAATTGATCTATTTTTTCAATGTTGAAGTATTTGTTTTGGTTAAAAATCTTATTTTTTCAATTCATACATCCATTATGTATCAACTAATCACATTTTTCGCGATTTTACACCTTTAAAGAATGCTTTTTTGCAAGATCTAATAATCTACCTACATTATTTGTATGGATATTATGAATTATATGCTGTTTTTTTGGAATGTGACAGAATGTTACGAATGGAACTCAATAATTTTCCTTGTGTTTTATAGGAAAGTAATAACTATGGTCACACGTTTTAAAATACTATGCTAGCATGGATCGGGACATTGTATTATCAATATTATTCATTTTCATGAAGTGATTGATTCGGTTTTCGTTTGATGCATTGTAATGTAATCAACCTCCGTCGGTATACTCAAGTAGGGTTCATTAATAGTGCTGAAGGATATTTTAACATTTATATGAAGTCAAATTTTTACACGTTTCTTCAAAATCGTCAATTCTCAATAAAATAACAATGTCAATGAAACATTTTCTATAAATTATTTTTGCCATACATTTCTCAATTCTTTTCGTGAAAAGTGATTTAAAAAAAATGGAGCTCCAATAATTTAATTTTTTCCTCTTTTAATATAATATTGTTTCCGTAGTAGCTTAGGTTTGTTGATTTTAAACACGTGCTATATTTTGACACATTGCAATTAATTTTTATACATTGAAAGAACAAAAGTTTGAATATGAAATTACAAAGTAAGTAGTGATAGTTACCGACTTGGAAGAGAGAGAAAGGAAAGAGAAGAGAGAGAGAGGAGAGAGAGAGGAGAGAGAGAGGAGAGAGAGAGAGGAGAGAGAGAGAGGAGAGAGAGAGAGGAGAGAGAGAGAGAGGAGAGAGAGAGAGGAGAGAGAGAGAGAGAGGAGAGAGAGAGAGGAGAGAGAGAGAGGAGAGAGAGAGAGAGAGGAGAGAGAGAGGAGAGAGAGAGGAGAGAGAGAGGAGAGAAAGAGGAGAGAGAGAGAGGAGAGAGAGAGGTACTTTAATTACTTTAATTACTTTAATTTTTATAATATATATAGTATATATCAGGGCTTATGGATCTTAGGGTCCCTGTCCGTACCTTATTGTAATAATAATAATAATAATAATAATAATAATAATAATAATAATCAACAATATTTATAAGAGAAATAAATCATTTTGTAGCTATAAGAGTACATGGAATAGTATGTTCGAAGAAAATAGAGAATGATATTGGAATCTTTGGTTTCTCTCTCTCTCTTTCTCTTTTAAGTCGGTAAATTACAGATACCATATTCATCAGTGAGTAACATAAATTATTAGAAGTGAAGATAGGATAACATCTGGAAAAGAGTGAATAAATATGGAACTGATAAAATATGTTGGAAATGTAAAATATATGGAGAGCAGAAAATATGCTAGAACAAACCGTTACAATACTTAAAAAATGAGATCATTAACAGTGCCAAAACTACAAAGGAATTAAGCGTTTGGATGTAGTTTTCAAAATAATGTCTCGAATACAGAGATGCTTCACATCTAATACAAAACATGTTATATGAGAATATCTTCAATTAAACAATCAAACAGATAATGAAAAAAAAACACATGAGTACGAGGTCGATAATGAAATATTTTTAATAGATTTTGTTTGATTTAATAGATAGGAAAAAGATTACGGAGGCTCTGGAAGATTAAGGGATAAAAACGAGTTTGAGAAGACTTAACATAATGACAATAAAGGAATGAAAAGCAAGTGTACTGACCATTATAGGAGAAACTGATGAAATAGTAGTCATATATTATCACGTTAACAATCTTCAGATATTTCTATTCACGCAAAGATTTGGATCTGGTTTAGATTTATATCAACCTATCTTAATATTACTGAGGAACTGCCTCTTTTGGAGTAGTTTACACTTACAGCGTAATGAATAAGCAATTTCTGAATGTGAGTACTGTTGTATTGAAATTCATAGAAGGCTCCAATTAGATAATTAAAATGAGTGATTTGACAAAAGAAATATTTGGAAAGAATTGAAATATTCAAATTTATAGAAAAAATATTATTCTTTTAGTAAGGTAAATCTGAGAGATTCCTTGTATGGACAAGATTAGAAAGACCTGATGAAAAATAATTTACTGTTAATGAGATCAACCTAATGTGATCCCAATTTGGACCTCGTCAGGATAACCTGATAAGAAACATTTTTCTTTTCAATAAGGTGATCATGAGAGTTTCCTTATATAGGTATGATTAGGAAAGTCTCATAAAAAATATTGTTTTCTTCCATAAGATGAAACTGACAGATTCCTTGTATGGACATGATCAGGAAAATTAGATGAAAAATTATTTATTTTTTACACGGTTAACCTGATGTGATTCTAGTGTCGAACTACTCAGGATAACCTGATAAAAATAGTCATCATTTTAGCAAGGTCATTATTAGAGATTCCTTGCATGGTCATGACCAGGAAAGCCTTAAGAAAAATGAACTTATTTCAATAGGGTCAACCCATCTTGACCCTAGTGTAAACTGATAAGGAATATTTTTCTTCTCATAAAGGATATCCTGAGAGATTTCTTATATGGACATGATCAGAAAAACTTAATGTAAAATTATTTATTCTGAATAGGGCTATCCTGATGTGCTCCTAGCGTAGACATCGTCAGTTTGCTCTAATAAGTTTAACCTTGTTTCAATCTGGTAAAGTAGTTTTGAGGTTTTACGGGAATGAGGAGAAAATTCTAATCGCGATAATGAGGAAAGAAAATCAGAAAGAACAAATCATGCAAATAAGAAGATGCTAGGAATCAAAATACTAAAAAAGAAGACCAATAGGAATATTAAAAAAGAAAAGATTAAACTGATACTAATCTACGGGTCAAAAACAATTACGAAAAGATAGAAAGTGAAGTTTAGAATAGCGGGAAGAATAATAAGAACAATATCAGGACCAATCAATATTGATGATAATGAATACAGACAACGTATGAATTATCAAAAGAAGGGGAATTTGATGTATATATATTAGAATCATCACTTATACTCGAACCATATTTAAAGTAATTTATATTGTAAAACAAAATGCGATTTTGCGTAATATTCTTTGAATTGAATGGAATGTGCGCTAGATAAATATATAACCATTATGTAGTAATACCGTTCTAAGATTTTGTTTTAATTTTTTAGAATGTATTCTGAATCGTGAACCGAATGATTCTATAAGCTGAGGTATCGCTTCCTTCAAAATTGAGAAAATGGGTCTAATGAATTTGAGCTATATTGGAAAAATAAAATAATAAAATAAAGAAAAGGAGAAAGGAAAAGGATCACAAGATCTAAATAAATAAAATAGATCATCAGAATTAAATTTAATTGAAATAGTTAGAACGCAAAGCATGGAAAGTTATAATATCTTTTTATCTATACTTGATTGAAAAGTAATAAAAATAGTTCGTACTAGACGTATTTTGTCAATTTAAAACGTTGATGTGATTCAAATTCCTTTTTAAAAATATTTTCTTGAGCTTAAAAGCTTCTGTACGAATGTAAAGAAGACTTTTTAACATTTTCTCTCTATAATTTTTGAAATTGCTCTACAAAAACATAGTTTTTGTTGTAATAGACTAAAAATACAAAAAAATATGATTACTTCCTTTTTTTGGGTGCCTTTTGAAGGCAGCATAATCGGAAAATAAGGATTCAATTACAGATACGTACTGTGAGTTATTCTTTTCTTGTAGATGTGTAAAGATGTACAGGAATATATACAGCTAAAGAGTCGCCAAACATATAATTAATTTTAATAAGTGAATAACAATAAAATTACTTTTGAATTATCAAAAACTGTACTACTATTTGTGAATTTTTCTTAATATCAAACACAGTCAATCTTGGGAATTCAAAATACGTGTAATAAGGATCAAATTTGGATTATTTCCTTATCAAAATCTCTAGCAGGTTAAGAATATTGACGTTTTTGAAATTAAGCACTACACTACATAAGTAAATAAACTCGCAATAATTAATTTATCTGTTTCGATGAACAGTTTTTTTGAAAAAAAAAATTGTGGAAACTCATATTGTAGTAGACATAATTGGAGATAAATCGAGTCCAAGAAATGATTTTCACCAAAGTTATGGAATGAGAATATTTTTAAAGTTCAAATTATATTTTGTTTATAAAGTATCACATCATTAAAGATTAAAAAACAGACTTAGAATAGCAATTTTTGAGTTATTTTTCTCACTGAATTGTACATTTCAAAGTTGCAGAGCACATCCTGTTAACCTGACAAATCTCTCAGTAAATATAATTATAATTTTTGCCAAGAATCATAAATATAAAAATATGACCCTGGAGAAGATACGTCCCTGTTTGCATTGGTTTGAATTCCTATTTCATTTATCGCTGCTCAACCAAGAAATCGGACATAGAATGAAAATGAAATTAAATTCCTTGAAACAGAAACACAATACTCCCATTTAAGAAAACTATTATACAGTTCAAAGTAACGAGTATCATTTGAACTTTAGTTAGTTAAATGAAATTAAATGATGGTAATTTTGCGGCATGACTAGCTACGAAGCCTGAATATTATATCGAAATTGTTTCTAATGAAGGTATACGTATATTATAAGAAGGAATAGCTGAGATCCAGTGTTTTTTACATTTCCGTACCTACGTTAGTTTTCAACGTATATCGTATCGTATATGAGTTTCTACTTTCTACAAGAAGACCTCTGAATACGTATTAAACCTCGAAAAATACGATAAGCCACAAACATTCACATTTGTAGAAAACTAGAATTATTTGATAGAATAACAGCAGTTTCCACAAAGATATTTCTTATTGTTAATCAAATATTTTAGGCATTTTGAAAATTGATTTTGCAGAATACGTTTATAAAGCTTGTGTTAGATTGAAATTAATAATTTACATTTTTCATTTTTCCGTTATGAACTCTAGGATTTCAAGAAAGAATATGGCAATGAATGGTGATTGGCCTATTGCTTATGAAATTACAATGTGATATTCTATACCTGAATACAATCATTTCTGGTTGTGGTCACTTCTTTCTATACGTATTGGGTTTAAAGTTTTTATATGAATTATTTTGTTTGAAGCATAAGCTATGTTTATTTGATCTATTATGTGATTTTTGAGGTAATATATCGAATCCATGAAGGTATTGAAATAGTTAAGAACAAAAATTATGATACAGGGCCTATCAAAATTATTTGTAAAGAAAGTAAATCGACTTCTGGTGAGAATCCAGTATGATCAACGATTACTTGCATGTGGACAAGGGCCATGTCATCAAATACATAAAGACTTTATCGTAGTTTCTAAGTCTCAATGTGGATTACCTACAATTAAAGACTTTGGGAACCTATTAAGTACGAATGACTTCAGGCTATACTCAAGATACAATACACATACATCTGCACAACGAGTTTGTTTTTCAAATGTAAAGATATGAATCTGGTCTAGTGATAAATGTTAAATATTTTAGAGGTTAATTGGAAGCAATATTAGTTGGTGTATGAGCTCGTATAGCTTGCATTTTGTGGTAACACGGCTAGGCCAGACACGAAGGTATTCTCTTAACACTCTTTTTAGGACGGAGGTATTATCATAGAATTATCGTCCTGATTAATTTTTTGTATTCTGTACAACAGATAGTTTAATTTAGGTTTTTATTTTGTTGAGCGTATAATTTTGTTTTAGATTTTTTGAAATATTCAACATAATAATTTAGCTGTTCACAATTTCCTTGGTAATTTTGTCAGAAATGTGTAGGAAGTTTTAAAGCAAAACAATTTAGTAAATTTACTAAACAAAAAGAATCAATTCACTTTGAGAGAATCACAAAACATTCCATAATATTTAATAGATAATTTCAGTGATAATTTTACTATATAATTTTCTGAAATTATTCAAACATCTATCATAAGAAAACTTGGATAATTAACTATGCAGCGTTGTAACGATCACTTGATTAACTCCGAAAGAGAGAAATTTTTTCAAATTACTGTATAAAAAACAAACTATTTTTTTGACAAGCTATTATTTAGGTAGGATGATAGATAGAATTTGTTTAAAAATAAGAAGCTTAAGTGTTCAAGACTAAAGCATAGGGAGCGTGTGGCTACTGCAATCTGTTCAATGTTTCTATAGTAACTTCAATCACAAAAGTTTTTTGTAATTTAAGTATTTTATGAATCTTCAAATATTGTAATTGAATAATATTAATGAACAGTTCCGTATAATTACCATCCAAGTACAATTTATACTCAAAAATCGTACACCTCATGTCAATAAATTTTCTCAATTGTTTTAGAAAAATACTCAAATTTTTATTACAATTCGAATTCTTACACACTAATTAGTAATTTTATTTTCTCAAAACAATGGTAATTTCACAATAAATTTTTACAGTGTAACTAAAAAATATTCTGATGTTTAATGTTCGCAAATTTAATAGAAGTTGTTTTGATTATTGGATTTCTTTACATTTATTTTTGGTTGAAAAATAATTTTTCAGAATAATAGTTTTGATCTTAATTATATAAATATTTCTTCAATGTATAAGTATGCAACATCATTGAACCGATAAGTTCAGCAATATTACATATAAAAACTTTGAACTCAATTTGTTTAACCGTTATTTTGATTATTGGATTTCTTTAGTGTATGGTGTTGTTCCAAATATAATTTTTAGGAAACCCTGTATCATAACTATGTCCTCAATTTATAAGCTACGAAATCACATAACAGATCAGATAAATATAATAAATATGCTACAAACAAAATATTTCATATAAAAACTTTGAACTCAATTTTCTGGTACATCCTATAATTATACAAGGAATTATTTACCAGCAAAAATTTTGTTTTTTACCTATAGGCCAACAACAGAAACCCATTCATTTAGTAATTATGTCCTTTAGATCATCAATTCATTTTAACAAGTATTTAAGTATTAGATATTTATTTAAGTCCAGCTTACCGTGTATTTTATTGTTTTCATCATAATGCATAATTCTAATTTTTCATATCTATTGCCTCAGAATTTTTCCTTCATTGAAAATTACTAGTTTCAAAATTAACATGACTTGAGTTGTCTTAGCAAATATAAAAGCTATTTAATCGAGTTTGTATGTTTACAAGAACAGACCACTAAGAGATTAAAGAACAGGGTCCCATTTGGTTCGTAATCATTCAGTATGCTTCTAATATTAGGAATATTATCTAGAGTGAAATAATGTTCAAAGTGCTTGGGTACTTCAAAAAACAATAAGTAAAAACTTTTTAGAAAGCACCGCTATATTTAAAATGTACTAAGAAAAAAACTATTTTTGGAGTAAAGCTTGGTATGATTGGTTTTCAACAATGATTTGTTAATAGATACTTATGAGTACAGAAATGTTAAGAAAAGTTAGTCATATAGTAACAATTAATATATAATAATTGACTGAAATATGATTATTAGAGTAATATCAAGATGTGTGTAAGTTTAAAATTTTATTCCACTCCTCCCGAACTCACTGTATACAAATGCTCACACAATTTGGTTCATTTACTCTCTAAATATGTTCACATATTAGTAACTGACTTTATCGACATTGATTACAGTTAAATTTGTTGATTAAATTGTCATTAATTTAGATCCTTATTTTCACGTAAGTGAGTGTCATTTTTAGCATTTTAGGGTATGCTATAATAGATAAATCAATTAGATTTCACGAAATCATAGCAAATCGAGCAATACATTAAAATACAGAATAAAAGAACCTCAACTACCGACTACTATATCTGTTTAATTTTCAAAGACAAAGGTAATATTTGCTAGTGGATGGCGGACAATTAGGTGATAATAAATTAAAGCGCATTTGGCAACCAACAGAATTCGAATAAAATATATGCAGCTATTATGCGAATAAGTTGAAGTGCATTTTAGAGAATTGCTAATAGTACTCGGTACTTCTCTGATCTCGTAGCAATTACTCGGAAGACTGCAATGTACGATCAAATTTAGGTCTATGCATATATTTATAATCAACAGTGGTGCTGGGGAAAAGCAAGAGGATATTTATGATCCCTTATTTATTTGACACTGTGTAATTGGGAGGAAAATAATTTTTCATTGAATCACAATACCGGATCTGTATAAAAGTTTAAATGTACCAAAAACTTTCAATAATCATTAAAAAATGTCATTTGATTATCCAGAATTTCTCTTTATTATTCCTTTATATAGCGTAAAAAGCGTAAAAATATTTTGATTAATCAGTAACTTTCTCCAGCTTTTTGTTTTTGTTTTGACATTATATATATTCAATTGATATCATCAACACTAGAAAAAAAGGAGAGATTAACAAAAATCTATTTATCTGCCGTCTTCTTCGTTTGTTAGAATAATAACTAGAAACGTTATATTTCTGATATTATATTCACATATATAGTGAGGAAAAGCCGAACGGAATCAATTGTACAATTTCGAAATGAGTTGAACTCGAATTATAGGTTGATGCCAGATGTATTAGTAAAATTAACATAAGAAAATAAAATTATGTTATTTGAAATCAGGTGTTGCCGCTGGCTATTTTATCGATTCTCGCCTACCTATTTCCCAGTATGTTAGTAATATAGTGGTGTACTCGTATCTTTCTGAAATTATATCGTATTCGCTGGTACCAGGGCTAAATAATTATCGCCATTTCAATATCTCAATGACAATGGGAACGATAAAGTAGTTACCAACAAAGCTTGTCCAACCATAACATCTTTTGATTGGATGATACTCTTAATCTATATGTGCATCATTTTTATGTCAATTTCGTAACTACAACAGTAACCACATCATCCATGCTAGCTCCTAATTCTAGATCGACATTGATATCTTCGTGTTCCAAAGCAGGAAATTCCATCTAGGATTATATTCATATAACTCCCTAACAACAAATTTTGAGAGGTTCACTGTCAACCTTTCCATAAGTTGAAGCCCATTCATCAAATAATATTTTTTAAACTAACAAATAAAAAAGTGCAAATTCAAAATTACCACTGAAAAAGTTCCAAATTTGAAGGAAAGCTTTAAAAATGGGCTTAAAACCAAAAATCTCTATTCTGGTCAACTCTGCGACTCTATAGAAAGCTCTTCATAAGTTCAAAATTCCAAATTAATTAACAAAAACGACTTAATATAGGACATATTGAATTTCCACAGCGATAATTTTCAAAATATTAAAGCTCACAAAAAGAATAAATTCAACAAGATTTTGATTCTGCGATAGAACATAAGCGTTTATTACACAAACCGTCCATTATAGCGAATCATTTATGAATTTTGTCTATTAACTATGTGGTTCCGAGCAAGCAAACTTTTTTCTTAGAAAATATCAGTAGGTAACTCCAGCTTCAATATAAGTTGAAAACTATATTAAACGTGATGACATGGTCAAAAATACCAATCTGGAGGCATTAGCAGCAGCAATTACAAACAAAAAGAAAATAATATGAGTGATATTTACTTATTTATACTATTCACTATAATGTAAACGTATCTGCAATAAATTAAAATACATTATAAGATTCACTTCTTTGAAACCTATATATGGTACGGCACACAGTGGATGAAATAATAAATAAGTTCCAAATAAATAGTTCACAATAATAGTATTGGTATTATTTCAGATTGTACATCACTTCCTTAGTATTTTATTATGGATGCTCACGAAATATAGAATAAACTGTAGTAATTACGAGTGTTGTAATTAAAAGAGAGAATGAGAACTTTTGGTAGATCAAATTAGCTGATTTGTTGGTTTTGGTCACTATACGCAAAGTAAATTCTTGGTAATTGTCACGTATGAAACAATTACGAATAGAGTTACATACATGATTTTTATTAGCATCCTCGTTCAAATGTATATGTTGAATATATTCTAATAATTTAATTTAAATAACGACAAAAGAAAACTATAATAGAGAGACATAGGAAATCAAAGTTATTCTAGAATATTAATTTATTTGGAACTTGTTCATTGCGATGGTCATTTTAACTTTGTGATTACTATGTACATCAATTCAAATTGAAAACACAGCTATAATTAGATAGGCAATTAGAGTAAATAGTTCATTTTATTGGATGAGTGAAGTGAAGGTACCCAGGAAAAGTATCTTGAATAATATTCGATAAATAAGGAAGGAAGACCAATGTCAAAATATTATTTCGTAATAATATCTAGATCTTCGTAATATCGGAGATCTAGAGAAAATGATATCATAATTTGTTGAATCAATTCTATATTTATGAAATAATTCACCGATTTTTTAGTGATTTTTTAAACTCATATCTGGAATTAAGTAACATAAGTCGCATTCAGCAGACCGTTGGGCAACTGTTGCGAATGTTCGCTGGCACATATGCTAAAAATTCAACACGTTCCGGTGCAGACGTCATGTTTAGGAGCGCTTTTAATTTGCTCTAGGTGGCGGTAGCAGAACCAGAAATTTGTTGAATCAACTGTATTCTGTTATCAAAGGTTAAGTTGTAGCTTACTTAGTAGAAAAATGATTGAATTCAGTCATGAGGAAAATCAATTGGAGCTCCATCAATCAATGAAATGGCGAGAGATTTTGACGTAGGATTTGGTTTGTTTAGCAATTGGCTGAAGAATTTCGGGAAAATATTTGGGAAGGAAATGGGTGGGATAATTAACTGCACTAACAATGGGACCTAGTGGAAAATCTTTACGCATCTTTTCTTGTTAACTTTTCTCGTAGAGTGGTCAGTTATGTCGAATAGTAATCTTATTATTATTCTACCTTTATCTAAAAAATCAGTCATGATTACTCCATGGAAATCCCAAAAAAACTGAAGCAAGAACTTTTCCAGCAGATTTTTGGACACGAAACTTCTCAGGTCTTGGAGAACCAGAGTGTCGCCGTTCCATCGATTGTTGCTTTGTTTTGGGATCGTAGAATTGTACCCAAGTCTCATCCATAGTAACAATTCGGTTTAAGAAGTCTACATCGTTTTTAAATCGAGCACAAATCCAACGCGATGCTTCTACCCTCGCACGCCTTTGGTCAATAATCAAACATTTGGGGATTCATTTTGCAGTTTTTTCTCATGTCCAAATTGACGTGAACTATATGATGATCGCGTTGGTTTGAAATATTCAGTGCTTTTTTGGCATGCGTGAGAAGTATATAATTTGCGGGAAGGGTAATAAATGTTATTGTTAGTCGGAGTGGTATTGGAGCGAGGTGGATGAAGGAGGCGTTTCCAAGTTGCTAGTTAACTCTGACTATTCTCCCTTGTGTTCAGACCGTTGCTTATTACACATTTAATATAAGGAAGGGATATCCTCATTTAATCTTTCAAACCAGTGAAGGATGGACGATGGAGGAGTTGGAGATGAAAATTTGTGGATGCTCCTAGAAATTTTGGATTTGTTGAAACCGTTTCGAATCAATGTTTGTCTCAAAAAATTGATTTCAGATGGTCGACTGGATGTGTCCGTGAATGAGATGGATCGTGATACGAGTGCAACAATGAGAGAGTTAAGTTGGACCAGATGATGATGGGATTGGATGAGAACCGTGTAAAAAGTTTTCTGATTATGACGTCAGGGAACGGCAGATATGACTCCACCTGCACCTCTATCATGAACTGTATACAAGGACGTATGTCATTTAGGTGGAGCGGACAGGAATCTAAAGTTTCTCTTTCATGGAGCCAAATGACAAAAGTGTCATTTTGATGAACGAAAGGTAGTCCGGGGCGATGTGGTTACTAGTGTCTAAGATAGACGCGTCGATGAGGATGTTGGTAAATGTGGAGATAATATCAAAGCTGACAAAAATATCTATGGAAAAAATATCTAAACCTTTGCGTAGATCAATAAAATTACGAGAGATTTTGACGTAGGATTAGGTTTGTTTAGCAACTGGCTGAAGAATTTCAGAAGATATTTGGTCAGGAGTTGGGTGGGATAATTAACTGCACTAACAATGGTAGATAGATATATCCACCTATCAGATTATATAAATGCATCTGAATATTGATTTTAGGTCTTTTCTGTTCAAAATTAGGTTTTTTTGATAGTTTTTAGAAGAAAGATAAATTTTGACGAAACGTGAACATTCAAGAAATTTATATATATATATATATATATATATATATATATATATATATATATATATATATGAACGGGGTGTTCAAAGTTTAAATAATTTAAATTTTGGGGCTAAACTTACAACTATGTGCGGGAAGGGTAATAAATGTGTGCTTATTAATCCACCTCATCACCCAGAAATAGTTTTAATAAATCATAAAAGAAGAGAAACATTACATTATCAGTGATTTCATAAAAAATCGATAATCTCTATTTTGAATTCTCTTGCCTTGCCACATTTTAAAATCTAAATCGAGCGTTACTACCATATTTTGAACAAATATTTCTGAATAATAATCACACAAATATTTGTTCCAGTTTCTGCTTTCACACAATAGTAAAATTTCATAATAATAGTTACTAAACACTGAATTGGTTTGAAAATACTATGGATATTGTTAAAATGGCACTCAGCAAGCCTGTTTATATGCAGAGTATGCAATAGATATACCACACAGCGTATTCACTTACCTTAGACTTCATAAAACATGGTAGATAGACATGCCTTTTACGTGACAAAAAATAAAATTAACTCTCTGGAAGAATGCCATCATCAACTAGATGGATTCGATAGGACAACATATTCTTTATCTTCACTAATGACACTCATTAAAATCGATAATAAAATAAACATTAAACTATGTACAAAAATCACAAAATAACAGCTTCGTTATAAGATTAAAATATACATAAAATTAATTTCTTCATAATAAATGAGTGATGGTATTTTGAAAAATAATCAGTTTCCAGAAAATCAAATTTAATAGAATCATCTGACAACGTACATAAATTATAGAATAAAAATCCAACCACATAAATAAATTCATATATATATAATATATATATATATATATATATATATATATATATATATATATATATATATATATATATATATATATAAATGTATCTAAATGTTCTTGATTTTAGGTCTTTTCTGTTTCAAAATTAGAATTAGTTTCGTCTTTATCAATATATGATATTGACACTAACAATTTGCTTATTTATATTGATTGATAGATCACCTTCATCATAAATATCAAAATGTGGATAAAATCAACTTAGAACTTTGTTCTAATAAGAAAAATTAATTTTTCCTCTGTTTCCACATCTCAAATATATCAAATTTATTAGAGCTATAAATTTTTTATCATTTATAGCTTTTTCGTTCTTATGAATGTGAACCATTTCTAAAAATTCTCTTTTTCGTGTATTAGATTCCGTTTCAAAAATTTTTGAATCTTTATAATTGCATTTATGGTTTTTTGATATTTCATGGTTCGTTAGTGGAGCTCTATTTTTTTATCGTATTGATGACCTGACGACCCATATTGATGATGATGACGCAAAAGGATATTATTGACATATATTGACAATATTCATAGAATACATCTAATAAACATGCCTCACATCTATTAAAAATAATAACATCAAAAAAAATCACTGTAAATATCAATTGGCTCTACTTTTTCCTTTTATGAGGAGTAACAACAGTAATCACCCATCATGGCCGAATCCCATCGTCCTTGATACCAAATCTTCATTGTTCTAATATCTTGGTGGAACCTTTCACCCTGCTCATCACTGACAGCTCCAAAATTTTCGGGAAAAATGTCAGATGGGAATGGAGGCAATGATTTTCAATGACATGCGAGCACCAAGGGATTTGTAGGCGTCTAGTTCATCAACAAACTGTTGGTAGTTTGGTCTGCTCAAAAAACCCCTCACTACACTAACAAATGCCTTCCATGCTCTAAGTTCCTGTCTGGTGAGCTTATTATTAGTTAAATTGTCATCGTCCAGCAATTTTCTTATTTGTGGCCAAATAAAAACACCTTCCTTTAATTTGGAATCACTCAACTGGGGAAAGACTTCTTTCTTCTATCCAAGGTTAATGTGAATAAGGACATCTTTGGGATCTACAAGGGGTATAAATTTAACATTTTGAGATCCTGCTTGAAATTAACTTCTTTCTTGCCAATTTTTTCACATAGTGTTGATCTACTAGTCGACTGTCCCAGAGACGAGGAAAACAGCAATGCTTCGTAATCCCTCCATGAAGTCCCATTAAAATTTTAATAACCATCCCACATATCTATCACTGATATTTGTAGTTAAAAAAACAAGCGAATATTTTCATGTTTCTTTCATTTTCACAAAATGAGCAGCTGGTATAGATGGTTTTATATTTCCATTGTATAATAACACTGCTTTCAAACTGTATTTAGACGAGTCAATAAATAGGCGCCACTCACTAGGATTATACTCAATATCAAGTTTCTTCATTAGACCATCAATATCTGTACACGCACACATCGAATTTTCCATTCTGTAGAATGCAGAAAATGTAGCATTTCTTTTTCTAAAGGTCGTAATTTTTGTCTCTTTGGCTTACAAGTACCGTTTCTTAAGACGGGAAGCAAGAAGTTCAGGCTGTTGCTTTGATAACCTCAAATCACGTGCTAAATCATTCAACTCACTTTGAACAATCAAATGTGGCTCGCCGGAACTGGTACTTGGAGTAAAAATAGGGTCGGTGCATTGTTCTTTGGAGCTTCCTGATGATACGTTGTCTCCAGTATCTTCTAAAACAATATTTTGCGGATCGATCTAAAGGCGCAATCTATACTGGGCAACAGGTCGTATAGCAGACGGCTAATGTGGATACTCGATCTTGTGCTTTCCTTTGTTAGAATAACCTTCAGTCTTTGTTAGACAAAAATAGCAGTCGTCAAAATGGTTAGTAGGTTCCCGTCATATCATTGGAATTGCAAAAGGCATGCTTTTTTTCTTCCCATTCATCCACGCTACAACTAACACAGCACGCGTGGGGGGCCCACTGCTCGTCTTGGTCTCCAATTAAAGTACCAAAATATCTGAAATAGGATTTTTTTACATTTTCGGAATTTATGCTTAAATCGCCTGGATTGCCATTTCACCATAAATTCTCCACAAATATAGCAATATTTGGCAGGAGAAGTTTTACAACTGCGGCGCGTGTGACTCGACATTTTCGTCTTTATAATCACTTTTTGCACTATGAACAGAGAACCACTTACTATGAAACTCAACAGTAAACTAATTTTTAATGTTATTTTTATGTTTATTATTTTGAATAATACAGTTCAGGTATTTTTTCGCTCATGAAATTTACGATCAACTGCCCATTTATAAAATTACCTATCTGCTAATGTACACAGGTATAATTAAGCTATTAAAAAGTGGTACGTGTTAGGGTTTAATAAATTTTGTCCATTATTGGATGGGTATTTCCATTTTAAAAATAAAGGTCTCGCTTGTGTTTCGAAAATCTTGTCGGCCAATGTAGTGTTTTTAAGACATATATATTAATATGTTTTTATGTATTCCACAAATATTTAATATATGAATATTTTCCTGTGGTGCTTTTCATCTGATTTCAAGAAAAGTTTAGAGAATACGGCACATTTCAATAACATACCTCTTGTCATTTTTAGATAAGAATCGTTTTCAAGATCATAGAAATAGGCAAACTTTCCATCTTGAGTTTCCTAAACCTACTCTATCCCATTCGTATCAATATTATTTTAGTGTTGTTGAATTTCCTAAAGCAGCTCATGTTTCCTGTTGGAATTGGGTAATATTAAATTCCTAATCAATATTCATATAGACTCGAAACTGAACACTCTTTCTTATAATTTCTTACGTAAATGACTTTTGATTTAGATTAAATTGGGAATGTAAAGTGGATGGACTAAAACAAGAATAGTTTTGCTCATTTCAGCAATTACATTATTTCAATTGTTTATCTTGAACTTCTTTACATACTTTCATTGAAAGAAACTGCAAAATGTAGTAAAGCATCTGAACTAAAATTTCGACAGTATTATTTTGAATTTTTATCAACAGTTTAGCTCTCAACACATCAGCTTAAAGGATAGAAGGTGCTCAAATTGATTGCCGTATCCCTATAAAGTCTTCTTCTGATACATTATCATTGTGAACTGAATATTTATTATTATTTTTATTGATAATTTGCAATTCATACACTCATACGTTTTTGCGATATTATAAATGAATAAACAACAAAAGATTCGCCAATAAAGTTTTTAATAGATATCGTTGCAGCAGAAGATGCTATTTGCAGAGTAAAAAAAATGAATTCCCAATTCTTACCATATTGAGAATTCACAAACAAACCCCTTATCAAATCAAATTCCAAATAATCCAAAAATATTTCGCGAAGTGTAGTATTCGTTGTGTATACTCTTTTATATTTCATTCACCCGATATGAGAAATCTTATGAACAAAGACGTCGTGTTATATAGATTTCGTGTTATTTCTGGATCAAGTTTCCTGTTTCTCTAAGCAGTTTGAATAAGACTCATCATTTAGTGACAGTCGTATATATATATATATATATATATATATATATATATATATATATATATATATATATATATATATATATATATATATATTATCTTACCTTTAAAAACGATCAAAAAATCAAGAACATTTAGATAATATATCAAAAGGTCAGGGAAATAAGAAATTAAAGAAATTTATATATACATGTATTGTATTTCTTATTTCTTAGACCTTTTATATACGTTTATTCTTCTAAATGCTCTTGATTTTAGGTCTCTCCTGTTTTAAAATTAGTTTTCCTAATAATTTTTACAAGAAAGATGAAAATTGTTTGAGCTTATTTCAGTTTCTTTCAAAATATGATATTGACACTGACAATTTCTATATTTATATTGATCAAGAACTCACCCACAGCATGAATATCGAAAGTTCCATTTTATTTTGATATTAACGATGTAGGTTTATTCTATCGTAATAGATAGATAGATTGGTACAGGAATCAGTGTAGCTCAGGTAGATACCCGAATTACCACTCATACCATAAACATTGTAGATTTTTGTTGCTCTTAGCTTAGCCTACAAAACTTTGATTTGTAAAACCTTTCTATTACAACTTTTATACAGAGAATTTTTTATATATATTTTAGATACTCTAACTATATATATATATATATATATATATATATATATATATATATATATATATATATTTTATATTTACAAATTGATATAAACTTCAGATATACACAGTTAAATTGTCATACAATCAACGTCACGGAAACAATCACGGTCTCTGAACGAAAACCTCATTAGAGTCGATTTTATTGGATCTAAATGGGTCTGTAATGAATGGTAAATACTAGCAAATAACGCTATCGGACCATAGTAGAATCCCCTCGGTTGGTTTTTTACTTAAAACACGACTAGTGAGTTATCCCGTATCGGCTATGATTATAACCGATCTTATTCAATCTCACATGACTATTTGACTTAAATTATCATGAATCACACAATAGATGGTCAATTGTCAACTAATATATTTCCGGCCGGTCATTTGCTCTCCATCCCGGGCTAGAGATAGATCGGTAAATATTATACTTGTATATCTTAAAATATCATTTTTAGGAATTGACATCACATCCTCAATCGTTTGCAATACTTACTTCATTATGAAAAAACCTAAGAACTGATTCTCAAATTGAACATTAGTCTACTTCAATATTATATATTTAACACACATGTTATATCATCACTATAAATACATTATATCAAAGACTCCTTTAAAACAATAAAAACTTTTAATAATATGATATTACAATCAAATTATGTATTATTGGGATTGAATGTAATATCGCTATTCAGTGATGTACACTTAAATATATGCCTTACATCTCTACACCATAAATGGACCGATATAAGTAAAAATTTCAAACTTAATAAGAAATTCTATTAGAATTGAAAACATTCATTTTCAACAATACATATTTATCTTATAATAATGAAAATTAGCAACAAATTTTTGGAACCCCAATGGGGTTTTCAATATCCCTTATATTAGCAGATTATGTAATGGATTATACTTTGGTCTTTGTAATATCTGTGTTAACCTTCCAATCATTATTCATTAAAAAGTATGTAGATTATATAATTTTATTCCTTCCATATAATATAATTAATGATTTTCTATTTTACATCAATAGAAAAGACATTTCTATTTCAGTTATTTATACACCTCTACTATATATAAAATCGGTTACTCCTAAATTTTCTGGAATGTTTAAACAACACAATATTAAGATAAAGTACAGTCACACCCTTAATATTCAATCTATTCACCCCTATTATCTAACATTTTCAGAATATATATATCGTAGGTCAATAGACAAGTTGGGATTTTAGCTAATTACTCGTCGAAAAATGACCAAGCGTTTATCTATTCTCCTGGGACTCGCTAAAATTCGGATAATAGAATATCTATTGAAAAAGGCCAAATTGTTGAGAACGGTAATCGCGGTATATGGGATAACGAACAGTTGGACAAAGTAAAGCAAATTTTACTCGCTGGTCCTCCAGACAGAGGACCTGGACCGAAGCTGAATGTCACCTAATCGTAAAAAGAAAAAAAACAGATGCTGTTATTTACTGTGTACCTGTAGAAGATTATTATGAGAAAATTTCAGAAGCTAATACTCAGACTGGTTAGGATAAGTTAGGTTAGGTTAGGTTAGGTTAGGTTAGGTTAGGTAAACAATGTGTAACAAACCGGTGTTCATGTTTTGAAAATAAAATAAAATGTAAATCACAATGTCGCCAAGACATTTATTATTATTTATTAACCAAACCAAACATCTGCAAGTTGCAGTTCTGAGAACATCCCATGCGTTATTTGGACCTCTGTTTTTCAGCTACCTCTTAGGGGCGATCCAGCCAAAAAATCTCAAGAATCACAATTATTCACGGGGAACAAAGTTATTATATATTATTATACAAAAAAGTGTATAATGCTTTAGGTACCAACGGATCATGATTTCTTATCTTATTTCTTCCTTGAAATTTTTTCTGATGATTGGAAATAGGAAACAAGATTTTTATGAGAAGTTTTTAAAACAATCATTCACCATGTAAAGTGTATTTATATTCATATTGCATCAGGTATTTATTCCAAGCTATCCATTTTCTATTAAAACATTAGTTCTATGCTTAAAATAATTATACTTTTTTGATATACATTTTCCATAAACCACTCAACTTTTTCTAGGCTATCCTGAGACCTGAAATCCCTGGATGAGGCTTAGAAACAGATGTAGAGAGACTGTTCAACATGATAGCTTCTCAATTATTTCACAATCTATTAACGTCAACATTAGATCATTGTTACTCAAGTTACTAAGTATGTAAAACTTTCGAGCCCAGAAACACTTCAGGAAAGAAAACGAATTTTAAACTTTAACAAAGAAGTATCTCGAAAAATAATATCCTTATAAACGGTTTCCATTGTGAACAGTAGCGTAGGAAGAGGTTTTAGTGAAATAAAAAATTTAAACATAACTTTATATTTGAAATCGAGTGTGTTATGAAAATATTTCTAAATAAATTCTAAACTCTATGAGTTTCTTTAATTTCTTATTTCTTAGACCTTTTGATATGTTTATGTTTCTAAATCTTCTGTTTCAAAATTAGTTTTTTTCAATTATTTTCAAAAGATAGATAAAATTATTTGAAAAAAAAAAAAAAGAAAAGATCTAAAAACAAGAAGATTTGGAAACAAAAATATCTATGAGTAGTACCAGGACTTGAAATTGTATTACGCTGTGTGTAAACTGTAGGAAAATAATAAATTGATAAATTGATCACCTGTTTAATCTCCTACTCACCCACACCCTTTTCGGAAAGCAATAGTTGATGTGAAAATGTGAAAATATTGGATATGGAGTCCAATTAATTAAATGTAAGACTTACTTACTGATTCATATTTTCAAAACGGTTTAATCACTAATGTTAATATTTCTGACTGAATTTCTTGTTTCCACCTTCTTAACTTTTTGGAAAAAAAGTTGATACAAAACTATAGAGTGAATTTCGAATACTAAGTATACAACAGAGTGAACTCAATGTTCAAATGGAATTCGGAAAATATTAGTCTTCACTTGTATATATTTTCAATTCTGATAACATGTTTGATATGGAAAAGGTATTAAATACTTGCTTGAATTCTATATATAATAACTCATAGAAAATTATAAATTACGATATATTTTTTGAATGTGGCAATTTTCTTCAAAATCGCTACTTTCAGGAGAGAAAAAGATAAAGGAGCTTATCAAGGTATGTTGCTAAATAAGAAGCTGTAAAACTTATATACGTATAGTTACTTTCTGGCAACTTCGGATTCTGAAAGTTTCTTGGTGATTCTTCTTTCCCATTGTCATTAAAAACATTGTTGTTTACAAACTATAAGATGGTATTAAATTTTCAAAATGAGAAATTATTGAAAAAATTGTTAGTTTGTATTGACTTGAATATTGGAATCTCATCAGAATCCCTGTAACTTTTCGAGATTAAGGACGGGAGAGACTCTAAAACAACAGATTGGTACAAAGTATCTTTATCGAATTGAATAATTATCAAAGAGCCTAGTTTATAATTTCCTTTCCTAATATTAATATTAAATATTCAGGTATATATCAGCAGTCATCGAAATAGAAGATTATTTCCTTATTTGGTAATAATTCATAGATGAAATGGATAGTTGCATTTAGGATCATTCAAGTTATAAAGGAAAGAAACGAAATTGAATTAATTTCATAGGGCTGGTCTTGAGTGCGAATGTATTTTAAAGTAAAGAGTGGACTTCAGCAATCCAAATCACTGCCAATTGTCTTATTCTTTGCTCATTTCCATAACTAAAATGAGCCTTAGTATTTCTCAAATACAACAAATGTATGTAAATAATACTCTGTTGCATTTGTTCTTGTTCTAGCACGATTATTCAATAGCGACTTGTTTATTGAAGATTTGATTTTCTTGTCTGCACTTCTGTCGCTCCTTCGCCTGGAGTGCCATATTTGAATGATGTGTTATACAAAATATGAAAAACTTGATGCGTTTCTGATGTTTTTACAAGTGTCACAAGTGGAAATTGATAAATAGTTTTCCTAGTTATAGCAAAATATATGTGATATTTTATCAGTTTCCACTATTCACTTAACATAATCAATAATTACAGTGACATTTTCAATAAAATTCTCAATAATTGGTAAATCCATTGTTAGAAACAATAAAATTTGATCCACTTAAATATATCTCAGCGTGCCTGCAGTAAGTACATCCATTTCAGAAATACAATTTCAACACCGAGATTTGGTAAAACTTCTCAAAGGCTTGGACATCAATAAAGGCACTGGCTCGGATGGATTATCGCCAATTTTATTGAAGAAATATATAGCTTAACTAACAAGTTCGCTATACAAACTCTTTTCTTTATCATATGAAAGAGGTCTCTTCTTCACAGATTGAAAACTTATATAGCGAAAATATCAACCATAAACTAATCTAAATCTTAGAAAAAACTTGGGAATATCCTATTCAATATCAGAACATAAATGATCACAATTCATTATAAAGTATAGCAGCAAATCGAAAAATCAAGAAATTATGATTTAATATTATAAGAAGCTAAAACTATTCATTTTTGAATAACCATATCTTCAAAATTACCAGCATAACTTAATTATTGTCTTGAGAATTTTTAGATTAGAAGAAATTTTGACTTTTCAATGTAAAGCAACAAAGTAATAGAGACATGCACGGTAGAAATCTTGTTTTCAACTTCTAAGTGCCACCTCAATACGTTATCGTTTTTCATTCCAAGGACTTTGAATTTTATTTTTCTTTGATGGGCTGCATATATTATTTGGTTTGGAAAATTCACTGATTAAAAAGTGAGTGCAAAAATTCATCTTGAGGGAGCCACTTTTATCGCTAGAATAAATTGTTTTGGGCACTATAATATTTAGAATGTGAAGTTGAGAATTTAGAATAATTTTGTCATCAAGGTAATGATGATGTAAAATCTATTATTGAATTGCAAAATAAACCGAATTATGAAAAGTGAGTTCTAAATTAATTTTTATCTTCAATGAAATATCCACTTTTTATATTTTTATCTATGATTCCTCATTTGTTTGTGTAGTAGTAAATTTATTGTTAAGGGTATATTTATCGTCAATCTTTGAGAACTAGAAAGATAAAGTGTGTGATTTCCAAAACAATTAGAGCTTGTCTAAAAAGCGTTAGCGTGCCATCCAACAGTATGTTATCCATGAGATAGTAGGTACTTCGATGGCGTTTACCTATCTCTAGGATTAAAAGCAGGAGAACTCATATAACGCCTAATGATGAAAAATGTTTTAATTATACATTCCCATATTATCAGATATTAAGGCAAAAATTTGTGAACAGTAATCGTCCAAACTAATAATAAATCAACATTTTTATAGTCACAGCTTTTATTAAAAGCCATTAGTTTCGCAGCAAGTAGTGGGGTGTGAAGTGCGCTCGTTCTCTTTATAAAAGAGAAGTGGCTGCTTCACCAACCTGCTGTATGTTGAGAGGCTGCACTTTTACAAACATTGCCTTGTTGAATTAAAATTAATTGTTAGTATTATTACTTAATTGCTATTCGTAAGAGCAGATACATTGTTGTATGTGGCATTCTATATATTCACAGGGAAAATGGAAACTATAGATACTATTTTAGAAGAATATATATATATATATATATATATATATATATATATATATATATATATATATATATAATATATATATATAATCATCTTGGAATTTTCTGATGAGAATAAGGGAATGCAAGTATATTTTTTACTCTAAGTTCAATATTATATTCTATTTTTATATATTTAGTAAATCTGGGTAGTTCTTGGGGATTAGAATAGTTTGTTAATGGAACTGCTAGACTTTATTTTTCGGTTTAGAACGATATTTCGTAGATTATACCTCTAAAGTTTGTATTATCATTAAACAATGCAATGTTTATCATGCACTGTGTATTTTCTCTGCGTCTTGGAACTAAAGCAAAGCAAGTCAATTAACCAGAATTTTGAGTTGCCATCCGTAATGAACTGGTTTATATACACTTCCTTATTATATATCTGATGAGAGAGAATAGTAAGCACGAAACGAACTCTACCCTCCCATCGTTTTCTCATAGTAACAGATTCTTTACGTTTCCCAATCGTTCATAAAATGCGATTTTTCCTGTGAATTCATCTACACCATCATAGATAATCACCGAATTCCAAAATGCTAGGAATATATTCACTCTCATTTCAGATTGTTGTCGAGGACACGAATCACTGTTTGGTTTTCTATTACCCTTTTTTGCTTTCTTTTGTAGAAGTTTTCACTTATCTGGAGATATTTATTATTTGTTAATTTAAGTGTTTTTGTGGAATAAAGAGCTTGGGGTGAACAAATTGGTATATTTTAAGTTAAGTTAAGCAATATTATATCAAATAAACCGAAAGTTCCAATGTTTCGAATTAGATTTTTTTTAAATTCATAATAAAATATCCCATTCCGTTTATTGCAATGAGTACAAGGTAAAAAGCTCCCATAAAATGAGGAATGTAACTTTTTGTTACAAAATCTTCGGTCCAAAAGAAAATCAATATATCAAAGAAGATTCACCAACTCGAATCAAATTTAAAAATGATAAATCTAAATAGACGCTTTTACAAAAGAAAATAAAATAAAAAAAAAAACAAAAATGATCAAAACTTCTGATAACATTGTGACTGTTGGTTGAAGATACATCATACCAATTATAAGTTTCAGAAGTCATTAGATTTCATTTAATACCAAATCAAAAGCGAATTGTTGTCCTAGAAATTAAAATCTGTATGATTATCAAGACTGGATATTGTGATTACATATACAGAAATCCGTGACATATGCAGTAAGTTTTCCGACTTGCGGCCTTTTGCAGAAGAGTAGGGATTTCTAGGAATGTTCTATAGGCCTAATGTAATATCTGCGTTTTCTAGAACTGTCATTGACTTTTACTCATAACAGGTAGATTGTAAATTGTTGGGGAATCGTCTCGGCTTTTCTTTCACACTATACCCATATCTAGAAAATACTGTTTTAAAAACTCTACATCTTTTCTTCGGGGTCTTAGGGTGGCATTGGGCGGTCATTGCTTACGACACTCATAACAGGTGGTGTGAGTCTTGAATTATCCAAATTTAGTGGTCAAAATAAGTCCAAATGGCATTATTATTGACGCTTTTAGAGTATACGTGTTAGTGAATAGATAGTGGTTCATATATTGTACACAAACCCAATGATGTCTACTTCCGTAACAACTTTGTCAACACTGAGATTATTCGTACTTTAATGAAAATCAAAACCTGGCAGGTACGTTTGAAATGAAATACTGAAACAATGTACAAAATAATGCCGTGGAAACCAGCGTTAGTGTGTAGTAGTCAATATTTGTAACGGATAACTACCTTAACGTAATGTGTTGATGATTGCTAGCTCCTTATACATTGGCGCGAAGTGATGTTCTCCAGTAAACGTGTTGTTAGGTAACTAAAAGCCATTGTAGAAATATCAAACAACTAACAAGAATAAATGACGCAAAAGTAATACTAATACCATAAATTAAATTATGTATTGTTTTCAGAACTATACAGAAATGCTAAATTAAAAGTTATTAACACGTTCACAAATGATTTCCCTTTCAAATAATACTTCCGTTAGTCGTTGAAATTAGTGATATTCATTTACGTATTTAATTTTTACCAGTTCAAAAAACTGGGAAGATATACATAAAGGGAAAAACTGTGCGCTTCTGTTTGAAGTTTCATACATCGCGAAATGAGTAGTTCAATTCGATCTATAGGATTAGAATTTGCAATGGCTAAATCAAGATCAGTCAGTCAAGAACAGTACTTTTGAATAGTCCAAATGGATACAAGCCAAATTAAAAAAATATCTCAATGTAAATACTGAATAAAATAAAACTTCAGTATGTAGCCTAAACCAAAGTCATAATTTTTTTATAATTGGAATGTTTCCAATCTCACCAAGCAGTCAATAACTGATTAAAATTGATTGATTGATTGATTGAAATAAAGATTAAGAATAGATATTTATATATAGATACCATGATTATTCAAAATGGACTGTAGTTTCTGAAAAATATAAAAAATTGGACATTCATTCGCGATTGTAGTGGTGGACGACTTTCATGGTGTTGATGAAATGATAGAAGTCATATGCTGATATATTCCATTTTTCAACATACATCAGAATTAGAATGTATGATTGGCATTTAGTGCCAGAATATTTGAAATTCCCTTTAACTTGCAGAAAAATTTTTCAATGTTGCAATTATTCTCAAGCGATTTGAAATGTTCTCAGATTGTTTTAAAATAATTTGAAATGTTCATACAAAATGTAAAATTGTGAAAAAACATTTAGTTTAATTGATACTGTGCACGCAAAACAGTCACGAATAACGATTTAGTCGGGTATGTCTTTCTATCTAAATTCGGATTATAATAAAAAATAGCATAACCTTGTAGTGACTCAATTGATCATATCACAAAAATTAATTTTCTATATAAATAACAACAAATAGAAGAACACGGTAAAACAATGAATGAGTACCATTCCAAGAATAATTCGTTCCAAATAGCTCAAGCATTAAAGGGAATCTTAAATCGCTCGCAGGACAATCACGCTTACGAATGATCTTCACCTCCTGTTTCAATAGAGATAATTTTCAAATGAACTTCTTTGCACGTACTTTTTTGAAAAAACAGTAAACTTGTTTCAACTCGTCAATCTTATTAATGTGAATAACATAGTGACTGCTGAGATTGTATATTGTAATTTTTATTTGAAATGCAATAATTCCGAAGATATGGAAGTGATAGTTAAGGTTGGAAGATGGGAGAAAAAGAAATATAGATAGAGGCTCGGTTAATTACTGACTAATCATCTCAACTCTTGAAAAGAGTATTATAAAATCCAATACTCACACAGACTTTTTCAACATATTCTGACTAGAAACATAAAGTCTCATCATTTTTGAAATATTGTTTATATCAACCAATATTATAGCTTATGACAAGAAAGGAAGAGAAATTAACTAAATAAGTGGAGACCTACTTTTGACATAACACTGTCTTGTCAAATTTGTGAAGAACTTAATCGTGATTAACCATATCGAATCCTTTGAAGATAACAGATTGAATAAATCTGTCACTACTTTCAACCAAATAACTTATATTGAAAAAAAGGTGACCGTACCTATCAAAATTGTAGAAAAGAGCAACAGAATTGAATTATGTATTTCTGTTTATCAGATTTGATATTTAAATTCAAAATTATAGAATTAACATTTTTCTTTATCAATTAACGTGTAAGAAGCCCAAATAATTCAATATTATGCCTTAAATTGGGTTGGTTATATACAAAAAAAAATATATTATGTACAAATCAATTCTAAATAATATTTACTAATATTTCGAAACTGTTACTATTCATTGCAAGTATAATTGAATCCCTTTTAAATGTTTCATCCGATGAGTTTGCTTACAGTTTAATTTAAGTAATTGAAAATTATTATTTTCTATTAGTGGCCTGGAAGTATTAATTTGAAAGCTTTCTTACATTCTTTTCGAATATTCGAAGTTTCAGCTTATAAGACTGTTGAAAAGTATTTTTATGGATTTCCTCCGATAAAAGTCATTGGAGATCATTAATGCTTGAAGCTGACTGAAATAACATAAAAACAAGACCAACAAAAAATGATTAAAATCAAGAGCAAAACTTATTTCAGAAAGAATTTTTTTAATTATCAATTTTTTGGCTTCTACGTGCGACCCTGGATAACCGAGAATATACGAGGGCGTAAAGAGGAGTAAATTGCATGTAAATTGGAAAGTTTAGCAGTAGGAAAACTTTATTGAGGAAACTTTTATATATGTTACGTGCAATAATGAAAAGATAGAATCTGTGAAGGCTTTCCTGCAAATTTATCGGTCTAATGTTTCGTTTTGCTCGACGATCAACTTGAAATAAAGTGTTAGTCCAGTTGTTAGAAAATGAGTTTCATTTAAATATGTGAAAACACAAAGGTTTTAAAAAACAAAATATTTTTTCAATCTTCAACAGTTTTACAATATAATTTTTCATGCGTAAATGAACTTTTAAAAAAAATAAATTTTTCAAGCAAATTTCCATTAATTTCTTCACCTACGAATATATTACAAAAATGCATTACAAGAGAACACAGTAGGGAATGTTGTTTCTCGAAAGTTTTCACAGTCGAAATTAACGCCCAGAAAAAATGTGATTGAAGAAGTGATCATATATTACCTTTTGTATTAATCGCATAAGTAAAGAGCAATCACAACATATCTTTAGACGGAAAGAGAACCTTATAAAGAATTCAATGCAAGCCTTTATAATTTGAATGATCAAAATGCATGGATAGAATGGATACTATAATTTTATTATCAGCTGGATCTTCAGAAGTTTGGACCTTTAACTATGTGCTGAATTCATCAGTCTTCTTTTAATTCATGATAATTAAACATATTGACTGACATTTATGACGACAGAAAATTTCAATTTCTCATATTCCTTTCCATACATTCAAAATTCTCCATTTTCGGGTTTGCTTGAGTAGCGTTATTTTATTTTGAGATTCTGTTCTTTTCACTATAGAGGTAAAAATGATTTAATTGTTTCAATTAAAATTCAAAATTGATGTATTTTTTCTTTTATACCTTCAGTTGGTTTTAATGTATAGTACTCACTAAATTGCTATTCATGTCGATCATACTTTAGACCGACTTTTGTTTGTGTTTTTGTTTTGTTTCGGAGTGACTTTTAAGTAAATCCGTATGGTAAATCATGTAATAAGCCCTGTAATATATCCTAGAGAAAATGTCACCATTTAACCGGATAAAATAACAGGACCTATGAGAGGTTTGCCGATTATGTCTGCTCATACAATGATTCAAAACTTTTATTTTCTTATGAATACATTTTCTTTGTAACTCTCTATACATTTTCGGCTGAAGCTCAATTTATCGCTGAAAAGAATTTTATTATGGAACTGACGATATATTTCTTGAATGAATTCACAAAATGTCAACCGCAAATCTGTTGTTGGAGATTTGTTTACTTTGTCAAAAACAATGATGTAGAACTGCTATCTATGAATTCCATGGACTAAGTCTTTCGAAACTCTCATTTCATGAGACAAACCACGAAGGCTCATTAGGGAATGCTCTTCTAAGATATCTAGAATGTTCTCAGCGACGGCATGCAAATTCACTTCCAGTTGTTCAAATCTCCTGTCTTTACGGGGACGTCTTTCAATTCTTGCAAACTTGCAAATGTGATATGATTTGGAACCGGATCTCTCTTTTTCGACAAAAGTCAAAGAAAATCAACATGTTAGTTGGTTAACATATGTTATCGATGTATTATGATTAGTCGTCATTCGTTATGGATAACTAGAGGTAGAAACAAGAGAATGGAACAAAAATTGTAAGTAATAAAAAACCGCTACACTCGAATTCTATTGTTTTCACAACTAAATGAGAAATATCAATGATTCTACATGAACATAGACATTACAGCTTTTATATGATTTTTCTTGGAACGAATTAGATATATCTCATCAAACATATAATTATTTCTAGTCTAGAATCTGAAATTATTTGCCAATTTGTATTGCAAGATGGTTATTTTACCACTAATTATGTTATGCCGAGTATAATGAACATTTCAGCGTAATCAATTTTGAGCAAAATTACTGATTCTAAGATTAGAATGAAACTTAACAATTTTAGATATAGATAAGTTGGGTTACGGCAATTTTTTCAATACGAAGAACTCACAGTTAAATCATACTTCAACTTTTTAGTGGTTATTGTCGAAACTTTTTATCCTTCGATTTCAAAAATTCATATTTGGAATATCGTGTTTCTAGACATTTTTTCAATTTTGGGTTAGTTTCTTATGAATTCATGTTCATTATAACTGAAAATAAGTATTTTTATTCTATGGAAGAATATAATTAATTTATACAGGGCGAGTCATAAGGAACTTAACATACTACTACCATATGTAGAGTCTCTTAAGGATATATTATGTGGCTACTATAAGCTGTTAACTCTTCGTTATCAATTATTCAAATGATGTACAGGGTTATTTGTGAACTATTAATTGGCTATAGGGTTTACACATTTGGTAATTTTATACTTTCGTGGTCCCCTCGTTTTATGGCTCTAGAAAATCGAAAAATCATTCGATTTCGATGAATTTGTTTTAAATCTTTTTGTTACGGTGGATTTATGAAAAAAATTATGAGAATAAAAAAAATTAAAACTTATATTGGTTTCAGGTCTTTAAATGTTCATGAATATGCACTCAATCACGTATAATTGTTGATAATTTTTTTCCCAAACATGGAACGAAGTTGTTATATTTTATTATAATCTACACAAAAGAATGAACAAATTGAAAAAAAATTATACAAAAATGGTGATTTATCAAATTTTTCCAATTAAAAATAATAAGAATTTCTCTTAAAATTGACCTTTTCTCACATAGAATCGTTTGTAACTTTTTTATTGAGTAATCATTGAAGTTTTTCAATTTTCTAGAGCCAATAAACGAGGGGACAGCGAAAGTATAAAATTACCTAAATTTTGATAATTCATAATCAACCCACATTAATACATACATGAGCTTTGACTTCTCAATTAATTAAATTTATTATTCATGGAAAATTATGCCTCAATACGATTTTTGTCCAAAAATTCAAAAGTGGGAGTTCGGCTTTGATCGATAGCGACACAACATGCGTGTAAATCAGCTCCCAGGATTTCGTATATACTACAGTGAAATATTTGAAACATTACACCGATTATCTAAATTAGCTAAAATTTGATAATTTATCAAGAGATTGTGATTCATTTCATCGTACTATACTTCTTCGTTCGATAAAAATCATACCATCTAACAGCCTTATCAGTTGCATCTGATGCGGTAAAGAGCCGTATTTAGGCTAAACGAATCCAAACGAGATATGGAAATAGACAATAACTAGCGACAACAAAAATCTCACCTTTATCTTAACATGCATCTCATCATTAACTCAATATTCAACTATACTCCAACAATAAGTCTTATCTCAACTTTCATCTTCATCCTCACGTTCCTACTCTAAAGTAGCTACCAAACCTCAAGAGGCTACTACATCCCCTTATCCATCTATTGCACAGCTATCCACTTAGGAACACGAAGGACCTTTATCAACCTACATCAGAAATAGTTAAGCGCTCAATACTGAAGAATACAAAAAAATGCACAATGATTTGCCAATAATTGGAATAAATCTATAACATGTCGCATTTCGCAATAATTTGAAGGCATATTTACTGGAAAGTGCCTTTTACTCTATAAACAACTTTTATTCTAATACCAACATTTATTATGCACTGTTTTAATGTTACGGATTTTTAATACAAATTATGACGTATACATGTAATTTAATTTAATTACATATAAGAATTTTCGTATGTACATCTTAAAAGATTTCGTTATTCATTGTAGTTTTCTTATGTATACTTTATGTTTAGATCTTATTTTATTGTCTACAAAAACAATTTTTAGACAATGAAGCATTTCTCTTTGTCTTTTTCTCTAGTTTTCGGGATACGAAGAAATAGATTATCTGCTACTAATTTCAATATGTCGGAGATACAGTAAATCGGGCTGTTAATGAAACCAACCAATTATAACTTTTACTATATTTGGTGATAAAAATTCATTCAATATCTGCGTTCAAAATATCGTACAGCTTCCAATTTGTAAGAGTATCTATAACTTAATTGGACGGTTGTCCAAAATTGAAATTACGAATAATATTCATATTGATTAGGCAATAATATGTAGAATAGTATAATTTCAATTCGTCAAAAACTGACAGACCTCATATTCAGAGCCAAACCAGAATTAAGATCTAGTATTGAGAGAAAATTATAAACTATGATACTCTGAAACCTGGCCAAATGAAAGATTCAGTCCAGATTACTACAAAATTCAGAATAAACGACGGGAGTTGATTAAAAGAACGGACGTTCTATTATAAGTCGGTCACATATCTTATATGACTTGTCTATAATTGACAAAACTTGTTTGCTTTAATGCACCCATTGTACGGTCCAGATATTATATCATCGGTTTAGGTATTTGCAAAACTTTTTTTGATTGAGAAAGAGACGTCGAAATATTAGTCGCCAAGTTAATTGCCGCTGAAACACAATTTCTAGGCCAGTGGAATTATTGAAGTAACCAAAATGCTAGGGTCGATTGAGGATTACGATGGCATATATGTACATGAATAACATCAAATAAACAATACTTTCATTCAAAAATTAAGTAAGAATCAAAAAATACTGTTTAAATGATTATAAAGTTGTCAAGACTAGCACCAATAGGATATTATTACTGGTGTTTCAAATGAATGTTAGCTCGATTAGTAGCAGATATTCGAATAAATGATTTAATGTTGATAAAATATATTTCAAGATAAAGTTATGCGTATCAACCATTATTTTTTATGATAAGCGATATTTTTTATCGCAAAATTGACGGTTGATACAATTTCTCAGTGTATTATGAGATATCTCATCGTTTCGTGATCGGCGAATGAAGTACTAACTGAAAATGTGTTTGGGTCATATCTGTGATAATCTATAACTACCATTAGTTCCCGATTCATTATTCATCGATGATATTAATTCCGGACATTTATCAAGGTTTTCCTATGTTGACAGTTGACTGGTGTTGTGGCCAGTTTAACTATATTGTGTCTAGGAAGGGACATCGGGCACTAATGATAGAATGATTGACCGAAAGAGCGACAGATATGATGAGGAAAGGGCGACGGCGACGACAGCATCGGAAAATTCGGCAGGCTGTCGCCAACAGCAATACGATCGTTTTCCGAGTGTTAATGAAGGCTTTTTGAATACAAACTCTCATAGCTCATCGGCGACGAGTAGAAACCGCGCGTAATTTTTTTGATAGTACACATTATTGGCGTTGACAGCTTCCACTCGGTCATTTATAAGCACAAGGTCAATTAGATGTGCATAGCGGGATCTGCGACTGATGGCACTCTGCCCGTTTGCCCCTGATATTCTGATGGCCACTGTTGAGTCAAGTGTTGCTTGTTGGTTTGACACGGCGCTGGCTGACTGACTGGTTTAGGTTTGGTTGGTTGGTGTGTCATGATCGCTTTCAACCCTCATTTACCGTGTACACGACATTACGACACGTCGAATAGCGGTTCCACATTTCAAAATGGCAATCACTGGAATTATAAGATTTGATATTTATTGAATCAACACATTACACATCATAAATATGTATCATGTATTTAATCCAATACATAGATATGTAGATAAGTTTATAAATCTCTTGTTTTTTTAAATATCAAATACTAATATGAAAAATTGAAAATATTTCAATAAACATATGAATGCTCTTTCGTTTCTTTTTATTATTTATAATTCCAAATTCTCTTCTATTTTAGGTTTCCTTGTTTTTATTTAAGATAAAAAAGGTGACTTTCCTGTGAAAGAAACATCCAGTAGGTACTGGCTTTCAGTTAATAGTAAGGAGAAGGTTTATGATGTCCTCAATAACACGTAAACCTAGTTTGTATTTTCTTATAATTTCGACTGAATATTGTCTACTTGGCAATAATCGGAATTGTAGGTTCATACCAAGAGATTAATAGATACATTTTTATTGAATGCAAATGGACTTTTCATTGCTGCTGAAGTTGGAAGAACTGCCACACATAGAATAGGTCACATGAATAAAGATTAAGTATTCTAACAAAATCAAGCTACAGGAAAAATATAGATCATAATGGATAGTAAACAAAGAGGCTATTGAAGTTGACAGTTAATAACAATAATCAATTATAAAAATATCCAGAGCAGTGGGTGAATATCGTATTTTAACAATTTCACAATTTTATCACTAGAAAAATTAATTCAAGCATCTATAGTTTTATGTATTGATCAGTGAACGACTATATTATACTAAATCCCAGTATAACTTTCATCATCATTCATATAGTTCATTCCACCTATCTCTTATAGCGATATAAAAACGAGGATCTGTTATATTTTAAGAATCCTATAATTGAATATGTCCTAAATATGTTATTCGAATATACATATCAAAAAATAGCATGTAATGTGTTCCAGTTCTCTTCTGTGTTTGTTTGCTTCAACGTAGTGATCGGCAGTTGTGACCTCATCAATTAACAAAACAAAGCGATTAAACAATGCTTTTCTTTGGTCAAATTTATATTCATATTTATACGATTCGGTATCTGAGTTGGAATACCTCGAACCGTTGGTTTTAGTATATAACACAATGTTCACATTACACCATAACTCACAATTACACTGTCTAACCAAGTTATCATCGTCAGAGACTAAAGGACTCAGGTTAACTTTCCGTCAGTCACCTAAGACGTTAACTTGGTTATCGCTACGCACGTCAAACAGTGTAATTGTGTGTTAGTGTTGTTGTAGTGTAAATAGTGTATAATTCGTTATTTGACTAACAAAATCTTTGGGAAGTGAAATGCAATTTTAAAATCTTTTAATTTATCGTAGCGCAAAAAAGAAAAAACCCGGTAAATTTTTGCTTGAAGATGTATGTTTGCGCATTAAAGGATTAAAGGAAGGTGTTGGAAAGCATGCTGAGTTGTGTTTCAATAGCCCATTACTTTTATGTTACTTAACACTACATTAATTCTTTTAGAATGACGATGTGTAGAGTACATATGAATGGAAAAATTAAAGTTTACATTTCATTATGCTTATATACTTACTAATCTAAAAAAAAAAAAGAAAAAGAAACGAAAAGAAAAGAAGAAAAAATTGCACTTAATTTTAAAATTCACTCACTGTTTTCAGGGAGGTAACTTGAGCTGTTCTTGCTAGCAAATGTTGGCATTAAAGCTCTTGATGCTGGGGTGGATTTTATAAAACCATCTCGGTTGTTGGCACCGACCACTATTTTTGATGCTTCAGTCACTAATATTACGCAGCGTTCAACTGCTTGCGTTTGGCATGGAAATTTACCAAAATTCCATTCGTCAGCCGTTTCACCGGCGGTAATTTTAGCCCAAATTTCATCATCAAATACTTTGCGCAACAATGGAGGTGGTGTAACCGCACTCCTTTTCCAATCATTTTATTCAGTATAATCGTTTGCCTCAAAGTTAATTTTCGGGGGTCGAAAATACCTTATTTGTTCTGCTTTAAAGGCTAACTTTCTTGCTTTTAGGATTCTTCTGAACCCTAATTCTCTGACATGCTTCCTTTGATCTACTATCATCCTAAGGAGCAAGTGTTCCGGATGGGTGAACTATGCGTTTCTTTCGATCACATTATCAACTATTTGAACCATATTCTCTGGTAGAAGTCTAGTAGATTTGATAACTTTTAAAATGTGTTCAGGGCCATCTGTAAAGTAGTTGCTTTTCTTTATTTTAAACCATACAGGCATGTATTATTTAAGAATCAACAGAACTAACATTTTATGTTCATCTGAAGGGTGTTCCACACTTATACATAGTCTCACAAATCTATTAGGTAGCTGTTGTCAGCCACCGTTAGTGGAAAATAGGGCCTAGTTCACGAACAAATAATTTCACAGGTCAGTTACCCAACTTTATTGCACGACTTATGCCAAACAGGTACCGTTGATCTTTGCTTAAAATATTGGGATGAATATCTGGTATTTCACAATTCACATATTAGTTAAACAATTCTGTAGGTTGTCACACTTGGAATAGAAGCTTTATTATAGAAAGCTTTCACTTTAGGTGCTACATTAATCGCGACATTGGAAAAACTAACAGTCTTATTAGTCTTCAAGGCGATATTATACTGTTCATTAAAACAGCATCTAAGAACATCCTCATACGTCGGAAGTTTATTTACTGGCAAGTCTTTCGGGAGACCGAATAGCGGACTCTTAATCTCACGATAAAAAATAGCACAAAACACAGGACAGCAAAATAAAGCATCGAAACCACTGTACGAATGTGCGTCTAAATACAAACTCACACGTGGCGGAGAGGTCACATGATGAGGCGAACGCATCCGCAATGCATTGTGGTAGATGGGAGGGAGAAAAAGAGAAGTTATTGTTTCATTCATGACTTGTAATGCCGCGCTTATGAAATGCAAAAATTTATTGATATGTGAGAAATTTGCGCTATCCCAAGGTGGAAGATTTTAACGGTTTTAATTTTTTTGTTAATTTCTTCATTTTTTATTAAGAATTTTCTCTATAGCAGTTTAACATATCGTTGACTAAGTACTGCGAAAAAAGTTGCATCATCATCATAACTGAAAAATCGCTCTACCGTAAAAATTCTCTTGTTATAGTTGAATTGATATTTGCCGAATTTATCAATATTGGGGAATAATATGAGAAGAGTCATTTTTATAGAATTTGCAAACAGCTGTAGCTATATAAAAAATTTTATTTTGAAAGTAATCAGGATTAATTCACAACTAATTATCAAACTGATATACATATATTCTTCATAACTTAACAGCCTTATTCAAATCTGTAAAGTAAAATAATTTTTTGTTCCATTATATTCCAAAAAACTGGCAGTCTTGAATAGAAAACGAATATTTTATTACAAGATTTCTATATTTTTGATCAATTGTCGATTGGCTTAGTGGTAGTGAGACAATATTTTTGCGTTGATTGAAGAATTATGAGAATTTATCAAACATGAAGTTGGTGTGGTACACATAACATGACGATAGGGCTTTTCGGAAACTATAACTCAAGTTCAGGTAGATTATCAGTTGTTTCCGGGTCCTAGCCCAGAACGAGATTTAGATCACAGTTCGCGATCGTTGCATTCAATTTTAGGTGGAAATTCCAAATTTAAACATGATCTACATACAAGAACATTTGATTTTCATTACTATTTTGTGCGTCAATTTTTCCATGATATTTATTTACTTGTGTAATAGATTCCAGATGTTTAATAGTTGTTATTAAGCAATTATCAACAATTTATCCCCTAGCACGGATTTTGCGCTAAATTCTAATACTAAAAATTTTTAAGCGAATATTTATAGAAACCCCAAACCTCAGTAACATATCAATGATGCTGCTCATGAGAATTTATAGTAGATAGCCATTTAAGGAGAGTATATAACTTTCATAACTTAAAAAACAATAGAAAAATAGAGCTGATTTAATTTACTCACCGGTCTACCAGTGTAGGAAACATCATAACATATGACTACGACACAAATAACTCGATCAGGTTCCGAACAATGACGGTAATCCGAACATTCGGATATCGTGATATGGTTAACCCGATCATAGTTTTCAAAAATTCCTGTTGTAAATTGTTCGATAAAAATTGTAGTTAGTAGAAAAATAGAAAATCCAAAATTGTATTTAGGAAGTGACATTGGTTTTATATCAAATGTTTTGTTGATGTCGGTCTAACAATTAAAAAAGTGTGTATCGGATTTTCATGAGACTATTGTTTAAAAAATATCTCAGTTTTCGGCTTTTACCAAATTTTTCATCAAATACAGTAAATTTAATAGAAGATAAAACATACTGGTGGAAAACAACAAAAAATGTCTAATGTGCAAAAATGAACACCTAGGTGATGGTTGGTCAAGCCCTGGCCAGATAGAAGGGCTTGACATAATGCAAGAAATTGCATTTTATTTCATATTTGTGTTTACAAATGAAAATTACAAGACTGAGTAAGCAATAAAAAAGTGGTCAGTGCATCACTAGCAATGATTATAACTTTTGTTCCTTTCTTTTGGAGTGTGATGGACAGAAACGAGTATTAATCAAAATCTTAATCTCAAATTTCATTTAATATTTTGTGCCTAGATCAACAATTAAAATAAAGCTAAGTTTCACGAAAGTCAGCTGATCTGTTAAGCCAAAAGTAATTTGATATCTCCCTAGAATTGCAACTTGCACACAATAAAATAACATCAAACCGATATTGTTGCAAGTACGAAAATTTGCATGGAACAATTAGCTGACCTGCATCTGCGCATGCTTTTGATCAAGAAATATTTCGTCTTGCATTACATTGCATGCTGTATTGCATCATGTCAAGCACATAAGATAACTAAGAAATCCCTGACAAGAGACGTAATATCAGCAGACCAGAAACTAATTTCGTGCTAGAATTTCAACTTGCAACTTGCATCAAACCGATAATGTTGCAAGTGGGAAATCTTGCATGAAACAATCAGCTAAACATCATATACGTATACTTTTCGTTGAGAAATATTGCGTCTTGCATTGCATTGCACGTTATCTTGCGTCATGTCAAGCGGCCTTCAAGATTATATAGAAATAGAAATGGATGTGAACCAATGTGAATTATTTATCTTGATAGTGAATCATTTTGAATATTTTGCAACAACATATTTCTTGACCACTACATCCCATGCACCTTAGATGGCTTAATAGTATGAACTCACTCCATTTGGTAAAATAATAGGAAATTATTAGCAAGATTTATTATTAACGTGTTCATATATGACATTAAAACAAAATCATCATCAACCAACGGCCTTTTTTCCCTTTAACATTTTTGTCACCCCTAACATGCAAATATCACTGGCTATTGCTACTAATAATTCTTCAGTGGTGCAAGTATTGACAGTGCAGCTGCTTGTTTTTATTAGTAGGTTACCGATAGGTCTGTAGCGGAATCGCGCAGTCACACCTTCTCCATGTTTCAGTAGTTTACATTCCCTGCACGCCACTCCGAAATTACAAATGGATGCCATTTAATTACATTGTCTTGGCAAGTAGTTATAAAAGTAATAGGCCGGGCTGGGGCCCAAGAAACGACGAGTAGAGAGAGCGCCTTTTGCAATCAGACTGATTTAAGAACGGGCGTCTATATAGGGCTAGGAATACTTAGTTTCAGGGGCATAACAAACAAAGTTTTTAATAAGGGTGACACTACAGTTGAAACTCTCATCACTTTGTATAAAAAGACTTCTCAATCTAAATTACTTATATGTTTCAATAAATCGGAGATTCATACATTAATAACATATAAGTAAATACAGCCATCGTTGGATGGTCCAATTATTTATTGAAAACAGATACGTACTTGTAACATCAAAAATGTCACCATGAATATCAAGAATTGTCACGTCAAATTATTTTCGAACAATTATACTCTACATAATTATCCAATTATTTTCATATGGCTATTAAATTGAATACTAGGAATATGCCCATTCTAAATAAGTTAGAAGTTCTCGAATAGTTGTCATTTTCATTTGAATTTTTTCATTTAAGTTCACTGGACAATTTAATAAAAATTCGTATCTTCCAATCTCATTTCACTGTTGTTAGCTGGCCTCATAGATTTCCATAATACCCAGTGTTTTCATTCGTCTTAATTTGATGCTGTTTGCTGCTCTATTGACCTAAAAATCTGTTATTCATTTCATTGAATATCGATGTGCAATTATCCTCCCTATTTTTTCGATTGTCACAATTCTCTTTCTTATCTTTCTATTTCATGTTTATGTGAATTAATTCCTTTTGACAATTTTCATTTACTCCCATTTGAATTCAAAATACTTTTGTGGAATGTTGGGTGCTTCATGCTGCTCTTCGCAATGTATCGTTCGAGATTAAATAGCGGTGGAAAATTCAGTGTTAATGGGGAGAAAGGCCAGTTATAGCCTGGCTCGGAATTAGCGACCATCTGCAGGGGTACTGCACTACGATTGCGGATTACACTATAGCGATTTCTATTAATACAAGTTGAACTTATAAAATGAAAATATTAAAGTTGAAACTATTTAAGTCTGCAACGACTGCGATAAAGTATTGATGAAAATAACATCTCCATATATATGTACACATAATCTACTTCCCCTTCAATGTTAGTTTATTATTTTTTTAAATAAAACTTCAGTATACTCATTTCTTTGAGTCAATTCCTACATTTCTCAACTCACCCTGTATGTAAAGGGTGACTAAACTAATACGCTGCGAGTTGAAGTGATATATCAGCCTTATAAATCGTTAGTCACTATACCACTTCTCATTCGTTCATTCTTTTTCGCAAGAACGCTTTTTAACTATTACCAGATTCTTTACTTCTTTTCTTCACACGCTCGCTCAGAATTATGCTCTACACCGTAAAAACTTGGAGTAGAAGTTGGAATATTTCTACAGAATTACCAGAAATTATTTGATATCATCATTTAATCGAAAAAATGATTTGGTATATTATAAGATGAAAATTCAAATAATATACGAATATAAATTTGTACCTGGTTGCTTTGTAGGATTCCATTCAAAACTTTGAAAAATCTGTTAACCTCTAGATTTCAATCCTATCAAATAATAGGGTACTTGCATTTTTTAAAAAGTATTTATTTTTTGTTTATTTCATAAGTTTACGTATAGATAAAACATTTTTCTATATATAAGAATAAAGTGAACCTTCTTTAGGTTAGGTTCTCACATTATTACATAATTAAGTTAAAAATTGAAGGCATAATAAACTTAATCACGATAAAATATTAAAATAAGTTAAATCAGAATCTTACTTACATCAAAATGATCCTGGCAACAAAAATAACTACATGTTGCAGGATCGTCAAAACTACCAGCACTTTCAAACTATTTTTGTTGTATACTCGAATTTCTTAGCATCATAAAAAAACTTTTGTTGTATTTTACTCGTGGTATTTTTACATCCTGGCACAAAACACAATTTATATACCAATTTTAAAATTAATGAAAGTTTAATAATAACTGTCGTATTCACTTTGTATCATATGTTTAGTGTTTTATTTTATACCTATGACGTCACGTGATATAGCGGCCTTACTCAATTAATAAACAACCTACAAAATTTTTCAATTTTCATTTTTCCTCTATAAATATTGATCAAAGAATTTAAAAAAAATATGAGAAAAGTTGTATATAAACTAACCAAAACTATTTTTTCTCAAACCATGCACATCTCAATTCGAGTTCAAGTAAATCATCTATCTGCTTGTTGCGGATTCTAACCCAGAATGAGATTCAGATCAATTTCCGATCACTAAATTGTCGATAAACATTTCGAATCTAAAACATCTACAAGAACTTTTTGTACGTTAAAGATATTTATTAAGTTGTATAATGGATTCTAGATATTTTATAATTGTTATTGAGCAGTAATCAACGATTTACCCCCTCACACAGAGCTTCCACTGAATTTTCATACCAATAAACTATTTTTATGCTGAAATGATGAAAAATATGATAACCGCCAACCTCACTAAGCTATAAATACGTTGATCATGGGAATTAATACTAGAGAGCAATTTAAGGGATATAAAATTTAAAATTTTAAAACACCATAGACAATGAAACAGTCTGTCAGGTGATCCTGTCGTCCATGCAGGGCGCTTTCATACATATATACAGTACAATATGAATCTGCATTTTTAAATGAATTCACTAATTAATTTTTTTGAGAAATCCTTGGCCCTATTGATTAGTATTTTCAATTGCGATCTTTGATATACTATATTAACTACAGTCACAGTTTGGAGATATATCGTCATTTATTTGGTTGCATCTCAACAACGCAACAGTGTAACCTCTATACATATATCTTTCATATCCTGCTACCGAAGCATTTACCATTCATCAATATTTTTATATAGATAATCGGTTTATCACTGTTTCAGTTTTCTATTTCGAATATAGCCTCTAATTAAACGTTGGTACCTACTCACAAATAAAATTTTTGGTCTGTAATTTAGGCCCAGGATATATTTAACTAAGCGAAATTTCCGATTTCTTTCTTATGAATAATCATTTTGGTATGATTATCATAATATAGTAATTGGGAGGAGCTGCAATATTAAATTGAATATGAAGAGAATTCCCAACGATCTTGATTCATATATAATTATAGAGAAATTGTAAAAAAATAATCGCAAGGTATTTATGACTATATGGATCTTTTTTAGTACTACAATACTCAGTATTTTTCATAATAAGATGGTTTGATTTTCCATCATCTTAAGACACCCTCAGTATTTTATGTTGGCATAATAGTTTTACTCCATCTAATTTTTTCAATATGTAGTGAGCCAATCCATACAAAAAGGTTGAAAACACAAAAGTTCCTACCAATATTTTTTCCATTAATACCGAAAACCTGAAATACCAAATTTCTGACAAATTTAATTTTAATTTTAATTCAAGCATCCTTGGGGATTTTTCCCATTGAATTTAGTCCGTTCGCTCATGGTTATAGAATATCTCTTTAAGGCACTATTCCTTCTTTAGCCACGCATGTCTGTTATCTTGTCGGTGAGCATTTGCTATCATTCTCATTTTTTTATTATTTTGTTATGTTTCTTCATTATTGGCTCCGTGACTCTTCGTATTAGGCTTGGTATGGCTGTGGAGATATAAGAAATATTGCAGAAGCAATATTGTGAAATATATCAAACCAACGCTGGAACGACTTACCAAACATTCGATAGCAAGGCAACATATGAAAGAAAGGAATAGCAGGTACAAACATGATTGAATAAAACAATACAATTAAAAAAACGGAAAAGTAAAATCACGAAAACTGTTGATTGAGTACTACAATATAATTTTGATATATTGTTTTTAAAAGAAAGATAAATTTTGACGTTTCGGATTTTCTTTAAGTCTGTATCAAAGACTAATCTTTCTTATTTTAATCAATAAAAAAAGACGAAGCAGACAATGTTTAGAAGTCAATGGCGGTATTTTTGAGCATTTATTGAAAGAACGCACGAATGTGTGTGTGTGTGTGTGTCTAAATGTTTTTGATTTTTCTTCTTCTAAGTCTTTATCGAAATATTTTGATAAAATCTTAAAGAAAATTTTATCTATCTTTTAAAAATTAATTAAATAAATTTTAAAAACAGAAGAGTCCTGAAATCAAGAACATATCAAAAGGTCTAAGAAATAAGAAATCAATGAAATATATATATATATATATATATATATATATATATATATATATATATATATATGTGTAGTTTTTATTAGGAACGTGGCAAGGAAACACCAAAGTGGATTAACCTCAATATATTTTCCGATCTTTCGAATACTTATATGTATTCATCGTCTGGGAAATAATTAATTAAGTTTTCCGGTAATTTTTGATATTACTGGAGCTTTTAAAAATTTTTATACTCATAAAATTCAAAATTCAATATTAAAATTGACGTTGATAGAAATATTTCTAAAACTTCTCTTTTCGTGTATTAGATTCCGTTCCAAGAATTTTTGGATCCTTATAATTGAATTTATGTTTTATTAACATTTCATAGTTTGTTAATGGAGTTCATTTTTCTTCACATTATATATATATATATATATATATATATATATATATATATATATATATATATATTAATCAATAGTTCACATTCTTCATAAATGTCAAAATATAAGAATAAAATCAAAATAGAAATTTGTTTTGGATGAATTTCTCTTTAGTTCTTACATATGTAGCAGTAATCAATGAAATTATTTGTAGTTTTATTAGAATTTACAAAATAGAGCTATGAATTTCACTCAAATTATTCTAGTCTTTTTTATCATTTATAGCTTTTTCCTTCATATGAATGTGAACCATTTCTAAAAATTTTCTTTTGGTGTATTAGATTCCGTTCCAAGAATATTTGATGATCTCTTAGTCTATTTTCCAAATAGACTAAAATTGTGACAGCGTCACAATTAGTACAAGGCACTTGATTTATAATATTACTTCTTCTGTTTTTTGATGTTCTAGATTTTAATTCAGTGAAATAGTTGGATAAATTATTATGTCCTTCATGACTAACATCATATTTATCATGCTTTTCTTGAATATGTTGTTTATCATGTTTTCCGTATATATATATATATATATATATATATATATATATATATATATATAAAATTTATTTTTCAAAAGTAACAATCAGAAATGCTTCAATGCTTCGAAGCAATGTTCATGTAGGTATACTCACAGACTTTGAAAATTTAGGAAAACAGACGCGTATCGAATATACCGAAAACAAACAAAGTTCAAAGAAAATATTGATATATTCGTTGCTTGTATGGAATCAGATATGTTTTTAAATAAAACACATAGGTGCGTATATTTTTCGCCAAAATAATATTACAGGAAGTTTGATTTATAAAACAAATAAATAGTGTGTCGATTACTATATTGGTCATAGATCTATTAATTGCCATATCCCTCCCTCTCTCGCCCCTACAGTGGATAATTTTGGAGACGGGATATTTAGTAACGTTAGGCTATACAAAACAGGAGGGAATTATATTATACTGGAGATCCCTATTACAACCAGAAAGTATAGGGTTACTATTATTCCCAAAGCAAGATGAAACATTTCAATTATATTTTTTATAAAACTTTGTTTCGTCTATGTGAGAAATGAATTAAGTGTTTGTTTCTAATGTTGAACAAAATCCATTCCCTAATAAGGGAAAATATTAATTATCGAAAATAATTTATTAAATTATTTTCGACGAGTATCGTTTGGTAGAGTACTAACAGAAAGTGAAAATATCACTATCTTCTATATTTATAAAACGTTCATGGTATGGAAATAATAAATGTTTGGGTAGTGTTGAGGGTAAAACCTAAAATAGCCGGAAGGGTTTCGCCTGGCTCGCCGTAGCCACTCGACAGCGTTTACAAGAAATCAATTCTGACGAAGAGAATGCTCTCAACCAAATCCAAATAAAGGAATAGGTTATTGGCGATAAGATAGACGAGCCAGTTGACTGGTATCGTATTCTTGTGTAGTCCAGGAAATTGTTCACATTCATTATTTTCCAACAACACAGTGTTACATATCCTAAAATAATTTTTTAAAGAAGAAAGATAGAAAAAGGGAAAAGCACAAAAATGGCAAGCAAAAACTAAAAAGTCTGACAATCTGATATTACGAATATTTAAAACATGTAACTTATTATTACTAAATTAAATAAACTTGCCAAGTGAAATTATATGTAGTATATACATAAATTAGGAAAAACGTTAAAAAGAAAAATTATACATTAATGAGCATTAAAAAAAGGATTTAAATGTAGGACATATAATCATTTCTATTCATTGTCTTACTATGGCACGCTATTACAATGTCAGACGTTACTTTAGTTCACGGTATTGCAACCTCCAAGATAAATCAGATTGATTGAGATGTGACAATTGAGTAAAAAGATATTAATAGTTTTGAAGCGGTAGGACATAACGGAGATATTATTAAGAAAGGTAATTTTTTTTTTCAAAACTGGAGTTACAGATTATACCTATAAAAAATTGAACTGAAAATGGTGCATTCACCAACCCTAAAGGAAGATGAGCAGAAAATATCATTTATAATACAGTACCATCTTTGTACGAATATTAGAATAAGGGATTGCTGTTTTTCATAGAATCCAACTCTTAATGATAATTAAATATAAAGTTTTATTGTTAAGACTGCCCAGGCATATGTTGTTACTGTAACATTCACGCCAGTCTCTAATATAGTATAGTACTACATGATACTTAACAGATCCAGTAGTTGGACTTTAATTGCGGTACGGGAACAAAATTGAATTAATAGCAGACTATTGAATAATCGTAGAAAAAATACTAATCCTAAGTGATGAGCAAGACTGGTCTTGGTCTTCCTTTTCTGCAACAGTTGGAGGCCTGTACGATCAAGAATAACTGGTGTAGTTCACTCGTCAGTTTTGAATTGCATAAAGTTACATTTTGAATTGTTGTTAACTAGTGTTACCACAACATAATAGAACATTGTCTCGAATTAACGCTATAATTATTAGATATAGGTTGAGACAACTTATGGTTTCGTCATGTCATATAATATATTATAATAGTGTTAATGATTGAAATTGGAAATTATCTAGAGCCGACTAAAGCTTCTACTGCCACATAAATGTTCCTCATTTCAAATATAATTGAAATCGTAATTAAGAATGCTAACTTTTCAGTTTTCTTCAAGATAATAAATGATTTGATAACATGTGTTCATTCTACCAACAAAAAATATTATATACTCTAAAAAAACTCTTGGATCTCACCCTATATTTTATGACTCAATTACAATGCTTCTCATTAATTTTTTTAGGAAGTTCAAGGGTTATAATAAGAGGAAATAAATGATGCACTCTAAAGAAACTGTAATATTCAGTATGGCCTCCTCTTTTTTGGAATAGTGACTGATCCTCCGCGATATTGAAAAAGTCTAATTAATAACTCTCATGAAATAGTGTTCTATTTTCTTTCAACCTCTCCAATCAGATCCTGATTAGTGATCTGTAGGTTTGGTCTTCCAAGTAATGGTCTCTGCCATATCTAATATGTGCTTAATGGGTTTCATATTCGATGAGTTTATTGGCCAATCAAGTATTGGTACAGCTACCTTCATAAATATATTGGACAATTCTTGTACAGTATCTACTCCGGTCATGGGTTGAATAATTATCCTGAATACATTTTCGAAATAAATACTTCTTATTAACGTCCGCGGAATGTGAACTTTTGTTAGATAACCCTACATAATACATCCGAAGAAACATGTCAGTACCTTCACGTTGTGCTAGCACTCGTCAATTCAATTCTGTGTAGAAACCAATCAAGTCCTCTCTAGCCCTATCTATGTGTAGTTTAGTGAATTGAGGCACTTGTAGAGGTCTTCTGCGTCTTAAATTAGCAACATCAAGTCTACGACGAAATGTATATCCTGAAATAAATATTCCATAAGTTTATCTAAAATGTACTCTGACTCTGACAACTGGAATCTTTATGTTAGAGTTGCGCCGTATAAAACTGTCTATCTACTAAGCGACCCCTTGCATTAGTTGATCACGATTCTGATATGGTTTATATTATATTCACTGAACTATCAATATTGTTTTGCCTAGACTATCACGGACTGTATTCATTACACATCCACATCAGAGTTTCTGATGGAGAATGGGTATCGGCACCCTCCGCGCCCATATACAGTATAAGCTGCCTGCATTCCTGTTTGCATCGCCATCGCATCGCCCGAAGAAAAGGGATTGAAACTGCTTAAATATTGGTTGGTATTTGTCAATCTTGACGGATTATTGGAACAGCAGAATAACATTATTACTAAAATTTATATGCGTTCTTCCGTCACTGAAATTGATTTCTCTACGCAAAACAAATCACTAGACATACATTAAAAATATAGGTTGAATGTTGCAGCATTTATATTGTATTTTCCAGTATTATCAAATAATTGATTCTTTTTTAAATAATTATTGTATTTATTCCATTGTATAGTGAGTGTTAGTAAGTTGTTATGAGGTAATGATATAAAAATATATTTCACGTAAATAGTAGTCACTTATTTTTCAAATGCTTCATATACCGAAGCTACCACCTCGTCTTACTTTCATAGAGCTTTCAAAATTGTGATTTGTTTATTTAGGTTACAGCATCAAAAACCACATATTTAAATACTTAATAATCTCTTACTAATCAAGGTTTTCTTTTGTTATTTGTTGTGGATTACAGAAATAATAATAATAATAATATCATGGGGAGAATACTATAATGTATCTAGTTTTTTTTTTGAGATTAGATATTTCTCACAACTGGAAAATAAACTTTTTATCCACATGCTTGCTCTTTACATTTGAACACAGTTTCAACCATTACTATTTTTGACGACGTTCATTAATAAATAAATTAATCAAGTAAATGTTTTTCTCGTTGTTTTATTATTTAAAATATATAGAGGGTGTTTCTATTTTCTACCTACAACGCTCTACCACAGAGATATCTTAATAAATGATTCATGCTGAAATAGTAATACGAACCCTTATGGGGTCTAGGTTATAGTATATAGGGTGTTAAAAATTTTAAATCGAAATAAAAAATTTGCCATAAATCAAGAACGCCTTTAATTTTTTTTCAAATTTTGTAACTAATATGCACCTTAATGAAGTAATATTTTGACATAAACAAACTTTGGAAAAATTTATCCAGTGCCGCGCTGTCAGGGTTAGTTGTCACTTTTGTTGTTTCTTACACTAAGTACTTCATACAGTTCCATATAAGCAAATCGATAAAATTTGAATCAGGTGATCTTGGATGCCAACAATTGGGTCCACCCCGACGAATCCATTTTCTCAAAAACGTCTGTTTAAGTAATTTCTTGTCGCTGCAGAAAAATGAACAGATGCACCATTGTCTTGAACTGAAATTATGGCCAAATACAATATAAGGAATTTGTATAAATGTATAAAAATAATAAAAATACAATAATTAATTACATTTTCGGTGGTTTTCATTATTGAAATTTGTATTCTATGAATTTGAAAATTTTTACAAGAATTAATACAATTGAAAACCACCGAAAATCTTAATCAATTATTGTAAGTGAAATTTTATTATTGTTATACATTTATACATATTTCTTATATTGTCCAAGATGATGGGACATCTGTTAATTTTGCTGCAGCGCCAAGAAATTACTTAAACAGGAGTTTTATATATATATATATATATATATATATATATATATATATATATATATATATATATATATATATATATATATATATAATTGAAAATGAATGTTATTAATTCTAATACAGTTTCTTTATTAAGTTTGCAATTTTCACTTATACAGCTCCATTTATGTTGTATGTAAGGCATACATTTAACATTACTAAATAGGAATATTACCTACACCTAATCCTAATTCTTTGATTTTAAAGTTTGGGGACAATCAATTTTTTTTCCAAATTTGGGATATATATATAGTATTATGATCTCTGCGTAGTATAAACTATCCAGTTATTGGCAGTAGACTATAATTATTGGAATAGCAATTTTTCCAATTATTGGCTGTAGATAGTACTTAGTTGGCGTGCTTCCTAAACTAGTGATTGTCCTATAACAAAATATACAATTTTCTTCTTAAATATCTCATATCAAGATAATGAATAATCAAGTTTCTAAAACAGAAGTATATTATGTATGGATAGAAAAGTAGTGGATATTACTCAAACATGATTTGAACATGAGTAAGAAACAACAACTATATCCACAGAAACGAAGGTAAACATTGTGACTAAGATATAACAATACAATGTTAATAAATAATACTCATTAATTTAGACATATAAGTAAAAACTTTACCTTTGTAAAAATCTTTCTATATTCCATGATTTTTTAAGTACTTTATGTGAGATGCCCCTAAACAATTTTTACCTCTATTACCATAATTTATCAATAAAGACAAATTGTGTTTGCATAGGAAACAAAATCCTTCGTAGAATATCACATTATTACTAGGAAGAATGAATCTACTCATCAATGTTTGACAAGTATTAGTACTCAAAAGAGATTCTATATCATAATTGATTTTGGAGTTATACGAGAATATATTGAAAAATTCTTAGCCTACTACAAAATCAAACAGAATATCAATGTCATATATTTTCCTCTTAATTGGATACATTTATTACAGCGGAGTTGCAACGTCTCTAGACCTTTCCAAAAATTGTTTCTTATTGTTTTACAAATCTGTCCTCCACAGCTTTTATTACCCCCTCGTTGGAAAAAAATTTACAACCTTTTAAACTTTTTTGCAGTTGAGGAAAGAGATGATAGTCAGACGGAACCAAACCTGCTGAATAAGGGGGGTTTTTTAGTAATTCAAACCCTAAATCACGAATTTTTTGCATGGCAACATGAGATTTGTGTGCAGGGGCGTTGTCATGCAAAAACAAAACACTTTTGAATAGCTTTCCGCGTCTTTTCCCTTTAATTTTTTCCCTTAGAGTGGTCAGTAATGTCGAATAGTAATCTTCAGTTATTGTTCTATCCTTATCCAAAAAATTAATCATGATTACACTGTAACTTCTTCTATTGTTCGTTTCTATGGTAAATATTTTGTTTATGCATGGAACTGGTCTAGGCTAACTACATATCAATACATCCTCGTATTGTAATATTTTCGTTCGCTTGAATAATATTTGTATACCACCTCCATACCTTTAAAAACGAATTTTGTAGAATACATATGACACTGACATAAACATTGAATCATCATTTTCAAACGTCATTTCTAACATTTCTATCTCATCTATTTATACACCTTTACCATATATAAAATCAGTTACCAAACTTTGTGGAACCTTTAAACAGTATAATGTTAAAATAGCGTCAAACCCTTAATATTCAATCTTTATTTAACAAAGTAAAAGATAAAACACCAATGATTAAATTGCCTAGCATAGTATATGAAATACGTGAAACTTGAAAACTGAAAAAAACCACAAAAAACATCTATTTTCAGAAACAACATATTTTGCCCAAAATGATCAATACATCAGTAAGAAAACTGATTTAAATAACCGATTTTGAAAAAACAAATTCTATAAAAATTCAATAAACAACTAACCTTACCTAACTATAGAGTTCAACTTCACTTATAATGACATAGCCTATAAAATTTCTTGACATTTATATTCTAACCAATAAATATTCAACTACATTCATAACGATCTACCATATTGAAATTTAATGCTATCCATAAATTTACCAATCAATATTGAACATCATTCACTACAACTTATTTTTATCTAACCTATAAAAATTCGATGTCATTCATAATCTAACCAATTAAAAATTAATAAAAATTCCTATTGTATGCAGAATCAATATTTAAATTAATCAATATTTCTATGAACGTCAATTTGAATGTTGAATTTTGAATATTATGAAATTAAAAATTTATAGAAGCTTTAATACTATTCAAAACCACCTAAAATCTTAACTAATTATTATAAGTAAAATTTTATTATTGCTTATACAAATTTCTTACCTTTCACCTTCATCATGAATATCAAAATAAGAATGAAATCAAAATTTATAGCTCTATTTTTCAAATTCTACAAATAATTAAATTGATTACTGCTATATATTTGAGATATAGGGAGCAAGGAAAAATCAAATTTTCTTATTATAACAAAGTTGTAAGTTGATTTTATCCTTATTATAAACGTATACAGAAGTAATGTATATATATATATATATATATATATATATATATATATATATTTCAGTCCTTTTCTTTATCAAAATTCTTTGATAAAGAAAAGTTGTAACGTCAAAATCTATCTTTTTTGTAAAAATTATCAAAAAAAACTAATTTTAAAACAGAAGAAAAAATCAAGAATATTGAGATTCATTAATATATGAGAAGAAATTTATATATATATATATATATATATATATATATATATATATATATATATATATATCTCAAGAATATATATATCAAAAATATATATTCATATTTGTAAGAAATTATGAATACTATTATAACACACCAAGGCATATCCCAATATTGTCTGATCTTTGCAAAATATGTATTTTCTGAACCATCATTCTTCAATTTAGAGTAAAAGCGTGACCTAGTGGATTTTTTGGCGTCACAGGGTAAATTAGTTCTCTGGTTTATATATGAGCCAATAATCCCTTGCAATTTTCCAGAAACGGGCTATAATTTTGCGCAAATCACTTATTCTGATTGACTTTAAAATGTAATCTACAAACGCAAACACCTTGAACAAATCTAAGAGGTATATATTGAGTTTGATAACATATGGTGTTTTTGGAACATTTCTGAACTTAATTAACAGAATACATGCAATCAATTACTTATATGGAACTATGCTAAAGTAATGTACACCGTTAAATACAGAAATCGAAAAATCTATTCATTTAACCTGTATTCAAAAATTAGAAAACTATAGTTCAATTTTAAGCAAAACAGATACATAGCATAAATAATGATTAAAAAGTTATCTGCTCCATATACTTCCGGACTGAAATGTGCTGAAATCTGCGGTTTTCGCAGAAAATAAATAAGAGGTTTATATAAAATCAGTTTTGCTGAGCATTTATTTTAGTATACTAAGTGACATTAGAAGTGTTCCAATCAAAAGTAGTAATTTATCAGCCTTGACTTATTATTAACATATATCCTTATATCCTTACATCACACATGAAATGATAACACTTCTGTATACGTTAAGGCACTGGTCAACATTTTAACATGTAGATTCAAAATGGTCAAAATTCGGTTTTTGTAAGCATGTGCAAGAAAGAAAAAATTTATTCTAATAATTATGGATAAAATTAAATTTTTCATAATGTTATATACTCTCAATAAAGTCAAGGCTTTGTCAAAAAATCAAGATCAAGAGATTATTTCTTTAATATATAATACTTCCAAGGTCACGGATCACATATATAAGATTAATTGTAACTAGTTGGTATTGTGTTTCCAATACATTAGCAGTACACAACTACATTATCTCCAACCCATAAAATACCCGAAGTCAATAATTACTACTTACAATTTTATTCCTACAGTTACCCTCTCTGCAAACAATCTATTGGAATGAATTTATTATAAAGTAATGTACAAAATTCATAAATAATACCATTTTTGTTTTCGAAAGAAATATATAAGAAAAGGAAGTCTTAGAGAACAAACAACAAAAGCAACTTGAAAGTCACTGGATCTTACCACTCTTGATTTTTTTTATGAGGCATCCAAAAATTGGGTCTACGTTAAACTGCTAGATAATTTTGAAAACGAACTAGACATTCATATTCATATAACATAAAACTTTGTGATTCATGTCTAATTTCATCTTGGTCTATGTCAGATAGTGAATGGGACAGTTCATTTCGATTTTTATTAATTTTACTATTTATTAATAACTTGCTTATCAAGAAAAGGTAATGATTTTTCAGTAATTTATACATATCTTTTAGATTTTGAAAAAACAAATAATATAAAAATTCAAGGCCTTTAACAACCAACACCTGACCTATAAATTTTACGTATAATGACCTAACCTATAAAATTTTTTGACATTTATATTCTAAACAATAAATATTCAACTACATTCATAACGACCTAGCCTATTGAAATTTATTGTTACATAAATTAAGCAATCAATATTGAACATCATTCACTACGACTTATCCTCATCTAACCTATGAAAATTCAATGATATTCATAATCTAACAAATTGAAAATTAATAAAAATTCCTATAGTAACCAGAATCAATATTTCAAGTAATCAATCTTTCTATCAACGTCACTTGGAATATTGAATTTTGAATCTTATAAAATTAAAATTTGAATTTATGCAACTTGACGCCACCACAAATCTCAATTAATTATTGTTAGTAAAAAAATTTTATTATTGTTATACATTTATACATATTTCTTATATTGTATTTGACCATAATCTCTGTCCCAGACGATGAATACATAAGGATTCGAAAAATCGGATAGATCGAAAAGATACTAATGTTAGCCCACTTTGGTGTTTCATTGCCACTTTCCCACCGCTCATAATACAACTGACAAAGACTTCGTTACAATACACACACACACACACACACACACACACACACACACATATATATATATATATATATATATATATATATATTTATGTTGCTTAATTGAAAATGGTATTTACATATCCTTTTATTTCTCTTAATTTATCATTTTAGTGTTGTTTATAATTTTTTTCTGGATAATTATTTCCTTTAATTGCAGTTTTTGCTCTTTGGATAGCTAAGCATCTAAATTTATAATCTGATAGTTGGATAGATGTATCAGCTAAACTTTATCACTGATCTTTTCTAGACAAAGAATAACATGAATTAAAGTTCAAATATGTTGTGGACCAAGTCTATTCCTGTGCTTTTGTCACTTAATTTCAGTTATTGATGGAATATTATTCAGTCATTTCAAATTAATATTGCTCTATGTAGATCCTCAATTTAATAAAATTTTTTTACTGATTTTTCAGAAATATATTTATTATTTTTTTTACTTCATTCAATTTCTATCATTTATATTCTGAGTAAATGTTTGTGCAAGTTTGGTTGTTCCATTTAATTGAAGATATATCCGGGTTGGTATTATTTTCAGCTCGTTAGGGTATCAAATAGACCTAAAATATGGGATTCTCAATTTGAATGGGATTCGTGAATTTCAACGTGTGACCGAGATGAGTGAAACAGAGACGAGACCGTTGTTTCGATGTCGATGTCGAAGAAACAAAAGAGATAAAGCGCCATGTCTCTTGAGATTGGGTTGATGAGTACCTCCCGCGCAGCTTTTAACTACTCTGCACCCGATATAGCGTGGTTACTTCTGGATAACAATACACTCCTGACTTATAAATGTCACTGCAGGGATTGTATAAATTGATGTCTGAGAAGAGAGGAATTAATTTTAGTCGCCCGTTCGGAAATTTGCCAAATACCATTTTGGGATTGCGAGTCAGGCCCGTTAGTGCGTTCCGCCTACTCATTACACAATCCGTTGCTCCAGTCCACAGCTATTAAGGAGACAAAACACTTACTTTGAATATTCCAACATTAGCATCTACAAAATGATTTTATAATAGAAAGGGCTTTTCATTCCAATAACTTTTTATACAACTGTATTCGATACACAGGGTTTATCTGTAATTATTAAAAAAACAGTTTTCTCATTTAGCTGTTAGTTTTTAAGCTAAGTTAATATTTACTAAAAGGTTAAATAGTTCCATTTAAAAATATATTTGTTGTGAAAAATAGTTTCAATTATAAAATAATCATTGTCTGAAATTAAAAATTATTAGCTATTATGTGTATCCTATAGTTTGGGAAGAAGTGTAGTTTCAGCGGCACGAGAAAATCCTACAAACATTCCCATATCTTCAGTTCATGACATAATCTATCGTTTAAAAAATACGTTTTTACGAATTAAATCACAATTAAGATTGCAGAAAAGAAATAATCATCGTACTGAAGATATTTACATTAAAGTATAAAATTTGAATTAACTCCTATAAACGTACCATCCTTGGCTAGCAATACACCTATCATAACTTCGTGAATTTAGTGGGAGCCTTTCTTTAAGGCTTCTACATTGACTTAAAGCTACCATTTCTTTGTTATCTCAATGCCTCAATCGAATTGAACTTTTTTTTCAGAAAATTTTCCATTTTAGTGGAAAACCAGAAGCTAAATATTGTTAATAAAGGAAATGTAAACAGAGCGAAATATTTTTAGCGGCCAAAATTTTGTTAAATAAAAGCATTTGGCACAGTGCTTTGTCATGAGGTGAAAAACAAATGAGTTGAAGTAAAATGACACATTTTACAGGTCTCTCTATTTCCATATCGTTCCATATATTTCAGTATTCCAGCCTACTTCTACCTTCTGAAACCAATTGCAAACATCTATATATCTACATAGATATATCTCAATACTTTCTGAGCTGTGGAACTATTTGTCAATTAGAAACAGGACTTAATGCATTGCTATATATTCATGTTTTATGATAGATACTGCTAGCATATTATCACTAAAGTTGCTAATTACGTTACTAAACTTCGAGAAGGCCTTTTTAAAAGAGGAATTACTCGTTGAGAAACGTTTATTCAATAATTGACAAAACATAATTTGATACTATTACAAGTTTACAATATTTATAAGTTTTACAAAGTGCCTCTTCGGCGTTATGCAATAAAGCTTAATAAACAATGTTCATTAATGTAACTCCTCCGCCCTAAGAGAGAACTTATAGGGATGGACCAGAGTTCGGCATGTTCGCTGTTTCTCGTTCGGGTTGATTCTTCTTTCTTCTTATTTTAATTATTAGATATAATAGAATTGAATAAAAGCTCATACTTTGAAAATGAATGGCTAACTAATTTATCCATCCAAATACACAGGTTTCAGGTTAAATCTATCTGGGGTAAAATTTTTGTATGAATTTTTAATTTGGGTAAATCAATGTTTTTATATTTGGGCACTTTAGATTTAAAAGTTTGCAGATTAAAATTCTCTATTAAAATGTCACATTAGTTATTTAGTTCGATTATATAACTACCGTTCACAGGAAAGTTTGTAATGTTTTTGTTGCAGCTTTGTTTGACTATAACACTATACGGGGTGATCAAAATCCAATGTGTGCTAAGGTCTGTGTTCTCTACTAAAAATTGGAATATAAAACTATAAAACGTTCGATGTCATTTTTTGGAATTTTAACTTTTGTGATCTTGTGATTTTCGTATGTATCGTGAGATATATCTAGTTTTTGATATAGATTTGGATATATAAAATTTGATGAACTCATTAATAATTTTATCTTATATAGGAATTCCTTGGTTAATGGTTTCAAAAGCTGAATGAATAGTTGAGGAATTGGATTTAGGGGTAGAAGGTTTCGTCCGGTCAGGTTCAGGTGTATTAAGTTCGTCTCGTGAATTTGGAGGTATATTAGTAGTATTTTTAGGAGGCTGTAATTGTATCTCTGAGACAATATTTATTTTTGATTCATTTTGCTCATCGGTAAAATTGTTTTCTCTTTCTAAAGAGTTTTCGAATTCTAAAATTTCGTCATTTGCGTCACCAGGGTTATTAATAATTGAATCGGTTTCTAAAGCGTTAATTGGTATTCTACTTAGATAGTCAGATACAACATTAGCAGATCCACGTTTGTAAAATGTATTATAGTCGAATTCTTCTAATTTCAAACGCCATGTCACTAATTTTGCGTTGGGTTCTTTTCACTTGAAAAGCCAGTATATATGGGAAACTGTCATCCATACAAATATGGTCGAAAGTGTTTGCAAACCCATACGATTGCGAGTAATTCCTTTTCAATCGTAGAGTAATTGATTTCTGGATCGTTCAGGGTACGTGAGGCGTAAGCTATAGGCTTTTTTCAAGCATTTCGTCATGGGTTTGGTCAGTTTGGCAAAATTTGGTATGAAAGAGCGGTAATATCCAAGAAGTCCAAAGAAACTTTTGGCTACGGTTTGGGTTTTGGGAATCTGAAAGTTTTTGATTACAGAATTTTCACGGGATTAGTTTGTACTCTTTGGGGGTAATGTAATTATATGACCTAAGTATACAATAGATTTTTGAAGGAATTTGGATTTGTCGAGTTGTACCTTCACGTTAAATTTTCTCAGTCTGTCAAATATTTGTTTAACTCTCTGTATGTGTTCTTGAAGAGAAGTACTGTAAATTAGGATATCGTCAAGGTGAACAATACAGGTTTCGTCAGTAAGTCCTCGTAATACGTTGTTCAATACGCTTTGAAATGTGGATGGGGCATTATGGGTGGAAGCCATATGAAATAGTTAGCTCTTCCTAGTCTGTCCATGATCTCGCTTATTTTTGGGATTGGATAACGTTTTGAATGGTTTTTTCATTTAGTTTGAGGTAATCTATTTACAGTCTCCTTTTTTCCTTGCCGGAAGTATCTGATCGCTTTTGGATTATCCAAATAGGAGCAGAAAACGGAAAAGTAGATTCTTCTATAATACCATCTTTCAACATTTTTCCCATTTGTCTCCTCGCTTCCTCTCGATGAATTTCCGGGAACGGATAAGAGCTAGTGTATATTGGACTATCTTTGGTTAACTTAATTTTATTTTTTCAGTAAAACTTAAAGGAATACCTTCACAATAAAAAATGTCTCTATATTCATAACAAAGTTTTCTTAACGCTCCCTTTTCTTCTCTATTGCAATGATTTAACCTTATATTTTTTAAATTTTCTTTCAATTTATTATCATTGTAGTTATCTAAGTTTATTTCTGATTCTACTTCCATTTCCTCTAAAAAATTTACCTCAACTAAATTCAAGGGTCCAATGTTAAAAGGTTCATAAATATCTTTCTTGGCAGGGTTCTCATTTGAATTCATTATTGTGGCTATTGCAAAATTATTGACTATATTTACTAATGCTTTTGGGTTGCAAGACCATTACATAACTATTCGTAATCTAATATTCCAATGCCATTTTTATCATTAACTGGTAATTTTACAACTTCATAAGTACGACCTCGTATTATTAAAGAATAATTTTTTATATTTTTATCATCATCTGTACCAAATATTAGAGAAATAATTGCATTAGGAGTGATGATTTGCTTTTCACTAAGATTAACAGTAGCATTTCATTCTTTAAGTAAATCTATACCTATGATTCCATAAAATTTTACACTAAACTTGAAAAGATAAAATTTGTAAGACTCCTGTAATTTAAAAATATTTAACAATGCAATATACACTACTTGATTGTTAAGACGAATATTTTGAGGTTGATTAAAATTGTGTGGTGGTTGTGAGGGTTTTTGTACCGGTTTGTAATTTTGGTTTGTGAAATGGATGACTTGAGTTGGATAATCGTAATTTGGACACAAATAACTGTAAGACTGATTTGTGGGAGAATGTTGTGTATACCTCGGCGGATGTTGGAGATGCGTTATCAAATTAGGTTGAAATGATTGTACATTGTTATGATTTGTGGGATAATGATTGAGATTTTGCGTTCTAGTAGGTGTAACTCTTAAACAAGGTTTGAATGACACATTTGAATTCAAATTACTCAATATTTGAGTAGAGTACAAGAAGTTTTCTTCTTCTACAATTAAGCTCATTGACTTTTCTAGACTTTCAGGTGATCGTAAACGTATGTTAATGTGTATAGGTAAAGGTAAGCCACGAACAAAAGTTTTTAAAGCTAAATTATGGTAGTTCTTAAGATGTAATCTTTTCTCACTTAAGTCTAAATGTAAAGTGTTTAATTTAGAGATAATGAGGCTCCTAGAATCTTGGCATCGCATATTAAAATTGTAAAGGGTTTCACTCTTAAATGGTTTTAGGTTAATAAGATCTTGAACCAAATAATTATTGTCTCGTTTGATCTCCAAAACTTAAATTTAAAGTTTGTTTGATTTCATCCCAAGTTTTTAATTTTGTGCGCGAACCAATTAATATTTGAGTTCTATCTGTTAATTTTCCTATAATAGCTTCAAGTAAAAATGTGTATCTGAATTACTAGCAAACACAGAAATAAAACTTTCACAATTACCTATGAATATATTAAGCGAGTGAGGGTTTCCATCAAAATTTGGAATTGAATCTAAATATAATTTAAGTAATTGGTAGTTTAGACCTGATGTGGTCATTTTTAAATCTATTTTGTAAACTATCTTCACTAGAACTATTTTCAAAATTATTATCTTCGCTTGGTCGTAAACTAAAATGTTTTCAAATAATATATTTATGTTTTCTACTTTAAATTCGCTAGCAAAATATATTAACGATTTTCATTTATTCGTGTAACTACTAATTTATTCAATGTGGAAAAAGTAAATAATAATGAGCACTTACGTTAGAACTGAAGCTATCATATTCTAGGGGTCCTAAAAGTTTGAACGATGTTAGTTCCTAACCCAGGAAAATCGTGGTCTTCGTTTTCTAGCTCTTCTGAAGTTCTTCAATAGTGTCGTCCACTGAAATCGCTCGATGTCCACTCGAACTATTTGTAGTTTTTATGATATGCACTCGAATTCACAGTAGTTTCCGTACACAAATTCGAATATTCCGGTTAATCGTTGAAACGAAAAATTTCCCGTGCGTTACGTAAATTTCAGAAATATCCTACGTACTGCGCGAAAACGAATTACACGTTGAGAAACTTATATTCAATATATTGACAAAACTAAATCTGATACTATTACAAGTTTACAATATTTATATGTTTTACGAAGTGCCTGGATTGCGTTGCAATAAAGCTCAATGAACAATGTTCATTAACGTAACTCGCTATTGTAGCAGACTGACCAATCGAAACGCGCTCAACAGCATTAGGAATTGCTGTTATACAAATTCAATTGCCGTACTTACTACTTGGTGATTTTTCTATTAAATGTTCTCAATCTGCAGACTGTGTTTGTTGTATTGTTTTCCTTTTGTATCGTGTGATTATTCTTCACGCATCCTTAGTATTATGCATCAATTCCTTTGTTCCTCATATCAAATCTATAGAAATTATTGAAATTATTGTGTTTTGTGTTCGACCACTTTTCAGTTACTCTGTCATATCAAATTGGTATGTGTGCACTCTCACCCTTTCATAATACATTAATATACAAATGGAAATGCATTTGATATGACTATGTGTTTTGAATATCTAGCATAAGCAATGGTTGTTGCGAGAGTATATGCTTGACAGACAACCTAATTCTAAAAAAATATAAGATTGGTTTATAAAGTTTGCAAAAACCCAATAATATTCAATTTGTTGCAATGATATTATGAAAATTATACTAGGACGTCACATATTATCCGATTTTAGCATAATATTGAAAGATGATAAAATAATTGCATCGATAGAAATGGTTCTGATAAGCGACTGGATCAATGAACTAGTTAATTATTATTCTATAACTGAAATTTTGAATTTGATATACTGTGAACGGTTGACCAATAACCATGGAACGCTTTTCAGTAATAATGGAGTGAAATTGTACAATCGCTACTATTGTTATAAACAAACTCATTCTGACAAAGAGTAATCATTATTCAAAATCCTTGTGAGATGTGAAAACGGAGTAAAAAAATTTATATATATATATATATATATATATATATATATATATATATATATATACATATATACATATTTATTATATTGTACTTGACCATAATTTCAGTTCAGGTGTTCCAGCAAGAAAACTTAGCTCAAGTCGCCACCTTGCGATAGCACCAATAATTTTATAGGAAGGTGATTTATGAAATTATTTGAATTGATTCTATTTGCTGTAAAACACAGCACGTGCATATAGCTTTATGCATTTGTGGAAGATCAAAGTTTTATTAGTGTTCCATTTGACGTGATTTTTTTGTTAAAAAGGTAAGAAAATTAGGGTTCCACTTATTTCATTTGTGGTGTGAGAGTTGGTTTATTGTCTTAAATAAATAAAACGCATAAAACCTGTGTGGCATTTGAAAAAATGATATGTAAGTCATTTTTTCATAAAATAATAATATGAGATACAACGAGGATCTTAATATGAGATATCTTTGGAGCGCTTTTATTTTTTAACAATTCCTAAGTCATTTTTTGTAGCATCCTTCCAGTAAAGGAAAGATGTACGCGGTAAAAATGGTTTCAAGGGTTTTTAACCAGACACCCACAGTTATCGGTACGAACACCACAGGTAATATTAGTTACAGGATTTAAGGTATTTAATGCCGAAAACGTTGCACAATTTTTCGAAATATTTGAAAAGGAGATGGAAATTTTTCTCCATACAGACTATTAAACCTTGCAATAACATCTCAAGAGAGAGGAAAACTCCTTAACGTTGTTATATCTATGCTTCTGGTACTTTGGTTCCATCCTTATTAGTGTTTCCTCGTAAAAACATGGCAGAACATCTTATGAAAGGTGCACCTACTGTAGCAATATGGGCTTGCCATTCATCTGGATGGATTCAGGCCAATATTTTTACACAGTGGTTTTCACATTTTATCAAATTTACTAGATCAATCAAAGATAATCCAATTTTATTAGTGCTGGATAGTCACTATTCCCATACAAGAAACATAGGAATCATTGACATGGCCAGAGAAAATTATGTTTCAATTTTGTGCTTACCGTCACATGCTACCTATCAGATGCAGCTACTTGATGTGGGTTTCATGGGACCATTTAAAACATATTACGCTGAAGAAATAGAGACTTAAAAACAGGTCTCTTTCCTTGCAAAAAAAATTTCTTCAGGGATACCAACTTTTTGGAAGAAGAACAAAACTCGCTTAAACAGGAAAGAACTAATAATGAAAATGAGCGTACTTTAGATTAGGCTCTTGAATTTTCCTAAGTGTAAGAAATATATAGCAATTTCCGCAGCATTATCTGATTCTATCAAGATCAAGTCTGGTAAAGATGATTTGCTTGTCTCTCCAAAAGAAGTTTGTCCAATACCATCAACGTCTTCCCATCATGGTGCAAATTATAGTGGATGGAAAGGCAAAGTTAGTTTAATAACATCTTCTCCATACAAGAAAAACTTGGAAGAATCAATCACAAAGAAACTAAGAATAACACAAAATTGAAAAACCAAAGTCTTCAGGAACAGCGGATAAAGTACCAAAGTATCAAAAAGTACCAAAAGTACCAAAAAGGCTGAAATAATATCAAGCAGCTCAGATTTAGAGACTTCGTACATTATGACGACTCGACTGATGAAGAGGATGACAATGTTGCTGAATGTTTGTTTTGTCGAGGAAAGTTGTCCGAAGACACTCGAGGTGAAAAGTGGGATGTATGTACTTGTTTTATGTGGTACCATGATAAATGCGGCAAGGTTGAAGGCACATAATTTGTGCGACAAAAATCAAGGGAAAAAGAAGCTTCTTTTCGATTAGATTTTAGTATTGTAATAGTTTCAGTCCTTATGTTTTTTACGTTTAGCAGAATAGAAACAATAATTTTATTTTGGTTTTTCTATTTTCTATGTTTCCTAACATGAGACAGTCTTTTATTAGGAACCCATACAATCTCATATTTGGAGACCAATTTTGAAAATAACAAAAAGTGACTTTTTCAGTTGTTATCATTATTATTACTCTTTTCTTCAACAAAAACAAAAAGGTGTCTTATATTACGTGCTCTTTACTTATTATTTATGTTTCAAAGTAGCAGCATAAGTTCTTCAGAAAATTACATTTTCAGCTTGCAATAATGAAAATTAAGAAGAATTTATACGACAACAGATATCGGTATCAATACACTCTCGTAGTATTGATTTTGTGAAAACCCTCTAAATATATGTTGTAGTGTTTTTTGTCAAAGAGAGTAAGTACACCAACTCGTCGATTAAAGAATAGGTGCGGAAAGAAAGTACCTTGAATCAAAGATATGGGTTATTAACACTAAGGAGTGACCTCACATTATTGTAGAAATAACCAACAGTGGTAAAAGTTTTTCTAGGTAGGTACGCATTTTTGGTATATACAGCACCAATATACAAGAAAGGCACTTAAGTGAATTTTCAAAAGAAATAGCTAAGACCATATAGAAAAGTGACTAGGTTGGGAATTCCGGAAGTATTCACATACACACACAATGTTCAGTACCACTATAACAGTACTCACTATTACTCACCTGTCTGATGCGTGTTCCGATAACCAAGTTATTCTCTTCAGAAACCCAAAATTAATTGAAATAAGTATATTTGTATGTGCAAAAAAAAGAATATCAACATTATTTATAAAATATTAGAGAGTTTCGGAAACCAACACAGGATTAAAACAAAGAAATCCGTTACTCAGCACGTAGTAATTCCATGTTAAATTGAGTAAACTAGTTGAATCAGCTATATCGGAATCAAAATTTGACTAAATTTCGTTCTTCGATACAAAGGTTTTCATTAATCATATAACTGATTTTTCAAATATTAATTTTAGTACATGAATTGTAAAAAATTGTAAATTGTATTATGTTATTTCAACATATAAGAGGATCAGGCGGGAAAAACATACCTAATAAAGTACACAATTTAAGCATCCTTCAGATTTTATTACGAATTATGATTTTAACTTTTATTGCAGAGAGAAGTACCTTCCAGTTTCTGATGAGAAACATCATTCAACTTCCAATATTACATATATAGGTGAGTTTTTAGTTTCAATTTTTTCATCTAAACATGTTTTGAGCGTTTATGAAACTTGTTTTTTTTTTGAGAATTGCCAGCTATTGATTCTTTAGTATTCTTTAATAGTTAATTTCCTGCGCCTAAATAAAAATTAAATAGTAATTATCCCAGAGACGGTCTTAGCATTGGTCGTTGAAGTTTTTTTTTTGGAAATAAAACTTTATTATCACATCTTTTGTTCATTTACTCATGAATTGGGTATATGGGAAAATTCATGAAACCGTAATAAATATGGTATCAAATTAGACAGTAAAAGATAATTCATAGTTAAAGAATATACTGCAGGCATCGATTAACAGGATATCTGCATTCTTAACTGGTTTATTTACTATAAAGTAAATAATAATTGATTTAGAAACCTTAATTCTAATCTGCTGCCACGTAATTACGTTGGTAAGAGATTTTTTCTCTTTATAGCAGCATATGGAACTCTTCGACTACGAAAGCTGTCCATACATCCTCTATTTAACTTAAAACCAAGCTCCTTATCTCTGTTATGCAATTTCTGCCAATTTCTTTAACAAAATTAGAACAAAATCTATGGATACTATGCTGGTTTGTTCATTCCATTAGTGGCAGTACTCTGTCAACTTATTTTGTCTATTGGTTATTTCATAAACTTATATCGTTCAGCATCTACTTTATGAATCCTTATCTATAGGCTTTAAAACAGCATATAACTCAAATTTGTTGACAAAAATTGTATTTTCCTTCTTCAATCATTTTTTCAGCACGATTGTTGCTTATAAATAATAAAGTGTAATTATTCTTTTCTCGTTGAAGATTTCACCACAACTTTTTTCATATGTTTTATATGTACGAGTATATGTATATTATTTGTTATCATTTCACAAAGATTTACAACTGCTATCTTGATCGTGTATTTGTTAAAATCTCTTATCACGGCAAAGCTTGAAGATCTCACTTATAAAATGAAGTCCCTAGATCTAGTGAAGTAAAATAGGATTATATTAAACGTCTAGGTTTAAACTTAAATAAAGATTCACTTTTTACTGAAACGTCCCTGTACCCCACAGAAGTGTAAGATACTCGGCCCTAGAAGATTATTTCCCAAGGAACTCAGATGTGCTTGCTACTTAAGCTCTATTTCACTTTCCTTCTTGTGACATTAATCGACTTCTCAGCTTTTGAAACGGTCTCTGATGTCAAGCGAGGGTTGTAGGGCCGTTCAAAGGGTAATTTTTTCTACATTCTCTCGATATGATTTGTTTTATTCAATTCACTAGTTTGTGTTTGTTAGTTGAAAAAGTAGCTGGAAATTACTGAAAAATGTGTTATTTATTCTAATTCTAGTCGCTTTTCGGCAGATTCGTGCACACCCTTTCATTCAAATAAACATACTTTGTTTGAAAAGATGTCCATACTAGTATGATAGATAAATGGTACATGCCTATATACAAAGAAAATAATAGTTCAAAAGAATAATATCACAAATCTTGAAACGTAATGAAATTATATTTATAAATTATATAAAAAAACTCGAATCAATGTAATGATTAGTTCAAACCTCCTAAAAACTGATGAAAATTGTTAGACTGTTGATGCACTTCATTGTTTTCATCGTGAAGTATGGACTATTTACCTAGATAATGATAGAACATCATTTTAGCATCCATCAACCAATGAAGTGAATCTAATGATATGATACGGAATTAATTGCACAAGTATTCTGAAATTTTAAAGTAGACTTTGATAAATAAGCGGTCATGTGCGAAACAATAATTTGATGCATTTATAATTTCTATAATTTCTAAAGCTAGTAATCTAGCATACTAATCTATTGAAAAGTTTTTCAATATAAACCTCAACATGAAATTAATTTAGTGAAATATTTGAATAATTAAAATCAAAAACACCAAAAAACAAAAGAAATAATGTTATATATAAAGAAAGCCTTGTACTAATTGTGACGATGTCTACATAGGGCAGACATATCAGTATTTAGAAAATAGACTAAGATGTCATAACATATTTAAGAGGTCATCAATACGATAAAAAAATAGAACAAAATTTTTAGAAATAGTTCACATTTATATGAAGGAAAAAGCTATAAATGATAAAAAAGATTTAATAATTTAAGTGAATTTACAATTCTATTTTGTAAATTCTAATAAAACTACAAATAATTTAATTGACTACAGTTATATATTTGAGATGTAAAGACTAGGGAAAAATTAATTTTTCTTATTGTCATATTATGATAAGGACTTAAAGAAAATAAAGAACAGAAGAGAGCAAAAATCAAGAAAATTTAGAAACATAAACATATCAGAAGTTCTAAGAAATAAGAAATTAAAGAAAAGTATAAAGTATGTTGACAATAAAAAGGTTCTAAGGAACATTTATTTGCTGAATTTACAGCATATAAGATATAACGAATCGAGAGCTCTTATAATTTAATTAATAATTGAACAACTAAATGCAAAATGTTTCTTGATCGAAACTTTTTTTGTTACACGCCAAGGACTGAAAAACTCAGCTTTGATTGTGATGGTATTCTAAATATCATTGATTGTTTTAATACTTTCAGCTTGGTCTATAATGTCTATATAGTCACTTTCACTGAAAGAGATTTAACCGATGTTGGTTATCAGAAATAATCATTTTGTATGAATACAAAATTTGCTTTATCTGAGTGTCTTTGTATCATGTACAAAGATTGGGTAAGTGATAAAAGTGAGAATACATTGTTAATTTGGAAGCGAATTGTATCAGTTATGTATTATGCAAATAATATTTTTCCCCGTGAATTTCCTTTAGGCTATAAAAAACAATATTAACTCTGTGTACTAAGCAGCTGGTTAGAATTATAAATATATATTATGTATTGTGAATTAGGGGTGATAGTGAGGTCAACTCAATCTACCGTTAGCTTACGTATACATTGAGTACTGAGCTATGAAATCATATTTCATTCTCTCAATAATTTAAACTTGATAGGTTATAGAACTGAAATGAATTGAAATTTCTTGGGAAAAAACTTTTTTTGGATGTATCTAGGTAATTGGATTGATTGAAAAAGTGGTTGGTTTATCTCTGATTAAACTACACAGATTTTTTTTACTTTCTCTATCTTGCATGTTATATATGACGTGTCCCATAGACAGCGTCACGTAATGGTTGACCATTTAGGTCGATTGATGAACTTGACGGTTTCTTCGCCATACAACGTCTGGCTTGTTGGCCGCCATTCGCCGTCCAAAAATAGAAAATTGTACCTTTCATAAACTTAACGTCATTTGCTGTGCCGGTGGGCCTTGAAATAAACATGACCCAATAATTTTGGCTTTTAAATATATTTGTAATTTGCCGTCTCAGGATATTTCCTTATATTCATAAATATGTAGTTAATTTTATGGATGTTATGCATGATGTTGATATGTTGTGAGCATTTGCTAGGTATGTTGAGTAGAATCTGATTGATTTTGAAAGCATATTGGTTGAATCAAGAGCAAAAAATGTTATAAAGACCTTTGTATAAGAAGTTATATACTATATACTTCCTATACAGTTTCCTCCAATGTACATTTTCGGACAACTCAAATATAAAGCAAATCTAAATAAGTACTTATTGGAGCGACTTATGTAAAGTTTCATCCCACAGTCTAGGGAAATGAGGCTAACGATTTCTCATGTTATTTGTCAGAGGTGGTTTGTGGCCTATTCCAATTCCAACCTTCTCAGATCTATCTTGATCCTCTTAATCTAGATGTTGTTCTCCAAATTTCTTTTGATGGAGTCTATCAGCTAAGAGGTTGAATTTTTCATATAATTTCTTGCATGCAGCTTTCCTATGCCACCCCTGTGTTAAATATTATTAATGATATAAAACGTGCTTTGGAGCTTTTTCTTTTGATGAAGAGAAACTATATTTACCCAAAAGATTTTAGGTACTTATTGATTTTATAATATACCATTAAAACTATCATTTTCTCGGTCTATTTAGAGCATACATACCACAATCTCATATTAGCTTAGAGTTGTTGACCTCCGTAGTATCTACTGCCTCTAGCGCTTCTATCTGTTGCCAAAAATAGCTATTGAACGATACTTTCTTTCCTGTATTTTAACTTTTTTTCACAGAAGTGTATCAATGAAAACTGTAGCGACCTACGTTGGGCTTAATGGAGAAATTATCTTCTATTTTAGTCTCAGCACCATTGCTCCTATGCTTTTTGACGTGACAGAGCCATTCGCTGCTTCCCAGTATATGTAATGACACATCAATGGGCTCCTCACTTGCTTCCTCTTTCAGCTCCGTTTCAACTTCTACACTATATATGTGGATTATGAGCTGTTGATAACTTTATTAGCTCATACGAAAATTTGTCACGTCATGTACAGACCCGAATAATTCACATTCTTACCTAACATTGTAATATTCTTAATCGCCAATGTATCTATCAACTCAGTTGTTCTTCAGATTTTGCAAGAAAGTGAAATTAGAAACTTTTCAGTAAAGTAGTCTATTTAACATTCAAGGAAAATGCCACGTCTGTATTGAACACGTATTCGGTTCGTTCACTTTGTTTTAGTCACTCTAAGTCACGATAAGTTATTCAAGTAAGGCCCTTCATATTGAAAGGAGCATAGAGATAACACAATTATGTAGCTTTTTCATCTTTGTGGATACTGATTTCACGTTGATCATAATTTTGTTGTAACGTTGTAACGTCAGTATTAATATTAATAAAAATAAAAGGAATATTACACATTTTTGATGTGTCTTAAAATTGAGCAATAATGATAAGAATAAGAATCTACGGGGGTACGAAAATGTACAGAGGTAGCAGTAGTCGGGCTTATTTCATAATGTTACGAACAAGTTCGTGAAATGGGTCCTTCAGTCGGAAGTGTCCGGCTTTTATGGAATTCTAAAATTCGGTGTTTGACGTTTGCTTTTTATATAATTTTTTATTATAGCAGACGGTTTATTTACATTGTTTCTTTTGAATAATTTCTAGAAAGGTATTAGTTCTGTTTCTTTGTTGTCTAGAAGTTTTTAGAATTCTTTGGGGACATATAAAGAGTTTGTCTAGCACAGTTTCGTTCAGTTTATAATAAATAGTCGTAGTGAACGAGAAGAATTAGCAAAGTAATCGTAAAATTTAAATAGATTATTCATGTTAATTGAGTGAAGTGATAAGTGAATTATATTATAAGTTAGTGCAGTTTGAAGTATTTAAATAAAGAAGGGAAGAATCAGTGTCTATTAATTCACCCCACGAATAGAGTGTGAATAAATACGATCAACATTACAATAATATGTGTCTCCCACCTCTCTTGTATGATCTGAGCGTAGTTCAAATTGGTTTGGATCTTATTTACTAAATTTTGGATGCTGGTACATCGTGTAACTGAAATGGTACAGCTTTTACTAGAAGCAACAGAATGATTCCGTTTTTTATTTTCTATTTCTTTATATTGATTCAATATAACTCTACATATTAATTTAATTTCTAGGCATTCTAAAATTCTAACCAATCATATTCCCATAAATGAATTCGCTTCAATTATTTTAAGTCCATCCTCTGCTGTATATTTCATACAAAAACATTTCAAAATATGAACACATCATTTAGAATACGTCTAGATCATTGACTTTGATTTTGGCGGCTAGCTTTCAAAACTATTTGAGATTTCATTAAACCATTCATTTTATTTTTCTCGTGATATTTCTGTAATTCTGCTGTGCGTTCCATTTTAAATGATTCATTTCATTTTGTTAATATATGTACCAATAATAATGCTACTTCCTCCTTTGTCAAAGATTAATACTTAACTAAATTATATAATTTATTCAAATTCACCGGTTATTTTTCTATTTTGTTCCGTTAACTCTGACCTTTAATTATAAACTGACTTGTAACTCAGAAAAAGAGATTCGTTGGGCAAAGTTTGGAAAGATAAGGAGGATTTTTTTTGGGGAAATTTGGAATGTTTGATTCGGCCCTGATATAGAAATTTTTTTTCCTCTGCAGGGCGACTTGTAACTCATAAACAAACTAGTATTTATACCCAGAAAGAATTTCTCGATAATTCATACATATACATACACATACACATAAATAAACAAACCGTCAAACAAATAAAAAGGCCTTCCTAGAAATCATATAAAAAAGAATATAAACAAATCGCCTCCAAAACGAAAACATATATAACAACAATCATCAAACAAATTTCTCGAACCGGGGTACTCGCAAAACTTTTATTATAACTGAACAGGACCGGTTTCACGTTCCATGTCGTGGATGAGTTCGTAACGATACACTAGTTTATTAACAGTACTATATAATATTTACAGAAATAATATTTTGACAAATTAGTTATTACTTTCAGTGAAAGTGATTGTAATTATAATTTAACATTTTCAATGCAATTTTGATTAGTATCAATTTTATTCCCCGCTCCAATATTTTCTGTATTCTAAGATATCATAAAATGATAGATTTCTTTCATTGTAAGTTTGGCATATAGTCTAGAGAGTGAGCTCGCGAGCAAAATGATGGCTTTAATCATCTTATGTATGCTGGGAAGCCATTTATTAATTAGAGTGATGTATAAACTGTATGGGCTCTGGCTAGGAATTTGTGTGTTTCAAAAGAAATCGGTCGATTGATGTTACGCTCTATACTCCGGCTCGTTTCGCTGTGTCAGTCTCGGCATTCGGCACTCGACATGAATTAATAGACATTTAGCTACTATTCACGGATATCAAAAGTGAACATTGATTTCTTTGAGACATACATATAATAAGCAAATAACGAAAAGGCTTTTTTATTTAATAGATAGACATTAAATTACGCGTATTTATAGGCATTATTCATTTATAGTATAAAGTATAATGTAAACATCAAACACAGTTGAATTCATCACTATTTTGCAGTGTTTATGTTCTACTATCTTTCGTTCAAAAAATTTAAGAAAATGCATAAAATGAAATGTAATGGGTTTATAATATATAGACTACTAAAAATGAGTATAAAAAACATATGACTCGACTAGAAACAGAAAATCCGTAACGTATTAATCGTAAAGGCTTATATTGAATGTCTAATTGTGAAAAATAGACATACTTCATGTCAAAAACATATTACATATAAATATTTATTCATAAGTAGAAATACCTGATGGAAACTATATTAATTTTTTTGAGGTTTATAATATAATGGAAAATCAATCAAGTTCTACAACTTTATTTATTTTTACATTGAAAAATGCCAATTTTTATAAGTGAATCAGAATATATAATTAAATGATTTGTCATGCTCAGTATTGAATTTTTATCTTCTAATTAAAAATAATGTTTCTCTGAATTAGTCCCACTTTCTCTAGACTTATTTTCAAGAATAATGATGAATTCAATAATAATCTTATCTAGAAGCAGTTCTCTTTCATTATAACCTTTTTTAAATTTTATAGCAGGAGCACTTGAATCTGAAATTGAATTCAGCATTTTCTTCCACAACAAAGTATTTTATTATACTTCAAACTAATTTCATTGGTTCTATTTTGGGAGGTAATCGAGCGGTAATAGTACATCAAATTTGTCGATAAATTATTGATTTTTCGGAGCATTAACAAATCGTTATGAAATTCTTAATTTCTCAACCAATCTTGCGCTTCAGTCTTTTTGGACATAGATGTAAGTAGTTTTTTAATGTGGTGATTCTACTAAAGCGTATTAACCAACACAATATCACTTGTAGAAGAATTTTTAAGTTAAGTTCTTCTCCCGCTCATTTCTTAAAATTTTGATTACGATCGTTCCAAATTTACAATTGAAATTCCAACGAACTAATGCACGTAGAATATATCTTAAGAGGACAACATAAGAGGGTCATCACTAGAGGATTTGGAGAGTACTACAATTTTTTCTGTTGTTTCAATTATTATTATGGGTACGACCGGAACAAATAGAAGTGTCATCTGGACCTATAAACAATTCTCTTCACATTATTCCCATATTACTTCATTAAACTTAAGAATTATTATAGGTGTTAATGTCGAATTAAATCACGTACCATTGAAACTTTTTTTCCATTCTCCATTTGTTCTTCATCTACAACGTATAAGGTGTATTTCTTCCTGTAGCGATTTCTTACACCCATCGTAATCGAAATATGGTAATGAATTTGCCAAGCATTGTTTTTGTAATTTTACTAGATATTAGTACTACAACTACTTGTACTGACTTGAACTTACTGGATATTCGACAAACAGCTCTTGAACATCAAGTAGCATTTTGATACACATTTACCGATTCAAAATAACTATTGAAATTCTTGATAGAGTTCGAGATTTGGATTTATCGCAAGAAAGAGTTTCGCAAATGATCATTTTCCCAATTCTGTACATACAATCGCTCTGTTGTATTTAAAGACACATGATAGATCTCATCTCACAATCTTTGTACTCTTTTTTTGGTTTCTATAAAAAAACAATTAAAATAACAATATTGCATTTTAACAATGTCAAGAATAACGTCATATCTTTAAATTTGGGTACATTGTATAAGTTATTATTGCATGTGAAAAATGTGAAATACTAATTGTATGATCCGAGTATTTGAAAAAAATTTCTATTTGAACCATTTTCATTTATTCCAAATTACAGACTCTCTGTGTATGGCTCACATCCCATTATATTAATGCATGAGAACCTTTTGAGTAAATCCCCTTTTTCAGACTAATAAAGTTTCAAAAACAGAGAATGTATTCTAAATATAATCTGGATTGCAAATATATATTTGTATATATGTATAAACACTCTCACTCAATTATTATTCAAGTAGGTGCGGAAAGCTGAGTTTGATTCACATCGTCCATAAGCTTGTAAAACCATCCTCTCTTCTCTCTTCACAGCTCCGGTTGCAGTTGAGGGCGGACGGGTCACTGTTTAGAATCTATGCCAGAGAGTCGGTAAAGGGTCGTATGTAGCAGGGTGCTACGGAGTGCGCGTAACATCAATCGACGAGATTCGTTTGAAATATATAAGTTCCTAACCAAAGCTCATTTAGTTTATACATCATTCTAATTAATAAATGGCAGATTTGCGTTTATAAGATGATAAAAGCCATCGTTCCGTTCTAGTCTGCCTTAAGGCCTTATCAAGATATAGTAGAGAAATGTACATGAACCCAATTAGGTTTCTATCACAATGCAATTATAACTATATGCCTAAAGATACCGATTATTATTTTTAGATGCAGATTTATTTTCACAAATAAATTTAATATGAACGTAGATGTAACGTAGAGTATGAAAATTATCCAATATTTCCCTTTATTGTGTTATCCCGTATATTCATCAAATTTGCCAAACAAGTACCTGCGTCTTCTCTTGATTATTTTTTTCCTATTAACTTGAAAAAATTTATTCAATTTGTTCCCCACTATTTAGTTCAATTTTCCTGTCCCAACTTTTCTGTATTTATCAGTCATCAGAAATCTCATTTTCCATAAATGAAATTAACGTCAGTAGAATTTTTGTTTCTAAAGGAGAAATTTTTTTAATTTGAAGATATCCTGAAGAAAAGTTCATTGTTATTATTTCAAGCAAAGAACAGTTTTTAGTTTGCATATAGAGATGAAGCTTCAGTATTATCCCTAAATGTTCACAGATACTTATTATTATATCTCTCGAATTTGCAGTCACAGAGACGTTTACATAACTAAGGTCAACGTGACCTGTCAATATAAAGTATAAACTTCCTCGTCCAGAGCCTCTAATATGAATACAGAGTGGAATATAACTCAATCGCGCGAGATAAAACCAGGAAAACAGTTGCTCTGTCCTTTAGAAAACTTCACAATTTATTGAGATGTTCGAAAATAAATCCACCATTTGGTTTTAAGTTTTGAACTCGTTGGTGCTACTAGCAAACATCAAATCAGCGCCACAGTTAATCTAATTTATTGTAACTAATAATAAGAACAAGTTTCATTGATTCTGTACAGATTAAAGAAGAAAATATATACCTCATAATTTCTCGTGTGAAATGGCAATTGGGTTGACCAATATCATGTCTTCTAGGAAAAATTTTCCAAAAAGACTTGTTTCATAACATGATATCATTAATATCATGAGAGTGTTACCTATTTTATATCAAAGTTGTATAAAGATGTGTAACAGATTGAAACATCTAAATCCTTGACCTAGAAAATTTTCAGTGGCAGCATTATATTTTATAGGAAATTTGTACCATGGAAATAATAAAAAACATGGATTGAGAAATGTCTTGAATGAAAACGATTTAGCTATTCGATAAAAAGTATGTAAGAAAATATACTCGATATAATTGTGAATTATATGAAATTAACAATTCAAGGTTAAATTCACTAACAATTGCAACAAGTAGAACAACTAGAATGCCATGATATGGAAAATTCTATTTTTTGCTATGGAGCACATTAGAGTTTTTAAAATTAATAGTCATGACGAACTTAACTTCATGATTAAGACCAATGATCAATATTCAAAATGAAAACTAAGGTCTGCCATATTCGTTAGGATAGAGTACTTGGGAAATTCATTCTAAGAATAGAAGTATCAATCATCAGAACTATTAGATTTGAGATAATTTGTTACTGATATTTCATGGCCTCACACCATGTAGATTTTCCAGACAAGAATCAATTTGTATTAATACTGATAATATAATTTTTTCTGCGACCTAAATAGTTTATACATACATATGAAGTATACCCTGAAAAAAAAAGATCATTGATTGCTTTTCTGTCAAAATATCTGCATTTCAATGATAGCTATTATAAAAAATTCAATGAATAATTATATATTTCATGAAATAGCTAACTGTATTCACAGTAGAGTTTTAAAAATGAAACATCAGCAAATGTGAAACTCTGCCAATAGTCTTCGCCATCCAAAAAAAAAACGAATTTTAGTGAATGTGTCACAATAAAGCGATTAAATGGGGAAATAGGCCTTTGGTAACATATTTTATTACTGGATCTAGCAGTGACGTCTCAGAAGCTCTTGATAATCTAGATTTAAGAAATGGGAAATACGAGATCAGTCTGATCATTATTACAATAATTAAGAATAAATAAAGTTTTATATGCTCGAAAGAGACAATGGCAAATTGTCAAGAGATGCTAACTCTACGAAAAAGTCATAATTACTTAATATATAAACATAATCCTATCGGATGAAAATCCCGATAATGTTTATCATAGTACTTGTTACGAGGTGTTCATAGCTCTGAAGATAATGTCATCCTAAAAGTTTCATCAAAATCTAGCACTTCTTTGTCAACGATACTTCTTTGTCAACGATTGAACAGCCATGGACAAATAAAAGCTGTATAGTTGTAGATGATGTCGTATACAACGATATCGGAGCTGTAGTAGATCAGCCATTGGAGAATCCTGCAGAATCATCAACTGTTCAGACTTTCCATACCGTGGCTGCAACTACTTGAATTTGTGTTTACTTGTAATAAAAAAAACATATCGGTTAATGAGCAATTAAGTACTTCAGCAAAAAATCAATTTGAAAAAAAAAACAATTTTATCGAACTTTTAGCAACATACAGATATTTACAACAAAACATTGCTATAAATAAACTATCATCATATTTGTAGGCCAAATTTCAGAAATCAGAAAAGATCATTAGTTAAAAGTTCTGTCCGTACTTCCTGGCACATCTGTATAGAAATACATGATATTGTATATAAAGAAATCTGCAATTTAATGGAATAAAATGGCATAAAACGAGGAAGTTGTTATTTTCTATCATATTTACATAAAAAGTATCTGAATACGCATAAAGAATTGAGCGAAAACTCAAACGTAAGACCAATATTTACAACACACAATTTAGAAAAAAAGATCCACCAAAATTTTAATGAAAAATCCAAATTTTTATATCGATCAAAAAAAGTTGTTGTCCTAAAGGCATCTCAATTATTGATGGCTCCTTATTTGCGCACTTAAAAGATCAATATACTCTGAAGGCTGCTGCTGCTATTTTGCGAGAGGAGATTATAGGTATACAAAGAAAAATTACTTGATCATTTATCTATTCAACGACTATTAAAAAGTAAATATTTCTGAATCTTTTTTATCCATTTTTGGAGGTATCAACGCCGGAATTGCGACAATTTTTAACATCATGTGAAACATCTGACATAGGACATAATTTACATGGCAACATACTTCAAAACACACCTGCTTAGACATAGCATCAAAAAGTCGCAGGGTCATCGATATAACAAATCATTACGGTCATTGTATCAGTTACAGTACTATCGAAAATTTTGAAACAAAAGCTACGTTTTCATTAGTTTTACGCACCAGCATATGCCCAAACGCGATTAATAGATAATGAAAATCTTTTAACAGATATGCCATTTGATTATTACGACCAATTTGTTGAGACTAAGAATGGAAAATATACTCTCCCATGATACAGTTGAAATAATATATCAAAACATGGAAGAAGATAATATAGAAGAAGAAGTAGAAGCTGGAGCTATTGCACATAATAAACGCAGAAGATCTTTTGAAAAAATCGAGTATGAGTTGCCACAGTGTGGGAAAAAGCTTAAAATATCTAGTAATATGCGAACTAACTTTGAGGCAGTAGTTTTAATTATGTATAAGAGTTTTTACGATCGAATTGACATTATTTGAGAGAGAGAGAGAGATATATAAGCTTTATTGTCATTGAAAAATTTTACACGATGATGGAATTTTTACCTGATCAGAAGTGAGTAGAGTTAAGTAAATGTCCAAATTCTTGCTCCTAGTAGGGTACACATGAATGAGTCTCTTAATTGAGTTGTGAAAGTGTTAACGAGCCAAACTAACAGATTCTGAAATGAAAAGAGCAAGAAGAGTTAAAATTTGGTGTTTTTTTAAAAATGGAATTCGCAATGCGTTCTATTACTCAAACCATGAATACAACGAATAGTTCCTTTTTTGTAATTTGAACATAGAATCGAAGACATGCAAAGTACAAGACCTCCAAAAAAGTAAACCATAGCGAAGATGCGATTCGAACAACGAGTAGTAAGTTATTAAAGCAGTATGAGAATCGAGCTGTTTAAACTCAGATTTAATCGCGAAACAAGCAATGGATAATTTTTTTTCCACAAGTCATGTACAGACCCAATGAAGGGCACCGTCAATATGTCGACCAAGAAACTTGATTGAATTTGAGATTCGTATTAAGTCACTGTTGAGTTTTAGATCTGGTGAAGTTCCTTTATAGGATAAAGCTAAAGTTTTCTCAGTGTTTAAACAGAGACGGTTCGCGTCAGACCAGAACTTAATAGTAATGAGATCTTTGCCTATGATAAAATGTAAAGCTTGTATATCAGAACCACTCCAGGCTACACAGGTGTCATTTACGAATTAAGTGAATTTACCATTAATTCGTAGGTCTGTGACATCATTAATAAATACCAAACAAAGAACTTCAATGGAGTCAGTATCTCACAAATTAGAGTTACTTTGACCACATATGTTTTTGTTAATATAATTCTTTTTTCACCACATACCAAATGCAGTCATTTTTCTATTTTTAATAGCTATTAGAAAGAATAGTTTTTACATCATTCATTAGATTTTGTAGGTGAGCACCAACTGATTTTTATATGTATTCCTACACTAATTTTTGTGTTAACATTTAATCTAGTTTTTTATATTAATTGAGTAGTTCTTGTTTATTGTTTCTTTTATAGCAGAATATCATTGAGTTCTCTCCTGTATTCAACTACTATTCATTTTTCAGTTGAATATGTAGTTCAACTTTCTCAGTCAGTGATAATGGTAATAAAAAGTTTTTAATTGTAATGCTACATAATTGTAATGTCCCTAGCTCTGCAGCCTCACAGTTTACTGCAAATCATTTAATTTAACGTAAGATATTTAACTTTTATAATCAATATCAATTATTGTTGATTTTTTGTTAGGTCCGCTCCTGGATATTGGTTGGGGACTCCTATTAAAATGAAATCTGGTTCTTCAGAAATTCTTGACGATTCTTAAATTCTGATTCTTTGATAGACCACTAGAGAATAAGGATTTTGCCTCATATAAAGGAAACCCGTATACTGTGGAAAAATAAATATTGGATTCAATTTCCAACAATAGTAGATTATTGTATATTTTAATATTATTCTTCAGTAGGTGAAAGTAAAACGAAGAAGATTATTTATTAATAATATGGAGACAAATGTGAAATTTGAAAACATATTATTAAAATCTATTATTTAAAATGACTCCTCACGGTAAAAATTATGAAAAATAAAGTGATTTGTTTATAATTATATCGCTCAAGTACATACCAATGAATAGATGTGTGAATTTATGCAGTAATAGCAAAACGTGGAGCAATATTTGGGTTTTGTAAATAATCAATAGTCACTAGGGATTATAACTGGAATTAAGGTGGCAACGAAATTTTAAATAAAAGCCGTTCCTCAAGACCATAATTCGTATTTAACATGATTTATAGTAGATAGATACTATTTCTCTCTCAATTAAGGATTGTTCTCAAAAAATAGACGCTAACGAATATGGATATATCCAGTGACGACTTGTCCTAGAAATTTACCGTTTTTGAGGGGTTACAATTAAGGTCTGACAGGATTTTGTTTTTAAGGGCTACACTGAGCTGATTGTGTCGGAGTTGTGGCCGGAATATTACCACAATTCCATGCTTTTATAAGCCTCAAGCTAATTTTGGTTGATAATAATAAGAGACCAAATCGAGCTGTAGTGGTTTTAGAGGAAATAGACAATGAAAGCATTTTTCATCTACCACTTCAACCTAGAATGCCTGATCTAAACTACATAGAGCATACTTAAGATCATCTACAAAAGCCATTGACAACCACAATCTGCGACCAGAAATCATACTGGATCTTAAAGTTTTCTTCAACAACTTTGAGAAAAAATCGTACAGAATTTATTGGACAACTTGGTTGAAAATATGCCAAGAAGATGTACAGCTGTTGTTTTGGAACTGTTTTTTATTGAATGTGTTGCTTGCATTCGAAGGACCTATTTGTTAAAATGATAAGGACAGTATTGAGTTTATATTTTGTTTATTGATGTATATAATTAACGATCGAACTAAGACTGGTTAGATACTCTCTTTCTGACGACTACCCTGACTTAGTGAGATATCCTCCTATATCTAATGGTGGAGATACAATCCTCTCTTGTTATATATTACAAGAATTTTGTACGAAATACCTCTATGAATACTTTAGTGGTTCCTATTATTTATTGACATTTTATTTAATTTTAAGTATTCTGAGACAGGAATAAAAAAAATGATTGATAGGCAAATAGTTATGAAACCATGATTTCGCTGTCCTTAATCGATTGAGTAAATGAAAAATATGCTTTGAAGACGCTGAAAAGTAGTAGTGATCTCTAACAGTTAACATATCCTAGTTCTAATAAGACATTTGATTATATAAAATATATTTCCATTGTAGTGGTAATCAATCTCAGCCTTAAGTTCAATAAAATGTGCTTCTACAGATTTTGCCGAGATACATTTTTAATAATTATTTATCTGAATCTAAAATGTCATCAATATGAAATTATCAAAACGCTCTCCCATAGCCATAGTAATTCTCATCCTCATTCTAATGTGTTCAAGAAGTGACAAATTCTAATTGAAATTCCTAAGCCTCTGTCTGACTAACCACTCTTGTAATGACACTTAATAGGCGTAAAAATTTTAATTGGCTTCAAACAATGATATTTTAGCAGCCAGAAAATAATTTAGTTCCAGCGATGGAAGGGAAAAATTAAAAGAATGTGGAAGTTGCCGCCTTGAGATCGAATTCCTCCTTTTGATGGTTTGTTCCACCAAGATTTTTAATGGATTTTTCGAATTATATTTCTTAACTAATTTTGTACCCATCTCAGTTAATATGAACAATAACTTCAAGGTAAGAATTCAATATAATTTATATAGGAAAGGAGAAAAATGTATAAAAATTATGCCCATATATAAAAACATTTCAATATTAGTGATTTCCCTTTTTTATTCACGTTTTGGATACCAGTTAAGAGTTTTGTACTTATTTTCTAAATATATTAATATTGATCAAGTATTATCCAAGTTTTCCTAAATTACGTCTATTCCCCTTGCATGCTGACATCTTTATATACCCTTCATAATCAGAGATCTTTTTGTTGAATATTTTCAATTTATCGTTAATTTATTCGTAATCTAAGTTATTTCCTCCTCTATTTCACAATCGTCATTTATCTTATTTCCCAGATATGTTACCATATACCTATCCTATTTTTAAATGTTCAAATTTTAATCATTTCTTTGCAATTTGTTCTTTAGCTGTACTATGGGAATAAACATTTTAATTTTCTGGGAACAAAGATGTCAAATATAGAAGTTATAATAATTATTTTGTTAGTGATATTTGAGGTTCTTGTGTTAACAATCCCGTTACTACAGCAGGGTGAGAAGAATCAACATATTTTGAAATTCGATAATGAAATTTTAATTGATTTGTAAACTCTCTGAAAAGGCAAAAAGAAACTAAGCCATGTTCACTTTATTTTTGAGGGGACAGTTAGTGCTTTTCAATAAAATTACTTCATGCCTCACCGGGTGGAGGAAACATCTGAAATGTTCAATTCAAAATGAAGCTTCATTTTAAAAGTCGTTAAAAGAAATAGACAATATTTGATCTTCTATTTTAGTACTTTCGAAGAAATCGAGTAGAACCTATATTTATGTATCAAGTGTGTTTTGTAATGATATATAATAAAAATTAACTGATTTTAATGATCTCTAAACACTGATAAATTATGCTCTGAAACTCCTCTCTATCATTTCGAAACGAAGCTTTTGACTGCTGCAGCTGTTAATTTCCTCCTCATAGTTTTCCAAATTTAGAGGTTGTGTTTTATAAACAATATGTTTCAGATACCTACGTATATTTCTCACCTTCTAATCTATTTATTCTAGATTCTGATTATGTTCATAAGAGATAATTTTTTAATTTTATGTGTGATATGTTTACGTAGATATTAGGATAATTAACAAAGCTTAAGTTGATTAGTGCAATATATTCAGTCTCCTTCCAAGTATTGATTTTAATTTCATATATAAGTACGTGTCTTCAAATATAGGGAATACTTGTTTTAAATTGTGTAACATATTGAACTGAGCTTATTGACAAAGTTTTCAATTTACTACAATATGTAGTGATGCAATAATAAATTTCTATTATTTGGAAAAGAGGTGAACTGTCACTTTAACTTATAATTGTGAACCAAGCTGGGATATCTAGAACCGTTGATGATATTTATACTAAGCACACTGTTTACAGTACCACTACATTAACAATCACAAGTCTGACGCTAGTTTCGATATTCAAGTTATCGTCTTCATAGATTGACGCTAAATTAAAACCTATTAAGGTGCCCTACCTATTTTATATTATATTTTCCCACCAATAATCCTCCTGTGAAAAAAATTCGAGCAGAAAAACCTCTTCAGTGGAAAATTTATCATCCATTCCTTAATACTAAACTATAGAATTAGCTGTGTGGAATAGGCCCCTATTTAAACTATTCACATATTTAAAAATTTTAATATCTTCAAATACAACCAATTAATCTTCATTGGATACCTTTTTTGACAGTTTTACAATATTTATATTCATTTCATTCAATTATTACCCCTAATATCATAGATACCACCATTTACCCTTCTCCAAATATGATATTTTATTCTTGAGATTACCCAACAATTGTTTCTAATTTTAAACACAATTTGTTAGAAATTCTTTCCAATTCTTTTGTGTAAATAGGATTGGAAGGTAACAAAATCATTTTCCCTGTTTTTCATTTGTATTTCGGAAACAGGTGGTTTCTTAAGATTTCTTAAACCTGTGACGGTTAATTAACCTATCCACAATTCTCATACCGTTCAGTAAGTCACATCCTCAATGAATGTCCTTCCCTTATGTATCTTTCTATGTTAAATGGATAATGAATCTAATGATGTACCAGAAAATGGGGACTGGATGCTGGATGCAATGAAAAGTCGGGGTATTAACATAGCGTTGTTTCTCCTAAATATAGCAAATTCTAGTCTATTACTATTCTCAACTACTAAAGTATCTAAAGATAGTAGTAACTATTGTCTATTTCATGAGTAAACTATGGGTGGACATTTTAAATTGAGTTTTAAAATGAAATCTTCTGCATTTGTCTTTTTTGTATCAATTTATATCTCTATACTATCCACATCTATACCTATACTATACCCTGGGCAACTACTGAAACTCTTGACTAATTCACTTTTCAAAATGACTCATGAAGAGTTCTGCTATAAATAGTGATAGGTAAGTGCCCATAGCTATTCTCTCGTGTTGTTTCTAGAATTCGTATTTGTACTGGAAATACTAAAACTATTGGAGCTCAGTCAAGGTCTGCGGGATTGGCATGTTGAGAAATAATGAAATTACTTCAAATGAGATCAAAACTTACCCGACTTTATTTTGTGTATTCTTCACTTCATTAATAAATTCTGACGAATTCTTCAATAAAATATTCTTTAGTTTGATGGGTAGGCTTTAATACTCTCTCGATAACAATCTGAAAATATTATAACTAGATGTACAAATTGTTGAAACAATAGGTTCCATTATACTCCCAGGTTTGTGGATTTTAGGAAGGTAATAGAGCTTTAATATTATTGGGTCCTTTATAGACTTAAAACTAAATTTCAACCTAAGTGTCCCGGTTACAATTTTTGAGTCTTTCTCCCACACTTGTTTTCATTTTATTTAAATGATTCTTTAAGATCTTGGTGTATGGTCCTGCTTGGAATAAGCTATAAACTTCCTCGAAATAGTCTATTCTAACAACTTTGCTTCCTTTGTCTACTTGAGATTGTGAACATCCTCTCTCTCTCTCTCTCTCTCTCTCTCTCTCTCTCAAACTTTTGAAAATATTCAAATATTCTTTGCCAACTCATAAATTTTTATCTTTAATAATTAATAATTAATTTGAACGGAGCTTTCAATACATCCAATTAATTTGCCAATATTGTTTTGACTTGAAAGCAGATGAAGAACACTAGGTTTTTATATTGGACAAAAAGAACTATTTCTAGAGTGATGAAGGCTGATTCTTTCCAATTCATTTTCCACTTAACATCGAAAGATACATAAGGAAAGGGCTTATTATCATTGAGGATGTAGCTGTATGTAACAGTATGAGAATTGTGGATAGGTTAATTTATCGTCATATGTTCAAGAAATCTTTCTGTGAAACCACCTTTCACCAAATTTATTCTGGTATCATACAATCTTGTTTACACAAAAGAATTAGAAAGAATTAAAACAATTGTTGGGCAATTCCAATATATCTGGAAAATGCTAAGTAGTGGTATCTATGAAATTAGCTGTAATGATTGTGACCAAAAGTAAGTTGGACAGACTAAAAAATCTATTAATATCCGGCTTAAAGTACAATCATAATCACGAAATAAGTTTAAATATTGTAAAATTGTTAAAAATGTATGCAATAATAGATCGTTGGATGCATTTGTAAGTATTCAGAACGATTTAAACAGGGACAAAGAGCCTATTCCTTACAGCTCACTCTATATTTTAGTAGCTAAGCAAGAAATGGGAAAGTTACCGCCCAAGAGGTTTTCCCGCCGAAATTATGTAAGTGTGTAGTGTAAACAATGAATTCAGTATCAATTTTCAAACAGTTTTAAACAAGAGTATATCTGATGAAAATCTTTTGAAATAAGTTCGTTCGAAAAGTTACATTCAATGAAAAGCAAACAAAATATTACAACCAGAGTATCTACATAAAATGTGAGCGAAGGGTGAATTTTTTCCAACAACGGAGTCAGAAGCCGAAACCTAAATGCACTCGAAATGTAATTCTAGCACTCCATAAAAGGTGAACTTTATTCATATCCCATATAAATATGAAGTAAACTGAAAGAATACGAATGGCGATAAGAAAGCGATATTTTATGGAACTGATATAGAATATATCACATTTCTGAGATCATTTTCCTGTCGATTTATAAATTACTCATATGTAATATCTCTCTTATGATAACATATGAAAGTGTTATGAAATTCAATTGGCATTTCGTTACTTTGTTTTATATGATCTGACTGGAAATCGCAACTTAATATTTCTTCATTAATTTAAAATTCGCTTGTTAAGACGCAAAATAGAATTCAGGAAATTAGAAAATTTGAGGATCTAGTAGTAAATTCTGTGAAGAAAAAAAAACAAAATGCGATACAGAATAATAGATTTATCAATATATTTGTTAATATGAATAGTTCAGAAAAATCTTAGTCCAATACTCACTCGTGAGATCGCGTGAATAAATATTTTCAGAAATTCAAGTTACTCATTCCATAGTCGTAAAAATTGTTATCGTCGTTTATAAAACAATTTTCTATACAACAATATTATGTCTCAATATTCTCGGATGATAAACTTATCTTTAGATCTATGAAATATTTCAATTATAATAATACTAAATTTTAAGAGCTACGAAGTAAATATACACTCTCCTTCTATATACCATTATATTGTTTGAAACAGTACTTAGGTTTCTCAGGAAGGATACAATTTTTATTTCTTTCATACAGATTCGAAAAATAAGACGGATAATCTAATAATGAGTTGCTGAGCTTGACTAGAAACTTCTTAACAAACAATGGGAAGCAAGCCAGTGCGATACCTTGGTGGAGAACCACAAGTGAAGTCTTTTATTTATTACTCTTTCACTTTTATTCTCTGTTTATTAACTATTCAACGATCATAAATCCAGTGAATGTACACAGTCTTCTAAATATAGAATAGAAACAATAATTATTGCTTTGAACTTTGCTTTGCTCATTCTACCTTTTTAGCACTTTCATTGCATGAATTGACACTTTATTCCAGGATTATAAGTGAAAACCGGCAAAGCATCTTATGTTATTATCATTAGTTTCGGCTATTTAAGGCATTTATAGTATGGATTCAAACAATTTTGTCAGCTTATTATAAGTCAATCATAGATATTCTAGGCATCAGTTTAGTATATATATTTTCAATGTGAAAATTTTGAAGTGTAATTTTCCGAAGGAATTCTTCATCAAGTTTGAGTAATCGCGCGAAAACTCAATCGATAGTCAGAAATAATACAAACTCAATTAATTATACTGTGCTCTTACACATTTTTCTAGCCAAATAAAAAATAATTTTTGTTCGAATAAAAGCTACTGGATTTGATTATTTTACAGTAGCGAAAAGTACTGCACTCCTAACATAAGGATTAATGGCAACAGCTGACGGTTACTACCGTCTAGGACATGTGCACATTTTCTGTAGAACCGTTAGTATCGTTATTTAAACAAAATTCAGCAATACTCTAACATTTCCTCTATTTTAGGCAATGAAAGTGATTATGAAAATGGTTATTCATATAATGAATGGGCTTGTAGATTAGTAACATAGGAACACAGCCTGAAAATAGCCTCAGAGCAAAGTAATGGATAATAGTCAGTGAGGTATTCCACAACAAACTGTTAAACTCTCTTTAGTTTTTAAAGCTCTCTATTGAATAAGTTGGATTAGTGGTATATTCAGATCGCCATTTGCCCGTGTTCTAAACAAAACAAATTTCATTACATTAGAGTTCTTAGAAGCAAATAAAACTCTTGGATTACAATGTTTTTGGGTAGATATTGTTTCCGTAACATCTACTTCCTAAATTTAAGAATTGAATATAATATCATTATCTATCTTGAATACTTCTTATTGAAATTGATTTTTTACAGTGATTTATATCAACCTTCTACGCTGCACTAATGTAACGTATAGAACTTCATTTAACAAATAAAATACAGGGTGCTCCCATATACCCATAAAACTTAAAAGGAAATAACCCTTAACAAATGATGAAAATTGAGATAAGACTATAAGATTCTTCAAATTCAAATTAAGTTGGAATTACATCTGGAACCGTTGGTGATATTCATACTGAGCACACTGCTTATACTGCCATTACACCAACACTCACAATTACACTGTCTAACGCGCGTTTCGATAGTTATAGTTTACAGAGACTGAAGGTAAACTGTCTGAGTCTCTGAAGACGATAATTTGGTTATAGAAACGCGCGTCAAACAATGTTATTTGGAGTGTTGATGTAGTATAAACAGTGTGTTCAGTACTTTTTCAATGAAATACAACATGTTAAAGTTGGAACAACCAAATTAAATTCTAGTAATATCACGTTGAGTTTTTCAACTTTTTTTCAAAATTTTATACCTTAATGAAAATTAGTCTCCAAATATTGGGGTACTGTAAGCGGGAGCAGAGCCTTCGATGAATTACGAAAGCGATTAATTTTTTTAATCATATTTTCATATGTGTTCAATTAGATTACAAGAAGATACTAGTTATCATAATGCTAAAATGATTAGTTTTCGAAATAATTGGCCTCTAACAAAGAAGCATTCACCGAAAGCTTTCTTCATCGCAAATATGGTTGCTTTCGAAATTTCTCCTTCATAAATTCGACCATTAATTTATGAAAAATCATGATTCTGCACTTTTAAATCCTCCTTACTTTCATTGGAGATGTCATTATTATTATAGGGACAGGACAGATAATGACTGAATAAGCTCATAATTAAAATTTTGGTAACATTGAGGTAATTTGATAATTAAAAAGGTATTGAAGGAAGAATATTCAGGTTCAGATTTTTGTATTAATTCTTCAGTCTGTTCTTACTTTTTTTAACAGGATGCTCTCGCATTATATGAACCCTATTGGAGGTGCGCTGAAAAAACTGGTTTTACATTCAATTTTTAATATTTCTTGTGAGATGTTGTTGTTTTCATTTTGGTACTTCAATTTTCTTCACTGAGTACTTGTAATAAACACTACTTTAACCTTCGAGTTTCATTTTTTCAAGAAATTTCGAGCTTGCTTAAAATCTTCGTGAGAAGTGCCATTACTTATTCTTTCTCTATTACTTCAAAATGATGAGAACTTATACAGCTTCTCTGATTAAACCAAGCATTTAAAAAAATATTTTTCAGCATAATGAAGGATGAGACCATAATCGTTTGAATATTGAATGAGATTGATTAATAAGAGTACCACATCCCTGGATCCGAAATTTGAAGAATAATTGTCGTAAATGTTTTTCATATGTAATGAAGACAACTAGGTTTATATTTTAACTAATGAATTTTAAACAGCTTACAGCATATCAGAGGAATATTATTCCATTTTTCTTACTTCAACACGCTGTATCCCATTAACAAAACAACTTTAATAATTTGTCAAAGGCGCGTGTTATAACTAAGTCGAATATCGGAATACCTTGTATATATAATTCAAATCGAATGATATTGATAAATAGATTGATGCTATAGAAAGAATCTAACATGGAATATATTTGCCTTTCCTCATTTTCTTGCTGTATTGACTTAGTCAAAATTCCAATTGCAATGAGTTTGATCAAACAAATTTATAAGAAAACATGGTCTTTATAAGGAGTATCTTGATAAGCAGAATTAAATTCTTAAAATGCGAATCATCAAAACTAAATATTGTGCCCAGGCCCAAATTCTACTGAGATTCTGGAATATAATTGGAAGCATCTTTTCAAAGAGAAAGAATGAATTATTTACTTCATAACAAAAGTATTTCAGTTTGAGATGTTTCTCCAATATTTCCCTGATTTGCTTAAAATATGTGTCTATCAATGCATTTAAACTGACGAAAACTACTATATACTTATCAAATATTGAAAAATTCATTCCATTAATTTGATTCCACTTGTCACAGTACTTTTTCCACTAGGACGATATGTCTATGCAGTTTATCTTGAACTAGTAGAAGCAAAGAAAAATCATTTGTTGCCAAAGCTAGGGTGTGAACGCAATTTTTTTTATTATCTCTTCTCCACTTGAAATTTCGATTACTCTCTCTTCCTGATCAATATGCATAAATTTACGATTCATCATAAGAGATTAGTGACCTTAACTATCACAACATATTAGTCAATAATCGATAGAAGCATTTTTGTTATAAATTGTTGAATCTAATTTGGACCATCTGGACATCATACTATTCATACAAAAACTTATGTATACTTTTCTATACTACTGTTTAGATATGCTGATCAGAGGATATGTTTCTTAATGATCTTGTATCAGTTTTTGTGCAGTATCCATATTTTCTGGTACACACACGCACACATACCCACACAGTGCTCTACCCTAGATGCTATGAACTTCGTCGTCAACACAGCTAAGGACACCATTGCAGAGCGTAGATGGAAAGGAGGAACTGAAAAATATTGCATAGTGACAACCCTCGATATCAAGAACGCCTTGAATTTCGCTAAATAGAATTGTATCTTGAGAGCCCTTATCGAAATAGATGTATCAAGATACCTGCTAAAGATAGTGGTAAGCTGCTTCTCTGGTAGGATCCTGGAATAAGATACCGAGACCAGTCGAAAAGGGTAAAGGATCACCTAGAGACACCTCAAGACTCCGTTCTAAGTTCGCTACTGTGGAATGTCATTTATGACGGACTACTCAAGTTGAAAATGCCGAGAGATATCAAGCTTGTGGCGAACCCCGTCGATGTTGACGTGATAATCGTAGCAAAACATCTAAAAGAAATTAATTTAGCATTTGACATTACCCTGCAGAAGATCAGTCAATGGATAAACACGGTTAGCTTGAAATTGGTTGAACGCAATGTTTATTACTAGTAGAAAGCAGTAAAATTCATAGTTCCATTCTATCAATTCTAATACAATTATGAATAATTTAATTGATCACTGCTACATATCTTAAGATGTGAAAACTAACAACAAATAATTTCTCTTGTTAAAACAGATTTCTAATTTGATTTTGAAATTCCTTTGTGTATGTGATCTATTGATTAATATAATTACGCAAATTATCAGTGTTAAGTCATATTTTTATAAGGACCAAAGGATGTTGAAAAATCAATATTTTATGCATTTAAACGAAATTTTAACTGAATAAGATCTAAAATCAAAACAATTTATCGTCAAAATCATATAAAATAGGTCTAAGAAGTGGAAATTTAAAGAAAATTCAATATTTATGTCACTGGTGAATTTAATATTTTTGTTGAACGATAATAGAATTCAACAGCACGCCACAATTCTTAACTAATTAATTATATTTTTGATATTGTTTTAATTTTATACATATTATAACATAATTAAGTATAGTTTCAGTCCTTGATGAAGAATACAGGAATATTATAAAGATTGGTGATATATTATAAATATCACACTTGCCGTTTAATCTTGCCATATAAAATAACACATTACAAAAGAAATCCTGTTCATGGATATGTTAAAATGTTTTCAATTATTGATCAAGCATTTTGCCAACAATTACAAACAAGTTCACAACTTATCTTGAAATATAATTCTTGGCATAACAATAAAATTATTGATGAGAAAATTAAGGTCATTATTATAAAAGCGTGGGATGCTTGATATTTAACATGTATTTCCTAACGTTTAAGAGTGTACGAAATAGTAGGGAAAAGTTTGCTGGCTAATATAATTTTTTAACTGAGGTGAAATTTTATACCGAGCCACCTGCGTGTTAATCAAGAGCACATTCTTCTGTGATCGAAGAACATTGTAAAAACAACAGAGATTTTTTACAAAAAATTCTATAGTTTCCTTAATTTTGATAGAATTATCTACCGTTACATGTTTTGTTTATATATAAATATATATATATATCATAAAAGAAATGCATACAAACATACAAACTGACGAACATTGTATGTTCACTTTTCCCACCGTCTCTGAAAACGTTATCATGACTAATTGAACTATGTCCTTGAAGAAACCTATGATTTCAGAATTAGAGCAGATTACTGATGATATTTGAAAAAAATTTTTGTCATTTTCCTTGTTACTTATTCAAAACAAAATTAAGAAGAGAATTTTGTGTATAGCTCTCAATTTATACTTCATATTTATTTTAAGCAAGAAAAAAATATGATATAAAAGTATATTCCTATTCTCAGTACATACAACTAAATTAATTTGGTGGAATTTTGAATCACTGCAACTTTTCCTATTTTTGCTTAATTAAATTGAACGAAGCCATAAATTTATAGAGAATTTTCATTCGTAAAATATTATTTACCGGAGATTTTAATTCACATCTTTCCAAACTTCTATTAAACAAAGCTGAATTTTCAAGACGAATAAAGATTATAAAATAAAATTAAGTTGAAATGAAGGTAAATGTTAGTTTTATAAAGATTATCTTCAGAGTTTTCTCGTTATATTACTATTTTAGTAAGAATGCTACAAGCAGAAGTTATTTCCGGCATTACTGCGAGGCACTCCAAATACGAAAAAATATAAGAAGAAAAAAATTAAAACATACTCGTATTTTTGAAATATTTTGTTTGATTGACAACCAAATGTATACCTTCAAATAGAACATTATTTATACATCAACATTGTATTGGGTAATTTGAAATTTGTTTGATATTAATTTCGCGGCAACCTCAGCCCCTGTAGTGTAGATATTTTATATAAAAACTATATTCACACCTGAAAATATTTTATTAATTTCTATTTCTATTTAAAGCTATGTATATACCGAAAAACTTTGTTTTGGATACAGAGTGAGTAGTAACTCGAATTGATTAATTCCATAGATTTCTTAATCGTATCACTGTAATGATTTGTTGTTCTATGGCACTTCACTATTTCTTCAGCATATATTATACCTAGATGTGATAATATGCTTTACAGATTGTACAAGTCTAAACGACTAACAATCAAATAAAAATTTTATTCTGAGGACTATCAAATAAACATGGTACCAGAGAAATTTTTATATTCACGTAGGATAAATAAAATTGGAAGAGCTTCGAAATTATTAAAAAAAAGTTGAATTAACAATAAGTCTACGTAATTCTCCGTAGATGAATAATTACAAGGAAGCTTCAAAAGGACATTTCTGCTCAAGCTTTTGAATTTAATCCCCATTCTTCCCTTCATATATTCTTCAGTTATATGAGGAGCTCCCATATAATGTCAAAGAAATGTTTACTTTGCTTAAATTTATTGGTTCTCTGCTTCTGATTAATTTGATAAAACAGTTAATCTTCAAATATTCATTTTCTTATGAGGTTTAGGTGAATTAGTAAAATGAGTTCCAATAACATAATTCCCAATAATTTTCGAAAAATCTTGATGCAACTAGGTGTTTCAGTTTTTAACTAGACTTTTTTTTCGTACCTCCTATGACAGTCGAATAATTGAATTTACTCACACTAATTTCGCACAATGTATATTAAATTGGATTATTGCATTAATGTTAATCACTGATAGATGAATGTAATGTTGATCCTATTATCCGAATATAACCGAAAAATAACAATCTTGTTTTGAAAAAATAGTCAATTCACAAATTTTATCACTGAAAAAATTTGTCAGTCTTTTAAAGAATTCTCATACAAAGTAATTTGGTATGATTGTTTAGTTTCCTTTATTATTATATTATATTTCTTTGCTTGTTATCTCCAATTATTATTAAAGCGTCTGAAATAATCCTGCTTATAAATAAATTATTCATTGAATTCATTAATTCAAATTGAATATGAGTTTCTATTACTTTACAGTGAATCAAATAATCAAATTTTCTGTTTTTGTTTTTGTCCAATTAAAATGTGACTTCATATCATATGATGGTAACGACAAACAGTAGCAATTGCGGAACATTTTATTGGGAGGTAACGAAATAAATATCTTCACCACATCGTATCGAGTACCCATACCTAGCAAAAACTATTCCATTATTATCTGTCCATGCATATCATTACAAGGGGGCTGGCTCATCAAATTCCAAATATAGTTTAGTTTATAATTAACAGAAATCAAAGAAAAAAATGTATAAAAAATGAGCAAGTTCAATTGAAATTACAATGAAAAGTAAAATATATTACTGTATTATATACTTGCAATAATAAATTAGAGTCTTGTTCAATCAAAACGGTTCAAATTATTTAACGGAATTTACAGTTTCAAAATAGAAATGGTAATAATGGTAGCAGAAGAAACAAAAAATTATAAATTAGCTGTTACAATGAAAGAATAATGTTTTCGTTTTGTGTTAGAAAATTACTAATTGTTGAACTTTGCATCTTTTAAAATCGAAAATATAGGAACAATGGCATCATGTTTTCTGAAAAACTTATCAGAATATCCATTGTATGACATGAGATCAAAAGTAAATGCCAAAATAATGTGGAACGAAGATGATTTAGCAATACAATAAACAGTAATGTCAACAAGATTGTTGACATGAATATCCGTGGATAATTTTTTGCTTGACTAATTATGGAACCTTATTGTGACTTTTACAGATTTATAGATTCAGAATAAATTGTATGAAGTTATCTCATTCTGTGTGCGTATGGAAACCAGGTGATGCATGACATAAAAGATAATCAGATATTCCAACTTTTTGTCACAACTGATAAAATTCATAATACAGAGATTACTATTTTTTCGCTCATATTTCTATAATAATGATAAATTATTAAGTTAGGGGATGTGTTAGCTTGATTATCAGACATGCAAAAATATGTTTTTACGATATAACTATGTTCATTTAAAATAACTTTCTGTCGCTTTGTTTTTATTTTTATTTATAATATGCAGACAACTGAACAAGTTCAGTATATTATTTCTGTATGACAGTTCTCAAACGAGATAATAATAGTTACAAATTGATGGGATTAGAACTCCCAGAGCAAACACAACAAGTTTGTTTTCGATCGTACGGTTCAAATCAGTACAACCTGTTGATGATTGTGTAAAATGAATGACCATGTCTACAGAGATTAGAATTTAAGATAGTTTGAATTGTTTTATATGGCCACATGTCAACATCTTGGTGAATTAAAAAGGATTTACTGTAATTAAACAAGTAAATAAGGTTATTGAAAGTATGTTTATATGGTATAATATCTTGATTTTATTTTTTAGTGAAATTCTAATTGCAAGTAAGATTGTAGATAGAGACGTAAATATTCTGATGAATAATTGTTTCATTTAATTGTTTAGGAGAATTTCATTATTAAATGTTATGACTGCGCCTCTCTTCCAAACTTAAGAGAAAACTTCTCTATCCACTTCTTCAGCTACTAGCAACACCATATGCAAATTTCTTAAACTTATTGCTCCCTTTCGTCATTAAGTGAATTCTAATCTCATGTTTTTCTCGTTTCTTAATCTTCTATTCTATATTTGATCCGCTACAGATGGCAGACATACACAATGAGCGAACGTTGCTCCAAATAAAAACAAACGTCAAAAAAATACTCAATCTCAGCTCTGCATAGGACATTTTGTCCTATGTCAGGGTCATTCCTGAAACAAAAACCATATAACCTATGAAAATCCCACGATATTTTTGCTTGCTTTCATAGAATACTGTATGTTTTATAACTGTCTTATGATATCTGCTTTTACTTTTTTAAAAAATTTGCTTAAACTCTAAAAAACGGTTCATTCCGACTCATTATATGCTCTGAGTACCATTCAAGCAATATGGTGAATAACGGATTCTCTTGTATTTGCGTAACTTTAAATGCACCTGTGTTTTCTCTTATAAAATCTTTTTCATGACTAACTTTCATTTTTGTTAGTTCCAAATTTCTTCTTGGATATTAAAAAAAATTTTCAAAGCAGATAGATAAAGCCGACAAATGTGCTCAGTTACATTTTTGATAAAGGTTTAAACAAATGGTTTAGATAAAAAAAATATTTTATACAAAATTAATTATCATAAATATGTGAATAATTATGAAAAAATAATATTGGATGAGAAAAACAAATTTTTGTCACAACAATGTTTTTATTTCTCTTTACAAAGTGACAAGCAAGTTTCTCATTTTGTAGTGTTCTATTTTTAATAATAATTGAGAAATCACTATAGAAAAGAAGACTAACTACGTACGTCACTGACATAAGTTAAAGTACAAAATGTTATATACACAAAATAACTTAACTCTGTTTTCTCATGCTGGTCGGATATAGAAAAACTAATGTTCATAGATAAAGACATTATGGAGTGTTTGATTAACTTAATCTATAATTATGAGCTAATGAAAATAATTAGAACATAGACTCAATGTGGAATTTATGTTACTATGTAGGAAGAATATATACGAAATAATTTCTCAAAAAGTAGTGAATAAAATGAGGTTTTAATCTTGAGAATAGACTTCATCGTAATTTTCAAGTTTTTTCAGTATTGTTAGATAATCAAATACAGTTTTTAGAAATTTTTGTTCATGTAAGATGAGGTTGCTGGATTTTTTTAAACTCTGTTACCTACAGTTACTGACTGATAGATGTATTAATAAAAGTTTGAGTTATGACACCTCCCATATTTTGGTTTCTATAGAAAATATGCAAATCATATTCATACATATTTTTAATCTTGAATATAAAAGGGAGTTCACTGATATATTATTATAAAGATAACTAAAGAAACAAGGAAAACTGTAATTAAGTTTTAGGGATCAGAAAAAATTAAATGAATCCGAAGTCGTATTATAAAACTGTGAGATTTTGGAGTTTTTTCACATCGTATATATTACTACATAATAAAGAAGAATACCAAAATGCAAATGCGAACTAGAAGTTGTATGTTTTTTTTAAATTCTATTCACTGCACAAGAGGAATATCAACAATGTTTAATGTAGTTATCCCCGAATAGTTATTTGAATCATAAATGGAATGCCATGGATTTAGTTGCTGATGCTAACAAAAATAGAAATAATAGCTGCGTTTTGGCTAGAATAAAAATTTTATGCACCTTTACTGCATAACCTTCCACATCGTATCGCAATATAGCAAAAACTTTTGCACAGTCAATAAGGAATAGACTGATGCGTAGTTGTGTCATCCAGCGTGCCTGTACAGTTCGGATCTAGCGCCAAAAACTAGTGCTCCGGGACATAATCTAGACCTATCTAGTCTTTGCAGAATACTTCTGGAATGTGATTTTTTTGCTGATGAGAACTTTTGGCACCACCTTCCGCATTTACAAATCTTTGTTTGACCTCTTGCAAACTGTTTTTTAATTGATATTCAATTCATCAAACAACGCACGAATTATTAGTCGAGGATCAAATGTGATTAGCGTTGCAAACGGTCGACATTTGCGTCTGTGCGAATAGTTGAATGAGCTTTTTTGAGTTTCATCCCTCTTTAAACTCTTTAAAATTAATCACGACACGCTGCTCGTAATGTAAGTCACCTATTTTTACACCACTCAAACAATTTCTTTAGAGAAATATCCACAACACACAAATCAAACGTGCTATCAACACATGTGGACGAAGGGACACATTGTTGACTTAATTGCCCCATGTAATGGAACATATCAAATTATACCGTTTGTTTAGTAAAAATCCATTTGTAAATAACAAATTTTCGATTTTTAATTCCACTTAAATATAAAATTAATAGTATGAATCAGTGAATTTATCAATGATGTTGAAAAATATGTAGACTTATTGATTTATTAGCGTATTTTAGTGTGAAAATGTAATGGGGATAATACATGCATAAACTCCTGAATTAGCTAATAGGTATCATGATAGGCAACACATCTCTTATTAATCACGCTATACTAATGAAATCACAGCGGGGCGCCCTTTTGTAGCGATATTATAATCACGCAGCTTTTGGTTCATCATTTCCAAAATACTTGTTAATCTAATCCTTATGATAGAACAAGTAAATGATACGATATAATCAGTACCAGTACCACTTTTCCCTTGATGAGATTTATGATTCTAGTGGTAGATTTGATAAACTAAAACACCCTCGAATTTTAGCAAAAAAGTTAATGGATATATTATGTACTCAATTTATGCATGAATGTGTTAATTGTAACAATAAAAGGACGCAGAATAAGAGTAGCATGGAATAAGATTGATTTAAGAACACAATATGAAATTATGTTACATAGCTGCTTTAGGAAGGGTTTAGAGAGAAAATAGAAGAGCAGAAGATTCTTTTTTAAACCGATTTGTTTCATTCATGATTAGTAAAACACTGTTTTATGATGTGCTGATCACATATGAAATCTAGAGCAAACATATTTTGTTTTGAAAGATATAGAAAATTATCTCGCTATTAACTGGAATAAATATGAATTGAATTGGTACTTTGATAGAACCAAACTTAATTTTAAAACATAGCATTTTTAAAATTAAATTTGATCGTTACGATTTTGTATACCTGAGAATAGATTCATTGTTGACTAGTTCAATTATTTATAGGAATATCATTGGTGACCAGGGATACAGAAATTAAGATGAAAATGTATAAAAACAAATATTAGTTCAACAAATGAACTTTCACAATTTTCTTTATTATCAGAAATAAAGTTCATTCTGACTCACAGGAAAGACCAACAAATATGAAACCAAATTGTAACTCCACGGTAACGTAGGAGAAAATCACACTGAGGTCGAAAAAAATCAAATCATTGGATATTGCGTAATGGTTCCGTTTTAAAAGAACATTATTTTGTGAGTGATAGTTTGTATTTACAAATTAAAATCGGAAAGATATTGATTACTTTATTAGATAATGATATAAGTTTATATACTTTGTAATTTTTTCCAAATGTTACGTTCAACACTTATCCTCTAATACACTTATATTTTCAATAAATGATATATTGTACCAAACAGCGCCTGATTGTCTGGAACCTATCAACAACAAAGTTGACAACATCTACTCTGCAACTCTTTCACTAACGGAAGTCCAAGCCATCCATCACAGACTCAATTATTAACACCTTCAAGAAATCTATCTCAAATATCTGGTGATGGCACCAACGTAAGTCCTGGATGTAATGTTTCAAAGAAATAGATTTTAAACCAATAAATAATTGGTTAAACATCACATTTTATCAATTACAAGTCCACAACAGCCCCTTAGTGGGCTTCTACTCCTATACAATTTTCTGGTATTAATGGTATTTCATTCGCTATTGATTGACTGCGAGGTACACTTGCATTCAAAAGTCAAAATACAGTTATACCAGATATGAGAAATTCATTTTTCAATTTAGAACTATTTTAGTATCTGATTATATCCAATAGGGTACTATAATATAAATTGCGTGTAATGTATCAACCAAACTGAATGAAGATATCTACTTTAGCAAACATGAACAATGTTCCCAATGTGTTAAGGCCAGAAAAATATGCCCTCTACAGATATAAAACGAGCAAAAAAACAGTCAAAAATTAAAAAAATTCCTCCCGGATGTATAGCGGTAATCATGTGAGTAAAATTTGTATATATTGGGCTACAAATAGAATAGAAAATGATTTTTTTGGAAATTAAATATATTAAATAATTTTCATACGTCGAATTCACAATATTAAATTCATTGTATAACTTTTTAGAGCTTATTCTTAGAGCTGAAATTTTATAAATTGGATGTGTCACTTTTGCAAATATTCAGCAATACAACCAAGGTCAATAAGAAACCTATTTGAATATTCAAATGATTATTATCTTCCTCAATTTCAGCGGAGACGATACCGCAGGCTAATAGAGCGAACATGTGGAAAACCCCATTGTAAACACTCATCAATGGTATAGAATATATACTTTAATTTGAAATAACTAAGCCCAAAAGATATGTTTCAAATTTAAGCGATTTTTCATGCGTACGTTTGTCGATTTATATCAGTGAATTAAAATTCAATTAATGATAAAAACTAAAGAAAAAATATAATATCAGATCTATTGGCAGAGTGAAATAGGAGCATAAAAATATATTAATCGGAGAAAATTGCTAGTACAACTTTTCATATACTTTCTATTTCTGTTCAGCTTTCAGAAGGGGTAGAAGAATATTTAAAACACAATTTCTTTTATTTCCTCACACAGAGTTCAATGGGATTTAACTCGTAAGAGGTTATACCATGAATATGTCTACTTTGACCTATCCTATCTACACGATATCACCCGTCTCTTGTAAAGTAAAGTCAATATCAATTATTTCACTTCGACAAAGGAAGAGTCAAAGAGTATATTTTTTTGGGGGAACTACTTTTGAATATCATCTTTTCAACAGGTAGCTTTTTTAAGAGGGGTGGATTAACCAGGATAATATTTTTCAAAGATGTTGATTGAGGTATCTAGCTTTCAGATCCACAACTATTGAAAAGTAAAAGATATAATAATTATTTTGACAGAAAGATTACGGACATATTTGAAAGAAGACTAACAATTATCACAATCATTGAAAAAGGAATACAGGTTTCCAACATCAAAATATGTAACATTGTCAGAATATTTAACTCAACTAAAATACAAAACAACAAAAAATTAAGAAATTATATCCTAACAATAATCGGTATACTCTTTACATAAGTCTTCAATACAAAAGAAAAATTGAACTGCGTTAACAAACCATGGAACAACAAAAAAATACAAAAAGCCAATAAGCTACAATCAAAGAATTTACCATTTTGTAAATATACCAAGAAATTACAAATGAACATTTCAGTAGAATAAGACAATTCTGAATTGGTGGAAAATGACTGTCGTCATTCTACGGAACGTTGTTTGTTAGATCAAAGATAGTAGGACGAATATTCTCTCACATTTCTTAATCCAATTCATGACTAATATTTACATGTTTTTCGCAAAATTGCTTGACCGTGAGTTAAAAACGTTTCCAACGCATCTGCACAAGAAACTACATTTTAAATGAGAAGCTAAAAATTAATAACTCTTTGGATTCATTGTAATAATCACAAAATTTACTTAGAATTATTTTACAAAATGAAGTACAGTGCATGAATTAATAAACGGATAACGCCAGGTTATAATGGTTACCATCTACAACTTGGAAAGGAAAGGCCGGAGCTAATCAAGCAACTTGGCTTGAATGTTTTATCGTAACTAGGCCAACTGTGAGGTCTGCACGTGTGAGTGTTGGGCACTAACGTATTCACAGATGGCGCGTTATGAAATTTCTTCCTTATCCGTGTATCAATGAAATCTTTGCTTTAGATTTCTATTGTTGTATTTTAATAGTATGTTTGCTTGAATATTTTTGACATTGTGCGTTTTTCCCACATTTTCATATACTGTTATCTAATTTTTCATAGAATTTGTTGGTTTAATCTCTTCTATTATTCGTATGGTTTTATAATATATAACTATGTCTCCATCTTTGCTTATTATTGTTCTACTCATATTAAAGTTTTCTATTCATTGCTTGCTCATTCTAACCTAGAATGTCTCAATTCCTATCTTTTTCCCTTGCAATGCTAGTTATTATTTTGAAAAAGAAAACGGGAAAAAGATACACATAATTTTATCTGTATCTTAACATGTAACCGAATGTAAAAATTGCCAACAAGGTAAGAATTTCCATATAATTAATTGTAATTTAGGAAGGATATTTTATAAATAATTAGAATTTTCTTCTTGGTTACATTTTCAATCCAAACACTTTTTCTTTATTTAATATTACTAGTACTTTTTCTGCAGAGTACGAACAATTTATTCGCTCGTTGGATCCACACTTTAAAATCATTAAACTGGAAGGTTATAATTGAACAAAAATTTCAATCCAATGTTGTGGCTCACCAAAATCCATTTGGTTGCATACAATTGAGATTTCAGGAGTCCAGAAAATGCTTGAAACTTAGAAGTTATGACGTATTATTATCTCTACAAATCATCTTACTTAGGAGGTGAAGTAATACTAGGTGAGACTGATACTCAACTAGAACTGGAGCTGGAATTGAGAACAAGAATAGGTCTCCTTGTTTTACCTAGTTGGCTCAACTTTCTCTAGAATTAGGAAAAGAGTAACAATATCACGTTTAATTATACCACAGCGGACAATTTATTTTAAGTTATTAATTACATTTCGTGTTATTCATTTGTTTCATACTATTTTACAAGGGATGATAATATTGAAAGAGAATTTGCCTCACAGTTCTCACGGAAGTTATAATTTCGTGTACGATTGATTTGAAAACTGAAATTACCTTTCCGAAATACCTGTTTTTGAGTCGATTGAAAACATGAGAGATAATTGGAGGCGAGCCTGATATTTATTGTTGTTGATGCCCGTAAAAATGAATAATGAATTGATTATTCGTGCGCGAGGTTATTATATGGGAATGTAAAGGCCATGTGAGGGTGATCTTCCATGTACTTTTGATGCTATTGCACAGAGTGTCACATTGAAAAGTTCCCATTCACTTCTACCTACTTTGAATAATTAATTTTTGTGGAATGATATCAGAATTCTGTTTTCCGAATATTCAGAGCCGGAAATTTTTAACAGCAAATTGTGACCGCTTGTACTGAATAATTGGTTTAATTTCTCTTCAAATAAAACACTTTTTAGCTTTTGATCTAACTACCACTACTTTAGATCTATTCCTCGATAATCGGGTACCAAATTCTAAAATCATGTTTATTTCAATTCCTCCGAATTTTCACTCTCAACTTTCTGACTGATACTGTGTACTAGACAGTACGTGCTGAGGATATCCACATCGGACAATAATAGCTTATATAAAGAAACAAAACATCTCATGTATGGATATTAACACATTTTGGTCTGATTGTTATCACCATCTCTTATCTTATTCATGTAAATGAGTTAAATGTTGATTAAAGCTTTTGGCATATTTTACGAGTTGCAACAATATGTGTTAATTCTCCATGAAAGCAGAGATATAACAGCCACACATATAACAATTAGATAGTTTTCTAGTTGATATAATTAAGCCTGGGAAAATTTCAAAGCGTATAAACATATATGCATTCACAGCCATATCAAATAAGATCAATTTTTTAAGTAAATATATTGCGATGAGTAACAAGACCAGTCTTAGATTTCTTTTTCATTGATTTTTTTTAAATGAACTTGCCAAATTTGTTAACCTAAATTTTCTCAACACTAAATTGGATATAGTTTCTATCTGTTTTAAGCGATCTGGAGTATATGGAACCTGTAGAAAAGTAATTAAATCTATCGTGACGCGAGATTTTGCCGCATCTCTTTGAAACTCACAGATAAATTCCCACACACTATTTTACTAAGAGCGTTGGTTCATCCTACAAGATAATGACACTGTAAGGGCTGCTATTTATGTACTTAGGAAGTCAGATAATTAACACGATATATTCAGAATATTAATACATTAAATTAGGTGAAGGAGTATTTAATTATTGAAATTATTTGTATAGCGAAAAAGTTACTAAGGTTTCACAACGCGGAAACCAATTTTCTATTAATACCCGCCCAACTTAATTAATCTATCTGTTTAATAAAATATGATTTAGAAGAGGATTTGATTATACACCATGAGTAAGAGAATAATTATCAAGACCTTGGAAATGAAAATTTCATGGCAAAGTAACTAATTGATGCGTTAATTATAATTATGCAATCATATTTCTTCATATGACAGAATCTGGTAATCATTTATTATAATAAATAGAAAAAGATCAACAAAAGTAAATATGTAGACGCCAAGTATGATTTTTTCGAAACCAGTGATTGTTTTTGATTATATTATTCATATGTAGAGTGAATATACTTTTTACAGGTTTTGAGCAACATTTCGAATTTATATAAAACTTTCATCCATATCGTAATAATGAAGAATGTTTCATATTCACCACAAGAATATTATTTTATAAATTATGCCTGTTCTTAGATCTCCTACCAAACTGGTTCACTTTCTATTCTTGAAAATGTATCGCCTCGTTTCCAGTAGTACCTATTAGATTGGTGTTAATTATAGGTTGTTTATACCCAACCGATATTCTTTCAATAAAATCAAAATGTCCTTATATATTTGTCTGATAATGCTATATTACTAAATGAATGACAGCTTGTAGATAGAATATGAGGTAATATAACAAAATTCTTGGGTGATACATTTATTTTAGCACTTTACCAGATTTTTTATAATTTTTTCTGGAACATTTAGTTTCCACCATCATCTTATAAACTCTAATATAATTCTGCTCAATCCAATCATGCCATGTGAGGGTCACTATGTTTTATACTGTTCTCATAACATAAAAGGTATTGAGCTCCATATTAAAATTGAACGCCAAATTTCTTCTGGATTAGGTTTAGAAAAGTTAGAAAGTGGTTTCATATATTGCACCAATCATGGTTTTCATTTTATTTGTAGTACGAGGATTTCCGTAACCCCTATCAAGAAAAATTCCAAAATGAAATGAATCTTAAATATTTTCTCAATTTTAACATATGATTCTCTACTGGGCAAAAGAATATAGTATTTAGTGAATAATATAGCAGTTACTTATTTGAAAAACATTCTACTCTCTATATTGTGGCTTTCACAACATATTAAAAAATCTTTAGAACCGCGTCGCACTTTTTAAAGGGGGCAGTTTGTTACCTAATTTTCCATTGAATCACATTACCTTTTCAAAAATAACAGTTATTCGATTTTTATTTATGTACTAGGTATTTTGCAATAAAACAGAAAATTGCAAAAATTAACTATCTAAACAACGGTGAAATCTGCTCTCAAAATCTCTGAAAGAATATTCATGTAGTATTATTCTTCTTTTCAAATCTATCAAATGTCAAGGCTGTATATTATAAGCAATCGATTTCAAATACCAATCCACCTGCACTGAAATATACCATTTAGCTAAAGCATAACTAAAGAAACTAATGTGAAGCAGTTCGTCTGTTTGAAAACAAAAAGATCTTTTTGGAAAATCATGTTACCGGCTGCTGCTTCTATTTGATTTTGCACTCTATTTAATATTAAAGAGACTATTATCTTTTCAAGCAAACCAAAAGACAGCTCACCAGCTAAATTTCCCTTGATTGATAAATACTGTTCCCAAAAATGCTAAAAAAAATGTTAATCTTCTTTGCATGGTGTTTATGACGTTTACTAGACATTCTTGGACTTTTATTGCTCCAGAAGCGAAAACTTTTGATTGTTAACCTGTCCGTTGAGAAGGAGCATTTTCCTCTTAAGAAAAGCAAATATTGTGCAAAATATTTTAAATATTTTGTATATCAATTATAGAAGCCTCAATTGTTCTACAAATTTCTTTAGTATTCAAGAGTCTGGCAAATGTTTTTTTGTTAGAATCGAGTCTAGTTTCTCTAAACTAAGCAACTAATTTCATGATATATTTATAATTCAAATTACTATTCGGATGTACTATTAACAATTAACTCTTCTTGCACATTTTCCAGATTTAGAATGAGTAAAAATAATCTCAGTTCTTTGTTCAATACCAATCAAAATAGAAACTAACCTTAAACTCACAAAAGTAATTTTGGCGACAAGGATTGGTGTTGAGAATGACAAATAAATAATATTTTAAGAAAAATTCAAAGAATGTCATACTTGAGTTCTTTTTTTAATATATAAACTTCATAGATAAATTAAATTATTTGTGATATTTTTGAACCGAATATATGCTTTCCTATTAAAGTTTTGGATATTAGAAATGATAATACTTCAAAAATTCACCGTTTTTAAATAAAACATACGTTTTATTTATTTCGATTCCTTAAAATGACACCACAAAGTATTTTTGATTCTTAAATCTTGTTTACTTGAAAATAGTTCAAGTATATAAAGTTTTTAAGTATTACAATAGTTACAATAAAAAAGCATCCTCCGCATGTTCCAATTCACCAAACCCAAAAATTCACAGTACATTTCCAGTGAATGCAATTTCACTTTGCATCAAATAAAAAACATACCTTCGTCTGTGTTAGTGGTGAGTAGAGGAGAGGAAATAGTGAGATCACTCAGTGGAAATTCAATTATCAAAAACCGGTTTGTTATATGTTGCGACAGTGAACACAAAAGAAAATAAATATAGCAGACCCGTCTGAGGCAAGTGGCAGGCATTGCCGTTTAAAAAGATATAAGAACCGCACCAAAAAGATGGGGTTATTAAAGAGCGTTGCTTTGTTAATTTACTCCACTGTGACATCATGATGGAATGTCACATCACTCCTACGGAAATTGAGAAAGTATTGTAAGAGAAGAGGCTGAGTGACAGACTCGCTTCTTTATCAGTTGCACTATATTCCTGTTGCCTACCTCCTTCTACTCGCATACTAAAGTTATAAATTTGACCTTGCTAGCGCTTACTTTTGAGACCCTATTATTATTAATGTCAACTTTATTGAGTTTATTCTCAATCTACATTATTTGTAAACGACAGATTCTCTAAGAAATAGTAGTAAAAGTAAACAAAAAAATAGGTATAGGTCAATATATTTGATCTTTTCTCTTGTGTATTTATGACGTTATGTCAATATCTTATTAGAATTAATAATGATGATAAATATAAATCAATTATTATCCAACTATATAGAATATATTCTTGACGGGTTAGAACATAAAAATGGTATCCGGTCTTGAGGAGTCTTGAGTTTCTTGCAGCAAATAGAATGAGAAATAGTGCTGCCCAATTTTATTTTTAAAAGGGACACTTCCGATGTATAATTGTAGCCATTGTGACTCAATCGTCTAGGAGGAAGAGGTTTTAAGTGGCACTTAGATGCCCTGATCTAATCCTTGTATACTAGAAATAAATTAATTCGTCAGTTAATTAATGTTAGCTACCAGAGAATGGATCACTTTTGCTGTCTAGAGTTTGACTTGCACAATTTTTGTTAAACGCGTGTGGCGTCGTGCCATCTAATGATTGAATATCTACTACCCCAAAAATATGTTTCATGTCTATCGAGATACATTAAGAGCAACTAATGAATGTTTGTCAATGTTACCACATCTGATTTCATAGTTGACCAGAAACTTCGACATCTTAGAGGATAGAAGAAAAGTCGCTGATTTGACGCTGTTTTACCGATACTGCCACGGCAAATACTCTTTCGAGCTGTCCAACATAATCCTGCCAAGAGTAGTTTTTAGAAGACCTACTCGACAAGCATACGTGGCTCATCAACACCGAGTTCTCCTGCAGACGTCCAGAGCTTCAATTTATCGGAACAAATCTCTTTGAAGAAGAGCTAGCCTGTGGAATCAGCTACCAAGGCACGTCTTTCCCGAACAGTATAACCTACAGAAGCTTCAGAAGCACTCGAATTACTCAAGTGGAAAAGTGTTTACCCGCTTGTGCTTGCTTTATTGATAAGTTTTTAAGGAGCTATCCAAATAAAATGAGTCATCCTCATGTATTCGTGAAGACAAGAAAAACACATGAAAAATGAGATCAATCGATCTTACATATCAAGAAAATTGTTTATCGGTTGTTTATCAGTGGCTTATTTAAATGAATATGTCTGTGCTAATGTATAATGCTAATTTTTATTTATAACAACGAAAAAGTTTAAATCTTTGTCGGATACAAGAGGCGAACATCCTAGTTCATTGTTATCGGATACTCTCCAATTGGTATCCTCTATTTTATGTAAATTTTAAATGCCTTATAGTTATCAAAAGTACATCCTTTTTTCTTAGTTTTTCTTCTAGGCCTTAATAAGAGCATCAATATTATTATGAATTAATGTCTAAAGAATATGAGAGAATCATATATTTCACTACCGAAACTTTATTTAAAAATGAAAAGCTTTATTCACAAACAATTTAACAAATGTTGAATGAACTTAATTAATTTCAACAATTAGGTAGCACAATCCATTAAAATGGTATTTACAACAACTTTTATTTAAATTGAAATAGATACTGAATGAGTATTTACGAAATATGATCTCTTTATGTAACAATTTTAAAATCATCTGGATTTTCCTAGATGTAACTAAAGATAAACAATCGCTCAAATCAGATAGGAATCAGTCTGACAATCATTAATATTATCAATATGTGAAGCAATTTGGTAATCAGTCATCGGTACAATGAATTTTATCAAAAGGAGAAAAGCATTGTAAGGAGTAGTATCTCCGAAGTTTTACTTTTATATTTGTTATTTGTCCAAATTTCCCTTCTTATTCTGTATCAATCTCTTATTCAGTATATAATTTATTATTTAATCGATATTCAAATGATTTTCGCAGTTGTATCTAGAAGGTGAGTTATTATGAATATACTTATTTCAATAATGTTTCACCCAAATTTTTTTTATCTTCTTGTATATATTGTTCTAATGTGGTTCAGATACATGGACATCTGTTGGCACTTCCTTATAAAAACACTGATATGGTCATTCTTGTTTATTTGGTTTTTCAGCGTAAAATATTTCCATATTATATAATATTCTGTATTTTTATATGATCAGTTACAATTATTTATTGAAAACTTTTTATCTCTAAAATTTAAATTCTAGTAACTTATGTCATTTTATCAAATATTGAAGATTTCACTCGTATTCTTTTATACAAACACAAACTCACTAACTTTTCTATTCATTACGTTCCATTTTATTCCTTTCCATTCAATATTTCTTTTTTCACTGCTTGCTCATCTCCATGCTAACTATCTTATGTCTTTGTCTTTGCATTGTGGTCCATGCTCCTGCCTCGAAAATGAGTATAGGAGTAATTTCCGTCTTAAAAATTTCCCTCATTATCTCTTTTTCTACCAGGAAGGTATTTTCAATTCTTCCAAAGATTTTTCCTGCTTCTGGAATCATGTTTTTGAGGAAGAACAAACCTAAACCTAGATCAGAAGAACGTCAACACAGGATTTGCCGACGGAATTTGCAATGAAACGTAGGTGGACACCGCCTTATACCACAAATAGATGCTTGGCTAGACTGAAATCATGTTAAGGTGAACTACTATCTGAAACAGATACTCACAAGTATGATTATTTTACCGAGTATAGCTCTATCGCTCCCCCAGTTGCCCTTTTTTCCAAAGCTCTGGAGCGTTGGTTATTTGGAAGTAGATTTATTTTAAATACAATTCAAGAACTGTGTGGAATAAGTTTGGATCAATAATTATGTTCTGTGATCCTCATGTGGTTATTTCATTGAACATCAACATTTTTCTAGCCAGTAAAAACAACTTTAAACGTTCCCAATATATTCAAGTTTTTCTTTAAACTGAATATAATTTATAGAAAATGTTTTCTGTTCAAAAACTAAGGCACTCGGTAAATGAAATTTCAATAGCAAAGTAACTCTCACAATTTAAACGAAACCAATAGCCGACAGATAAACTGTCCGATTGTAAAGTTAATCGTTTGTATATGGCTGTATAACGTCTAAGCAATACTTTTTAATTTGTACCGGGTATCCCAATAAGAATGGCTCTCGGCCATATCTTGGGAACCGTTTATAGTACAGCTTCGAGAAAAAAAATATGACAAAAGTGACCTCGAGAAAAACCTGGAAATTATTTACAGATTGTTGGTCCGCCGCCAGAGGGCGTAATTAAATACCAAAAATTATAAAAAGAATAATTTACAAATTTTGCCTAATTAAGATGCATTTAAACTATGATTATCGTATTCTTCAAGAAATTCAGCGTTTCCCGATGACAGCATAAGTAATATTGACATAATAATTGGAACTATAATTAATAGAACAAGAAAATACAATTTTGAGGAGTCAAAAAATCCGTTCAGTCAAACCGGAGTAATTTATGTTTGAAGAAAAATGCTTAAAATTTTCTTAAGATATCTCGTAATACGAAAAAGACAAAAAAACATACGGTTTTCGCTATTCTGTTGCTAATTTGGTCTACTTTTATATTCCTTAATTAAAAATGCATATTTCCATTTAACATTTTTCAAGGATAGCTAGATTTAAAAAAATAAATAAATAGCGCCCTCCAGCGTATACATTACTCATTAGGTTGTTTCGAAATTATAACTCTTACATTGGTAGAGAGGAGCTCTCTTCAAAAAGACTAAGTTTGCATATATAGGTTGAGTAGAACTGGAGATCCAGGCGTTTTTTCATAATAAAGCTCCCGCTTCCCCCACCTCTTATTTGAAGAGATAAACTAAAACTAGTAAAATCAAATATTATTAATAATAATTAAATGCATCTTTATTGGGCAAAATATGTAAATTATTCATTTTATAATTTTTGGTATTTAATTACGCCCTCTAGCGGTGGACCTACAACTCTGTAAATAATTTCCGGGTTTTTCTCGAGGTCACTTCTGTTATATATTTTTTCCCGAAGCTGTGACTGAGAGCCATTCTTATTGGGACACCCAGTACAATGGTTTAGTAGTCTGGACGCGTTGCCTAGAATTGCACAACCATCTCACGGCTGTGCTAGAGCACTTCCTGTTCGTGTTAAACACAATATTATTTCAACCCAGTCGGCAAACTGCTTTTCTTTTCTCCCGTTTTCAAAGATAGGGGATTATAAATGCCTGTGAGGCATGTTAGTCTATACTCCAACGATTCATTGAAAATCCTCATTTCCTTGATTGGTTTGTATTTCAACGCATTTTCACCTCAAAAAAAATAGATCACAATCCGATCGCGCTGTTTTACAATTAAATGAATTATTTCGTATCACTTATTATGAAGAATATAAAAAATATTTGACAGATATATTCGGTAAGTTACCAGAAATTAATTAAGAAATGCTCGCTTAGCATTATTATGAAGAGTAGGTAAAACTATGCTCCATACCTCTCCACAGGTGGACAGTCGTCCTCTACCAATCAATTTGTTTATACTGCTACATTTTGTTAGTTGATAGCAAATAGTTTTTGCAATGGATAAAACAAAATTAAATTGAATTGAATTAAATTTTCTCTCAACTTCCGGCCAAAATTGATTTTATTTAATTTTGTTCAATCCGCTATAACTTGAAAAATTATTTTATTTCTCAAATTTCGATGTATTTCACAATTATAGTCTATGACGAAACTGTAAGAAAATATAGTGAAAGTTGATATTACAGCATCTATTTTATCATTCGAATTATTTTGAGTAATGATTAAGGGTGGGCCAATACTTATTTATATTTCAAACTAACACATCAACGTGTGATTTACAATAATAAATAGAAAAAGAAATTACCATTATCGGTTATTTCGAAAATCTAAGCAAACTGTCTAATCAAAAAAATCTTTCCATTCTATCCTACTTTATAAAATGAAATGTCCGTTTTAACTAATTTTCAATGCACAAAAGAGTATTATCAAGCAAAATGAATTGTATACAAGTTTAATAGATCCATATTTGGTATCCAGTAGATAATTTACTTTATACGGGGATTCTTCTAGACTGAATTTACGATGTTTGAACACTTCCTTTCGTGTTAACAAAAGATCATAGCTCTGTCGGCAACTACATTTCCTACCAAACGTATCTAAAATACATTACACCATTCACCAGACTTTTTCAGAAAAAGAACATTGACAATCTATGGGAATTCCGGTAAAGCTCGTGTAGTTTTTCTGCCGGATTCTACTTTGTAGATTGCTATACATTATCTCTCATGTCTTAGAAATTATTCCAAGATTTAATGTTTCTTTGGATAAAACACGAGAAGAAATTATTTGAAAATGAATAGAAAATAGTATTTTTTGCGGACATGGGGCTGCAAAGATTGATTATAATTTCAAATTTAGTAATTTTCAATCAGCCTTTTGTCTTGAAATTCTGCATATTTTCTTGGTTTTGATAACAATATATGATTTAAAAAATCATAAAATATTTGACGATTTCCCGTGAATGAATCAATTTTTAGGTTCAAGTCTAACTAGGAAATGTGCAATTTTCCATTTCTGTCATTTTTTAGTAGTATTTAGAATCAAATTAAAAGGATGTTAAAAATATCACAATGATTTTCTGTAAAATAAATTATCCTCTGATTGGTAGATCGAATTTCATTAAACATGTGAATCGAAAAGTTAATTTTGCATAGAAAATTTTGTATATTTTTAGTCTTTTAAAATAAAAAGGATGAAATAAAACAATGGGCAAAAAAAATTTTTTAAAACCACATTTCATATAAAATGCACTGAAATATGAAAATTTTAGGATCTTGGTAAAATTGAAGAAGAAAATTCAATTAAAAAATGTGAGTACAGTTGATAAATCTTTTACTTCTCTATATCTACCTAATGTTCTCTATTGCCCTCTTATAGATACATAATTAGTTTGAGAAAATGGAAAATAGTATGTAAAAATTATCTACTTCCCTATCAGTTCTTTTTTATCACCGTATCATTGAAACACTAATCCATCTTTTTCATTAAAAACCATCAGCTCGCTCTGTAGAACTTTCAAACATATTCTTACTACGTAAAACACATATATATATATATATATATATATATATATATATATATATATATATATAAAACGTCTAGTATTACATATAATACAGCTCTAATTGAAATGAGAATTCCAATAAAAATATGGAGTGTTAAAAACAATAAGAATATCCTGAAAAAAATCAACAATCAAAATATTGGATTCTTGAGGAAAGTTTAAATGACTAAGAGCTTTTTTCTGGACGAAACTATTCGCTTCTTTATTTTTTAACGATCTGGTCCCCAAGACCAAACCCACTTAATGATTCAGAGATGTTTTTATTATTCTAATTCCAGTATTAAATTAAGATTGACGCTTCTAATAAACTGTGCGTAATAAGTGTAAAATTGGTGGCATCGTATCGTGTTTATGAAAATTCAAATTTATTTCAAACTCTATCGAATTATAAGTGAGTGAATATCTTTACTTTTGTCACCAAAAAAAGTTTTGTTTTTTCAATGAAAATAAAAAATGATAATGTTTTACTCTGTTCACTTGCTTCAGATGATAGAAAAAATGGTTGTTTGTCTCCGTATTTCATATATTTTACAACTCGATTAAATAAGTAGAATAATCTGGGAAATCAAATCCATTTTATTTAGCTCAAACTCTTAATATCTCTTGAAAAAACTTCTTAAGAAATTATAGGTTTCTGATTGATTGACAGTTAGTTCACAAATTGCGGTAGCCGAATGTCACAAAACGTAGGAAGGCGAAGCCCCTTATTTTACGGACTTTTAGTTTGTTGCTCTAATTCGTTTTAAATTAGTCCACAAATAACTGAGAATATGGAACCGGTACCGCTCAACAACTATTTATCAGAAAGTTAGGTCAAAAGCATTTAGAAAATGTTCACTTTTGTTTACGTTATTCATCTCACTCTCTTGAAACTGATTGAATCCATGACCGTGCACTAAGTTTTGTGAATAAATAACAAGTTTATGTATTGAGCAAAGCAACGAAATAATATCACATATATTTATATGAAATAGGATATAAGAAAATATTTAGATAATTAAATTTTTTTCACATCAAGTCATGGATATATATATATATATATATATATATATATATATATATATATATATATATATATATATATATCCGCTTTTCGTACGCTACGTACGCTACACTTTTATATCTATTCACTTTATAATTCTGTACAGAAATATATGTAGCAGGGGTCCTACAGCTTTCCTTGCCGCATCCAGCATTTCGTACGCCACTCTTTTCTGTCTATCTACTTGTTTTCCTGGATAGCTCTGTCTTTCATGGTCTGTTCAATCCCTTCCTTCCAAGTCTTTAAGGGTATTCCTAGTCTTCTTTTATTCGCGGTTTATACATCAATGCTTTCTTCAGCCATCTGTTCTGCTCCATCCTCGTCACATTTCCGTACCAGAGCAGTCTCAAGCAATCCATTACCCCATCCTGTATTGTTTTCTCCTGTCTATCCGTCAGTTGATAGATCTCGTATCCATACGTTATAATGAGTTCCACTATGACTTTGTTTGTTCATCATTTTTTAATTTAAGTTAAATTTTTCTGAACAAAGCAGTAACTTTAAAATTTGTGTATATTTTTCCCCTGTTGCACTCTATTTCTTATATTGTCTACATTGTCTAATCCTCTTTATTTGCAGGTTGACGTCTCCTTCCAAATAATCTGTTTTTGACATATTCGTCGTCCAATTTTCTAAGCATGTAATCTGCATCGTCCTCGTCGCAGGCTATAACAACTTGGTCGTTTGCAAAAAATAGAGCTAGACACTTATCCTCTGTCTCAATTCCTATTCTTTTAGTTTTAATTTCTACTATTCCTACTCCTACTACTACTCAGAGCTTCCTTAATGTATTTCAAATAATATTGGTGATACACTGCACCCACTTTTCGATCATCATACCGTAATTAAAATTGTGTTCTCGTTTCAGTTATAATGATCTTTCCATTCAATTATGTCGATAAAATTGGAATTATTTTGCCGTTTTGCAGAAACAGAACAGAAATGAAATGGAAATATTTTATCTTCCACAATTGGATATTGAAATTTAAATAGACAATTTATAATCGAAGCAAGCGAGATAGCAAGTTTTAGAATACTTTCTGAGGAAGTTATTTCCTTTGTTGATAAGCTTGATGCTAGTTACCCATATAAAAGAGACATATTTCAATTGTTGAATAATGTGAATGTACGATTGTACGTTTTTCAGAACAAAACCAAGGTTTCTAATTATCACCAAGGATATCAATACTATCGAATATTATACCAAGATCTTCGCGAAGAGGGGGGCTGTTTTCTAATGGAGGATAAAGTATTATATCAGATCAATGTAAATGGAAATTACTAATATTGGCTTTAAAAAGATTTTTACCATTTATAAAGATTAGAAATCATAAATGCTCAAGAAATTAATTTTGTGGCACTGCAGAAGTTGCGTTAATTTCCATTCAACAGATAGTTTTTTTTCGGTCATCTATGACGTCATGAACCTAGTCAATGAATCAGTCAAATCAATGTTAAGCAGCTCTATGAAACAAGTAACATGACTGAAGCAATGAAGCGATTAGAAAAATATATTTAAATGACATCAACTTCACCGAGTCTGCGATATATCGTCCGCTAAATACGTTCTTAAGTAAATTGTGAATATTTCTTCACTATTTGCACGATTTGCTTTCGTTTCAATATTCTATGAAGACATATAACAGTAGTCTCAGATATAAATATTGCAAGTATTTAATTATTGCATGCCAATGCTCAAGTAGCTAGATCGAATGAATTTAAAAAAACTTTAAAAGCTGAATACTTCTACTAAAACTGTAAGTAATTACCCCTCCAATCATATTAAGTAACCAATAGTTCGACAAAGTCCAGGAATTAAATGAAATTCATAGAAGCTAATTTATATAATAATTTGATTTTTTTTTTAAATTCTTGGATTTGTACAACCAAATGTATAAAAGATGTCCTAATATAGAGATATGAAGTCATTGTTGATTTTGGCAACAGTTATTTTGATGGTTATTTTTAAATGGCATGTAAGTCAATATATTCATTCTGTATCGTGAAAATATAAAGAGGTGTTAAGACAAAATTAAATATTTATTGTAGTCAAACGTCAGAAATATACGTAAGTCAAATAAGATTATAACAGTTGCTTTCAACAGATTAAAGACCGCTTCGCACGAAATTAATAACGAAAAACGGAAACCTCGTATTAAATTAGGCTCTTAATTCTTTTCAGCAGTTAATAGAGGTAGAGTGGTGACTTTTTTATGGTAGTGTTAAAAGAAAATTATTAGTATGGCAATCTTATCGGTCTAGTAATCATGACTAAAGAAGTGTTTATGTTGAAAAAATACTCAAAAAACTGATTAAAATAATGTTTTCTCTCATAATAACATGTACAAGTAATATGTTAAACCATTATAACCTACAGAATTGTAGTAGATTATATATTTTGAGAAAAAAATACTTTTATATTCCACTTATTGACAGATTATACTAAAATATACTCATCATCATGTAGTGTTAATTAATCCGAAGAAGCAATTCACACCTCTATTATGATTAAGTTGAAAGGTTTCATCGCCACATTAGCGTTTTAGACGACTCAAGATTATGAGTTTTTATTGCAAGTAGTCAGCTAGCGCTTATATATCCTCAGAACATTTTCATTAGAAGACACAAAAATAATTTCATAAAACCCATTCAAAATAAAACCGCGCAAAACAAAAAGTGAAAGAAACAATTAGGAATCACGGGATGATGCAACGAACTGAATACGAAAGATATTCTTTCAAACGTGTATCCATACAAACTAGAAAATATAAAGCTGAGACATGCAGTTAAGCAGCACATAAATATGCATACAGTCATACCTCAGTACTTTACGTATTGTGTTTAGTAGTAGTTTTAGGGCGTATAGGAAAAAGTAACTGCAGAGAAAATAGAAAGACGGACGCTGTAGCCGCGGTTCTAAATAAATCCAGTGATGTACTATCTCTTTTTTAACAACACATTTTTCCAGTTATTCCTCATAAATTAAGTGAATTTCCAGATTTCATTCACACAAAAAACATTTGGTGGTTGCATCTTTTTTGTAGCGTCTACAGTCGTACTTGAACATTGGTATCAAAATATTTATATTATATATTAGCAATGTCTTTGAGAGATTGCGTCTAAAGCTTTGAATGTATTTATTTTTCTATTTATTGGTGAAGGACTACTCCAACTCTTTATAAGCAAAAGATACTATGAACATCAAACAGAAAAAATAAGTTATCTGTAAACGGAAACGACTGCATTGCAAATACTATATATGGGAAACATCAATTTCATAATATTAATATTGCGTCCACAAAATAGAAGATGTGCTCGTCGAAAATCTTGAATTGAGAAAAATAGGCTTGAAATCATGAAGATCTAAAAAACGATAATGCAAATGAGGAAAGCTCCTGACTCCAACATTCTCTTACAAACTCGACCACATATATAGACCGTCGGTCCTGTTTTAATATGTTGTTGAAGATAAGCAGATACGCCAGATATTTGTATTTGTTTTTTTTTACTGTTTTGTTCAAGGACAATTACTAAAAAGGCATTTATGTTTATTTATGGTAGTCTCGAGACTTAATAATTCGAAGGTTCTAGAAATGATTTTAATATGTAAAGCTGAGCTCTATCATAATCAGTAAATAATTTTATTTCATAGTGAAAACATCGGGACAGTGACAAGTGAATTAACAAGTGTATCTGAATAAATGAGATATCAAGGGTATACATAAACATTAATAAATAATTAATCGCGGAAGTGTTAGGAATAGTTAATGTTAAAATAAACCACGTAAGTAAGATACACTCTGTGAGAATAGATTCATTTCGCCGCCGGCCGTCCTGTGATTAAAAACTGTTCACATAAATAAGAACATTACATGGCTACTAAAATTAAAAAATTTTAATTTTCGAGTTTCCAAGAAATTGCTTAGTAAATTCTAAAGAGTAGATGAGAAACAAATAAGGAATTAGACACTTAGATGGAATTGACTTGGGTATTTTCATTGAATTATTTTGTTTTTATTAGCTTTTTCTTTAATTCGATGAATATTGAAGAAAATAAATTCAGATGATTTCATTTCATTTGATCCTAAATAGCCTTGTATATTACGAGTATTTTGATAATATGAGTAGTAGTCACTAATATCGCTAAATAAGACACAAAACAACAAGAATAAATGTAATAGTACATTACAATATATGAATAAGGATCTAAAGTGATAGTAAGTGAAAGTAAAATATATTTTGATTACGAATACTCGTATGTAAATTTCCTCAATGGGTACATACAAAAAAGACAATTAATTAATTTATTTTTTATTTCGATACTAATCTTTGTCACTTGATTTTTCTAATTTGGTGAGGATAGAACTCCTAACTCGGTCCTGAGTGTTCAGAACGTACATAACGAAGAAGAATGTTGCTACCGACACGTCAGACAGGTTCGACAACAAAAACATCCCCTTCTAGTGAAGTTAATAAATTCACGGGTTACTTGTTGTTGTTACAAGTGAAATAAAACGAACAAATGGCGTGTGTTAACCCAGTTAAACATTAACACCTTCCGCATTCGAGAATTTTTTAAATGCTACCTTTAAAACCGACATATATCAGGCATGGAAGTTTTCAATTAGAATTCAAGAATTTTTTATTAATAACCTACAATCTTGTTGTATTTGTCAAATGCTGAATCAACATAAAACTCAATTTTTGATAATTTGTTTAAAAATTAAAATGGAGAAGTTGTTGAGCATATGACTAAATTAAATATAAATAATTTTTAAAAACGCAACTATTGGAAATATCGCAGCCTTAAAAGTACTCGAGAGACCTACTATAAAAGACTGTCCATTATAATCATATTAAGAGTGAATTGTGAGAACCGTAGCAAAATTTTTATTTACATTTACATTTAGATGTCCAATGGTTTGGAAAGAAAGTCTTATATATTACTATGTGAACACTATAACGTTGCATTCGAGCCTTTGATTTCTCATCATACAGTCCTCAGTTGATCTTTTGATTGTGGACCTCGGTCGCGCAAATGGCGCGATCCAATTAAGGTGCACATGTCGTTCGTAGAAAAGGAGAGGGCCGAGATTATCAGGTTAGGTTATCGTTACCTTTTCTTGATACTAAATTTATGAGAAACTGAGATAATAAAATTTTAAATAACTGGTATAGGAAACCAATAAGTTCTGGAAGATATATCAATTATCATTCATATCACCCAGGTAACACTGAAATTCATTCATCAAACAGATGAAAAATAGAGTCCTTAAAATTTCTGATCCAATTTTTCATAAATAAAACAATAAAATACTTTAGAATCTTTTTTATGAAAACTCGTAACCTCCATATCTTTTAAAACGAATTTGTATAATACATCTGACAATGACATAAACATTGAATCATCATTTTCAAACGTCTTTTCTAATATTCCTATTCCATTATTTATATACCTTTACCATATATAAAATCACTTACTCCTGAACTTTCTGGAATCTTTGAACGACACAATATTAAAATAGCACACAGTCAAACACTATTCAATTTATTTTTACTAAAGTAAAAGATAAAACACCAATCAATAAATTGCCTAACATAGTATATGAAATACCTTGTTAAAATTGTGACAAAAAGTACATTGATCAGTCGAAAAGGTCACTGATCAGTCGAATAACCTCTCGCAAGAGTTATAGCAGATTATATCTTGATATATGTTCATTAGCGACTTATGTCTATCATGAAGGACACAATATGAATTATGAATCTTCCAAAGTTGTGACAACTGAAAAAAACTACAAAAAATGTTTATTTTTAGAAACAACTTATGTTGCCCAAAATAATCAATGCATTAATAAGGAAACTGATTCAAATAACCTTAGTGTAATTTATGCATATCTTTTAGATTTCGGAACAACAAATTCTATAAAAATTCAACGCCATTAACAAACAACTAACCTCACCTAACCTAAAAATTTAAACTTCACTTATAACGACCTAACCTATAAAATTTATTGTTATTTATATTCTATCCAATAAATACTCAACTACATTCATAACGACCTAACTCATTGAAATTTAATCCATATATTTATCAATCAATATTAAACATCATTCACTACAACTTATCCTCATCTAGCCTATGAAAATTCAAAGTCATTCGTAACCAAAACAATTAAAAATTGATAAAAATTCCTATAGTAACTAGAATCAATATTTCAATTAATCAATATTTCATATCAACGTCAATTTGAATATTGAATTATTTGCTGTTCATGAATCCTATTCCGTTTCTTTCTTGTTTCTTCTCTCATGCATAAAACAACGAAAATTCTTCTTTATCAATTCTTTCTTCATCCTTCCATCGCAGCTCTTGAAATTCCAGTATTTATTTGTTATGATTAATCATTTCTCCAGCTGTTTCCTCCATTTTTCCTATTCTTAGCATTGTTTTTATCCTCCATGTACCTATTCTAATGATGTTTTCATTTTTACTTCTTTTATTATTTATTTTTCTTATTTTCAATGTTCCCTTATTCATTACGTGGTCGTCATCTCCAAGATATTTCTTCGTTTGATCTCTTTGAATTAGTTTATTTGGTTTGTTCTGGTTACCTTCTTGGTATTTTTTTCTGATCCCTCTCCTTTTACAGGTTTTGCATGTTGTGTGTTAAATTCTCTAATCCATAAGTGACGTCATTTATTACCAATTTATCGTACTTGAGACTTGCTTACTTTTTTTTCTCTCTTGTCTAGCTTTTTTAAGGTATGGTAGTAGTCTTCTGCGTTTCTCTTATATATTTTTTGGGAGATCATCCATTATCCATATATCTTTTCCTTTTAGTTTATCAGTTTGTCTGTATACTAACATTTTTATTTTCTGGGTGCGTGCTTTTATAAAAATGGGTCTTGTTTTTCTAGGTTTAAAAACGCCTAATGTTTCCATTTCTAAGAATTATTTTCCAGGTCCGTTTGCAATTTTACGTGATACATCACTTAATTTATTCTGTTTTTAAGCGTATCTTAGTCTTCATCTTTATGTTCAGATACTATGTATTATCATGTTATTTTTCACTGCATCTTTGTCTAATGTAGCGATTTTATGATCTTCCTTTCCTTATTTTTTTAGTTTATCATTTTCATGTCTAAGAACATTTATAATATCCGTGTTTTCAACTAATTGTTCTTCCATTGCTGTTAATTTGTATGTTATATGTTCAAATATTTGCTGTATTTCTTCCATGTTTTTCATTTTATATCAATTATTTAACCTATTTCCAGCCACCCAAGCTCTGGCGTCCTCTTTAGTTAGTTTTGTTACCAGCTTTTACTTAGAAGCTGACCTTGTATTTATCTGTCTATAAATTACTTCATAGTTTATTTAGTTCTAATTAATGAACGTTAATAGTCCTGACCTATTGCCAATACAAATACTTACATATTTCTCGACTAGGAAATAATTAATTAAGATTTTTGGTGGTTTTGGATAGTATTAATCACCGTCAATTTAAATATTGAATTTTGAATTCTATGAATATGAAAATTTATACAAGCATTAATACTATCCAAAACCACCAAAAATCTTTATTAATTATTTCCCAGATGATAAATACATAAGTATTCGAAAGCTCGGATATATATTTAATCAAATTGCATGAAATTAATAATTTACAGTTCTTTTCTGTCGAAACTTTTTACTCAATATCCAGAAAATCTACTAATTTTTATCCTTATCTTACAAACTAATTCCTAAATACATACTGCATTCTCTGGTTATATCCAGAACTGGACAAATTAGAATTATAGAATTGAATTTTCTATATTCAATATGAACTTTTATTATAATGATTAGAAATCATGCTGAAACTCTTATAAATACCATCATAAGTAATCATAAGTAACTAGACATCCCTCATAGATAAAATGTAAAGAACTAATAATTAGACTCCTCGCTCACTCACTGATTCTAAGAAAACCAGCTTCAGCAACGGGAAAGAGTTATTTGATTGAAATATTAGAACCTCACTTTGTTTTCATATTTAGAAATTAATTTTGGTATCATATTCAGATTTTATATTATTGTAGATTATTATGTTAATAGATGGTTTGCTTCAATAAATTGTGATTGAAAATGTTGAAGTGCTGAGGGTCTATCTATATTTGGGAAAAAATATGATAAAACCGATTACTGATTGGAAAAATAATTATTTACTTCTTTCACATGCTGCAAAACATTCTCAGAATGTTGTTTTTAATTCAATGGATAACCAATGTCTCTTATTACCAACTTTCTTCCGATTGCATAAAAGATATTCAGTTTATCTGTCTTCTTAAGATAGTCTAAAACATGTGTCTGCATAATTTAAGCGAAGAAAATTCGTTTTCAAAAGCTTGAAGCTTACTGCCGCGAGACAACCGATGCCAACTGCTCTTACACAAGATGACAACATTTCATTATATTCGTGGTGTATAAATCGGAATAGAATGAAATATTCAGTTTGAAAAAACATGAAAACAAAAAACAACAAAAATATTCTTATACACTGTTTCCTATTTCATGATATAAAGTCAATACACAAATAAAAGTGACAGAAGTTGAATCTATCTAAAATTAAACGCTGTACTAGCTCTACAATACAAAGAAATAAATAAATAGACTTCCCTAGAAAGTATTTAAAAGAAATACTCTGATTAAACCACCTTCTATAATAAAAAGTTCATCAAAGTCGTATTCGTCATTTATAAAAAACAGACGAAAGGCGCAGCGCGAATTCGCCGAATTTCAAAATTCCATTGTACCTGGACGGGACTGGCCTAAGGACTCATTTCGCGAGTTTGCGCTAACACCATAAAATATTCACTTTTAAACATACCTAACATCAACACAACTCAATTATCAGTGTTGGGAGTGGAAAAAATTCTATGAAAAAGTCTATTAATAAATGTGTTACTTCCTCTCTACCCGTTCCCATTCTCTTTTTTCTCTCAGAATCTCAGTTACATATTCTATATTATTTTCAACCTGTTCTTAGTTTCAATGTTATCTACTTAACGCAACTTTCTTCACATGGAATTTTTTTGAAGGACTTATGCTAGGTACTGGATATATGATAAATATTCGCGTTTATGTAACAAGAAATATTTATATATAACATAAAATTCTAGAAAGAAGAGTAAGCGAAAAAAAATAATCATCAATATTCGAGTGTTGGTTTCCTTTTGCGGTTCTTAATAATAGTAACATCACATTACATCAGAGTCAGGCAGGGGCTAGAAAGCATCGTGAAATGACTCGTCGGGAATTGTAGCACTGGGAGTCTTAGAAACGATGCGATTGCGGGTAAACAACCACCCCCTTAGAACAGCTATTGACAGAGGCGTTCGAAAAAAATGGATGATTAGCAATAATAATGTTTCAAGTTTGGCTTTTTTATATCTAATGTTTAATTAAAACAAAAGGAGAGAGAAAAGTACTTATCTGGTGAAATGCGCAGACACGATTGGATGTAAATAATATAGAACAAAAGTTTAAAGGAAAAAAACTTCTTAACAAAACTTCGAAGAAACTAAGCTGCTTCAAAAACCTTGTAGTCAACTTTAACGGTCTTACTAAAAAATAAGGTGTAGTGTAATGAAGACAAAAGATAAAAGAGAACACGTCATGAAAAAGTATGTGACAATGTTATAAATACGGATGGGATAAGCAATGAAAACAAGTTCTCAACAATTAAAGGATAGAGGTGAACAGATGAAGAGCTAAAAAATGTGAAGCTACTGGTCACGGTCACTCATAGATGTTAATTCTAACGTTGCAAACAGTGATTTTAGAAGGTTGAGATTTTCTCTAATTGTTCGAGGATTAAGAAAATGTCTACAATGCTGCAGACGAATGAAAAGATATTTGTGCTAATGAGAAAGGCCCAATGAGTTTGATTGTGCAGTGAATTATTGTTGATGGCATCGATGCTAGAATGGGCAATTCAACTGGCTTCCTACGAGAGTGAATCATTAATCGGCCTTTAGATGTGTAATTCATGAAAGGCGATCAGCAAACAATGAATTGAAAGAGGAAATGGCTAGACTTTATCAAATTTGACACACATTTGTCATCATATTCAATAATTTGTAATGTTACATTTTATGCTGCACTCGTAATCGCTCTTTTGCAGTCATATCAACAACATTGCAATTACACTTGGGTTTTGATGTGTTGAATAAATACAATAATTGTATGCAAAATATAAGCTTAAAGAAAATTAGGGTCAATTATTTGACAAATGATATAATGCTAGATATTAATAATACGTGAATCTCTTGAATTCCTAATAAAATTATACTCAACTGCTAGAAATGCAAATTAAATAAAAATTCATAGCTAAATATCAAATAGCCAATTGCACTAAATATTGGGAAAAGCTGGAAAACTAAGGTAAGATACAATAATCATTGAATAACTTAAAATACGTGACAAATAAAAGAGTAATTTGGACTCAAGAAAGAGAGAACAAACGTATAATATATAATAAAATATTTTCAAAATGAGTTTTTCCAAATCTAATAAAAAACTAATACTCCACTACAATGAATAATCAGTGTTTCATTTTATGACAAAATATATATCAAATTACTCTCTATATTATCTATATTGAAAAATAAATGTTCTACAAATTCGTAAGTCTCAAAATCTATTGATATGTACGACACTGGCGAATACAAAACACACTCACTTCAGTGTCTGTTGCAGGGCCATGAGACTCAACGGCCACATAGACGGGATGGATTGAGATCGTGCAATCATGCATAACGTACAGACTCTTCGGACGACATACCCACATCTGTTCTTCTATATGCTGTTTATATTTCAGTTTTACGGTAAGTCTACAATTAGCTTATAGGGATTGTAAGGATTCCATATCTTTGTCGAGTTATTTTTGATATATCCTTCAATTTTCCTCGAAATGTTTGAATGCGTTATGAAGATATTTTTCCGATATAAATGAAATTGTGTTGTTGTTCTATTCATAATATGTTTTTATGTTATATTGTGAATATTTGACATCCTAGGGTGTGAAATGTATATCATAAAAATACCATAATGCTATAATATAACACAGCTCTAACACATGTAACTAGAATTGCTTCTCACTAATCTTACAGCTGGTTTGCAAATTATACCTCAGTGGCAGAGCAAATCGTTGATAGAGAGAGCATTATTCTAAATATTTTCAGTTTGTTCCGAAATTCCTAGCAGTCCTATTTAATTTTATAATGTTTCATAATTAAAAAAGTATAAACATGGTATATTTGATTGAACTTTTTTTATCAGAGAATTTTGAATGAATATCTGTCAAAGCCGTAAAAAAAGCCGTTAATATATTGTTTGTTTTATTTAGTTCCAGAAAACTTGTGAGTATCTTATTCATCAACGCTTTCCCACCCACTGCAATAAATGATAATTACAGCAAGTGTCTCAACTTCCAATATGTCTCTTAATGAAACTCACACAATTTCGAGCTCTTAATAGCACTTGTTTGTCGGTCGTCACTATAACGAACCGAGGTAATTACAAGTTCTCTTTTCAATTAAGAAATGTTAATAGTTATATATTTTATCGATTATTTCAACAAAAAATCAAAATATATTCTCATTATGTTTGTATAGGGGAGCTGGGAGCAAAATGACAATAGCATAGCTATCATACAATTCATACAATTGATTACTTCTATCGTTAGTTTGTCTATTCATGTATCAAAATATGATTGTAAAATTATTGAAATTATTGTTATTTTTTCAAAATGGGAAATTTAAGCAAAAAATCGATGGTTAACAACTTACCCCAGATGTAATGTTAAATTAGTAAACAAAATCGTCAATGATTAATCATATTTTAATATTTGGCGACATTATAAACAAAAACGATCTCTTGAAATAGTCTTCTTACAATAATTAAGAATAAATATAATAACTAATTCGTAATTTTAAAAATAATACTATTTGGGTTGAAACTTTTTAAACCTTATATAAAAACACATGAACTTCGTCTGAAAATAAGAACTTGTATTAAATTATTTATATTTATTTGGATAAACCTTTAGCACACTAAAATTCTTTGTATTCTAACATTTTTTAAGGCATTTATATTATAGAGATATTTATAGAGAGTTGGCAATATCATATACTAATATCAAATTAGTATTCATCAGAATTGCAATTAATGCAAATGTATGAATGAACTTGCAGTTACACTTTTGATATGGGCCCATATTTTGCATTCTAAACATTCCACCCAATCTTTTTTTGGATATGTTGTAACTACACACTAAATAAAACTATTCATCAGTGTCAGAATCCAAATTGGATACAAAAAGTTTTTTCTTCACTTTATCTTTCCCTTTTTAAGTAATTTTCGACGACTTTCCTTCACTTGCCTGTTCGTATATTTCGGTTACACTTTTTTTGGTGTATACGAATTTACGAATGGTCGGTTTATTCCGCAGGACTTCTGCTGAAGCAGATTCATAAACTTTCTTGACTAGTTGTACCTCTATCTGTTTTCCTTTTATAGTTCGTCATTCTGAAAATAAAAACAAAGAATATTATTATTTTTATACTACTAAGTCGAATGGTAAAATATAAGGTTTGGGGTAATTAGTCACATATAGCAACTTAACATTCCTTAAAAATTGTAACTATCTGTCCCATAGCACGTTTTTTGATGTAAATTGAAGTCACCATTAATGGTTTGTATTGCACAATATCATAAGAAAACAAATGAGTCTAAAGTAAGCCAATCACGATACAGCGGCGTCGTATGATTTGATCGCATCCAACGAAATTGAACACAATTTGATGGCGTATGCCCAATGCCTCATCGAAATCGTACGATACGTACGACAGGTCTGACTACTTCAGTACAACACCGTCAATTGAATCGATTTTTTATCCACTAATCGGTTCATTCTTTTTAAAATAACAAATATTGCTTTTTCTCGTGTATATAATTATTATGGCAAATGGCATATACGGATAATTTTTTGCGGGAAATTTTTGAATTGTACAGGGAACAAGAGTGCCTTTGAAAAGTAATGGGTGATGTATATCATGACAGAAACGACCGAAGGGCTATGGACATTTTAGTTGAAAAATTTTAAGAAGTAAATAAATAAGCCAGTGAGAATTTTGTGAAAAGGGATATTAACAATTATTGAACGTCATATAAAAGGGAACTAAAATTAGTAATAAATTCAATTAAATCTGGAGAACGGACTGATAATATTTATAAACAAAGTTATGGTATTTTAAATGGCTGTCATTCCTGAATGATCAAGATATACCCTGGCAGGTGTTTCTAGCCTATCGGATGAAGAAAATATAAGTAAGTAAATGAAACAAAAATACATTTTAAAAGCTTTATTTTGTCATAGAGTAGCCTCGTCATTATTAAAATAAGACATAAACTTTATCTTGTAAATTTTGCGATCTTTGATGAATTTTAGGCAGCAGATATCCTTTGTAAGTCAATTAAATCAGCTGAGATAACCCTTGCAGCCTCATTATTAGTGTTCCATTTTCTTGATCTTTTTTATCCAAATTGTGTTGAGGGTTATAACCGTTTGGACTTTTTTGACGCTAATAATTACGTAATTATTTGCGCAATAATTGCTATTTTCGCAAATTCTTCCAGATAAGATAACAATAATATCTGTATAAAATATTTGAAATCTAACCGCCAAAATTCCGAAAACATTTTCAATTACTCTTGACTCTTGACAATCTGCAATTAAAAATAGCTTTTTCTTTTCCTTACTGTTTCAACGAAAAAGCGTCATCTCCAACAAAAACATAGGATAGAATTCATTCACTATGTTCTATTTTTTCTGGTTCAGGTAAATAATTCATCAATTTTTCGTTGAATTTGGTGGTTTTTAATACGCTTCCATCTGAAGTTTTTCCGTTGGTTCCAAAATGGCGATAGAGTATTTCGTAATTGGCATTTTATATAGCCATGAGTACCATACTTTGAATGGGGTGGTGGAATAATTTCCACATTTCACACAATTTATTAATTTCATTCTTTTTTATTTTTAGGTATTGAATTTAGAAATGACTGATGATGTTCGCTTCCTAACACCCGTGGAAGCCTAAGAACACTCACAATCATCTCAAGAATCGACATCGTCAATGAACTTTGCTGCAGCTGCTTCACATACAAAAACGCCATCTGAGACCAAAAAACGGCAGAATTTAGAATCAGATACCAGAGAAGAGATTATTCGTACAATCAAAGAGAAGTTACAACAAACAAGAGAAATTGTACATGAAAAGGATAGATTCGATATTTTTGGATATAACGTGGCCATAAAATTAAGAGCCCTTCCCAATAATCAACGGAACATAGCAGAAAAATTAATTAACAACGTATTGATTGAGGTTGAATGCAATTCCTTACTTAGGGGATGGCAATTGACACCACTACCAAATACCAATAATCAGTATGGGGATTCCGCTCTTGTCTATACAGAATTAGGTACACCCCTGCATAGTAACAATGCAGGAAATTCCGCATCTCACTTCTTTTCGATTTTTAATGATATTTTATAATAATTAGTTATTTCCCATGCAACTGTTAACGTGATTATTAGAGATTTTGTTCTTTACAAGTTGTTTATTGCCTTTTAAATATTTTGTCAGGAGTATGTGCCCAAGATATTTTCTTTTTTAGAATAGGTTTATGTGTTAAGGAAGCACACATATTTATTTTTGTTTTATTTTTATCTTTGAGACTTTCCTGTTTAAGGTTGCTCAAACAAAATATAAAACTAAGTTTTTAGGAAGACAATTATTAAGTTAGTTTTCTCTATATCAGTATAGAGGTTTACTTGAAAGATCACATGTTTTTTAAGTTTGTAAGAGTTTTATTTTTTTAATTAAATACATTATTACTGCCTAGATAATCAGGCGTTTCTTTCACTTACCTTCATATATTCCTGACGAAGAACTGTATCATGACAGGTATTATTCTGCCTAATGCTTGAGGGGAGATGACGGTGGTAAATCTTCATAGTTCCTTCCAGTTACCAAAAATCTAAAATATTTGGAATAAAACGTAAAATTCCATATCTGTGCACATAAATTTTATTTCAATGGAAAAATATTTTTTTTTCATTTCCATGCATACCAGAAAACATAATTTTCACCTTAAAGTTGCCGAAAGCCGCAATGTAGTGATATTGCTTGGCATATTAGTATGTCTTCTTTTTGGATCAAAGGAGTTACCAGTGACATCAATTCCACGTAAGTTGGTTCATTTATGCGTAGATAATTTTCAATTAAATTGTGCAACACCGTCGTACGATCCTATAGTACGACGACGCAGTATCGTGAGTGGCCCGCTTAATACGTTCACCAAAGATTTTAAAATCCCGGTAAAAAAGGCGTGTAACCTCTTATACCCGCAACAACGTGGCTCTTGCTTCCCCACTTGGAGTAATTGTATAAATATCTGAAAAGTAGACGGATGATGTGATTGCTTGTTGATTAGTGTGAAAATTTATTTGAGTCAGACTAATCATACATATAAACAACCAAACTAACATACTTAACATTGTTTATTTTGATTTGACTTAATCATTTTACCGACGATATTGTTCTTATAATTGTAACTTTCAAATAATTTAAAGAACTTCTATACGTCGAAGTTAATCAGAGTAAAATTTCATTGGTATAACTACGATATACCTCCTATTCTTGTGTATTGATAGTACTGCTAATCTTTTGTTACGGTGATAATAATATAGATACATATTAAATGGCTTCTTTAGTATCTGACTATTCTCCAGATAACTTATGCCGAAAATGTTTAAATTGAATAATGCTAATAACTAAATAGAACAGAGCAAGACAACGTACAACTTATCTACTTGACTTGTTTTTTAATTTTGAATTTCTAGATTGCATTAGGGTATTATTCTCGATACATAATGAATCAATTTAATTGAAAAGTCAATCCTCATGTATCAGATAAAAATAACGAGCAATCCTAGAAAGTCTTAAAATCTTGATTGACGTTGACCGTTTGACATTTCTTGATATTTTATACCCATTGTCATAACAGTCATTATAAACCGTTATTTATTTTCACAAGAATACATATTTCTTCAATGTGTATCTACGTTACGTACTACTGTGTTAGCTGTGGTACAGCTTTTCTTACTTTCTTTAAAAATGCCATTACCATTACGATCTATAATGGTAATGGTAGAGCTGTTACTAAAAATTATAAAAGGAGATTTCCTGATCGTCAAATTCCTCGTCATTCCACATTTGGGTCGGCTTTTAATTATTTGCGAGAAAATAGCACTTTTCCTATTGGAAGAACGACATGTAAATGGAACGAAGGAAGATGAGTTACTGTTACTATGAACCCCACAAATAAGCACTAAGCAAGTGAGTTGAAAATTCAATGTTAGTCAAACAAAAGTAAGTAGAGTCTCAAAAACATCATATGTATCCATATGATATTCAAATGATTCAGCGACTACATCTTGTAAATGAAATCCATTGGTTGAAATTGTGTAGTTGGATTTACAATGTAGTGTCATAAATTACCAGTTTTGCCGAATTTGCTTTTCAACGTGAACGTTGTAAGAAGTCGGATGTGTTTGTGAAAGAGCATCCCTACTGGGCTGCTGGGTTCCATTTCGAGAATCTAATTTAGATTATTTTTATTTTGTTGCAATTATTGTCTTTTTTTATTTCTTATTCATGCGTCCTCACTACATAATTTTTATTATCGATTTAGAATTGTTGCTCTTTATTGTTATTAGTTTTTTTTGTTTGTCGTTATTGTAATTCGATACAATTTATCATTACAGTTGAAATACTCGAAATTTATTACATCTCTAAATTAATACCTTATTTTGTGATACGTTATTATTGTTGTTCTATATTTGATAAGATTTTATCGTTCACGAAAAATTGAATAAAAATGCATACTCGTATATCGTTTTTATTGATTATTTACATAGTTTGAAAATCACTTATTGCATTTAAAAAAAATTACAGAGGGTGCAATATTCAATACAAATCCCTATTTTGATTTTTCCAAAGCCGGTCTTGGCATTTCTAGATTTAGTTAATAATAGTCGAATGCTTTAATGTACCATGAAAAAAATGGTTAGTTCCACAGTTAATACTTTTGAGTAGCCACATGATACCCTCCATGAGAAACTCTACATATAGTAGAAGTATGTAAATTTAGTCATAACTCATCCTTTATAACAAAATAACACATTTGCCCCATTTGCAATTATTTTATCCTACTATATAAATATTATTATTACCATATACTTCAAGAATTTTCTCAAGATGAAATTAATAATTTCATAAACTGTCTATTTTGCCTTATTCACAATGATACTCCAAAAACAATCAATCCATTTTTTGTAAGATTTTTTATCAGTAGCATAGAAAAATCGACAAGAAATGTTTCACATAACTATGATATGAGATACATATGTATGATGATTAGAGTAAGTTTAAATAAAACTTAAATTTGTATAGGGTGTCTATGATGATCAACCATACAATTGATTATTACAGCTGTAATAGCAGATCAGGTCAAAAAATTATTTCTAATTATGTAGTACTACATAAAAAAGTTTAATATGCGAATGATGATATTCAATAACATAAGACTGTTAATTTAGAACAGCAAGATAGTAAATTAGATGAATCTCATTAAAATGTCTTACACGTAAGAGAATTGTGATTTCAAGACGCTAAGTAAATTATTCAGACCGATGAAACAAAAGCCTACACAACGCAAGAAATTAAAACAAATAAGATACGTTTCTCGCATTGCGGTTAATGTGCTACTAAGTAGAAATTTGAATGAAGCGTTTGTCACAAAGAGCATTCGGCTTAAAGACTCGATCTTATCATTTTTGTATGTCGACAGTGATCATAAAGATAAAATTTAATAATTAGCATATAAGGCGGACTCGGTTTCAATGGTCTTTTTTCTATATGTTTATTCACTGATTTCATTATGGAATGAACATAACTTAAAATATATTAAACACACAATGTTTGTAAGTATGAGAGGGACTTGGTTAACTTCATGCTGTCAGTTAGACTCAATATGACGATTCGTCTGGAAATTTAATAAATTTAATGAGAATTACAATTTAAATAATCGAAAAACAGAGAAATAGCTTTTTGTTCGATTCATATTGGAATAAGAGAAAGGGGAAGATATGGTCGTTAAGAATGCAATAAATACTTCCAGTGCGAAGTGCGAGAAACTTGGTAGAGTGTGTTTGTGAAACTGTTGTCAGTGCTCCCTGAAAATTGTAAAAAAGAAGTCCTTTTGCATCTCCACTACGCTACGGTCACGCGCTACTAAAACTTATTTAACAAAATTATTACTACAAATTCACAATGGAATCGTAGTATATTCACCGTTGAATGCATAAGAATCCTACACATCACCAGGAACATTTTCTGAAGTTTTTGGTCCAACTACAACGTTTAGCAAATAACTAAGAGAAATCAAATTATACCTGTATTCAAAGAAATGGAACCGTTCATAAGAATATCAGAGGATTAGAAAATGTTGGAAGTTTTGATAAATTGATGGTATTTTTTTTCTTGGCCACTTGCACCTGATAATGTTACCTAACATCTATTCAAAGGCCACCACTGAATTTTGTGGTCAAAATATCGTGTCGCTCAAAGAAGGTTATAACGCCAGAAACATCTTTCACAGCAACATGAGTTCCTCATAACACAAAAAAAATATGGGATCAAAGAAGGAGAAAGATTCAGGTTTTTAGGTATGTAAGCGGCGTCATTTTTGATGTTCAGGAACGGATGCGTGGCAGATACTCTCAATAGCAATAGAAGTGTTACACATAGAAAACATAATTTCCACATTGATCCGTGGCTGTACATGCAACTTGAAATTTGAGGATTAACTGCGAAATAGTCTATGTACGATTATAAAAATTGGAATGGTGTGGCCACAGAAAAATATTAACATCAGTTTCTTGAAGAAACTCCACAGTTCAATGTGAAATATCCATAGAGATACTAAAGTGGGTTGTCCACATCACTTATATGCTATACTTCCTCACATAAGTATACGTATTTATTGGGTACCACAATCCACATACCTAAATTTTCGAAAGTAGTTTGTCTTGGAATAACAAACTTCTAGACTCAAAGGCGAGACTTTTTCCACGGAACATCCAATATACTATTTTTGTTAATTGAATTGTTCTAATAAAGGAACTTTATTTCAATACCCGAACAAGTAATGCTTTTTTGCGATTGACAAACATCTGACTTCTCTCTAATTTTTCTTCAATTGTTATACAAATTTGACATTGGAAAAATATTCCAAATTTCAGTTGAGGTTAACCTAAAAAAATATGAAGATCATAATACGGCTATAATGCAATCATTATAGCAAAGTCTCTCTCTAAAACATCATCAGAGATCTTTATTTATATGCAGGTTGGATTGATCAAAACGAAAGGTGTAGAATGTAATCGTGAATTATCGTCTTTCCATTACCAATTTATATGATCAATATATTTTCAACTGTAAGTAATATTTACAGTATCTACTTCAACTTAAAATTTAAACAAAAATATATGTGAATGAGTTCTATATTTTTTGAATGTATATCAGTATTTCATGATCATAGCAGCGCACTGAATTTCAAATCATATATTTTTCATTATGTTGCTTCTTTCAATTCCTCATGTTTTATTAGAGAATGGGACATACAGTTTGTGTACAGTATGGTATTGAGTGTATCGAGTCTTAAACTTTATTACGTTATCTACAGCATTTTGTATGCAAAATGTGTTTGCTGGTTATGATTGAGAAAATTGATGACCGTTCCTCTTATAAGTTTATTTATTTTTAAACCAGACTTTTCTATTATTGCAAGTTCAGTTAAATCCTTCATTCAACTGAATTATCGTTAACAATAGTCACCTGATGGCTGAGTCTTCACAAAATTCTTGAACATATTGATATTTCATAAAATATATCCACCATTAAACATTTGTTCCGACAACACATTATATTCCGCGGGAGCATATAAACTGGGATAGTTCATATTTGGCAACTTTTAAACTCATTAAATCATTTTTAGAATTATTCCATCACTTATTTCGCTCAATTCAAACATCATCCGTATCATTTCACTGTCACTTACTTATTCACGTATGTTATTATTTTCTTGATCAAATAAATTATTAATCAGTAGTTCACTTTTTTGTGTTGATCATTTATGATGATGATCCATAGCTTTGTTGCTCATTATATTGATTTCGGATTGAAATCTATTGTTAATCTCCAGTGATATTTGCCATTTTTGTCAAAGCAATCTATCGCAATGTTTTTCGTATATATTGACACTCTTCCTAGCCGTGAAATGGATTAATAAACACTTTCTCTAACGTTCTTAATTTATTTAAACACTATAGATTACACTATTCATTATAAATATATAGTTAATCTACTTAAGTTGGAACCATATGGAAAACTCTTTTATTGGTGGTTTTATAAGAAACAGTTATACTTAATAAAAAGTTCTGCATGGTCCAAAAGTGAAAATGCAGCCATTAGATATCAATTTTTTGAAGGAGTATACGAGGTTTATCAAAAAATTTGAATTTTGTTCAATTGTAAAGTATCTTTATTTCTAACAATTCAGAAAAGTGTTATATAGTACAGCCATTTATTATAAAAATTTAGGTTTTGTGATTATTTACTAATCATTCCATATTAATTATTCTGGCTGGATAGAATTTATCTCCCTTACCTGTTAAAAATATGACAACCTTTCTATTTATTACTGTTTTTGAACATCCTTGCAATTCACATACGTAATGAATTCATAATAATTATTTATTATGTACAAAGAATATTTATTAAACAGAAACAAACAAAAATAAATTTTAATTCAATGTCCTACAGCCTCGACATATCCACCTTCTCTTTGTGAATATTTAATTGTTCTTTTATCAAACTCTTGTATTACCCTCCGTATTATATTTTTTGGCGTTCTTCAGTAATAATCCTCCCTAAATGGTCTACATCATCAAATGTTCCTCGCTGATAAACCTGCTGTTTTAAGTAACCCCATAAAAAAAGTCAGGGAGTCAAATCAGCATACCTAGGAGGCCAGAAAATATCTATATACCTGTGAATCACCTTCCCATTAAACATATTTTTAAGGAGTACTCCAACGTTCAATGTACTATGGATGGAAGCACGGTCTTGTTGGAACCAAATTGTCATTACCGTCTTCATCAAGTAGTGATGATGGGATGGATAGCTGCAAAATAATATGTGAACCCGGTATTCTGGAATATCACCTCTACATGTTCCTGACGGCTCGCCAATCGAACTGGTTACTCGCTATCTTGTTTATAGCGAGATTCTTCACGTTGGCTTCTAACACATGGTCGCGGAGTTTTGAAGCGATTTCCACACAATCCACGGTATGTGGATTGATCTTGAAATTCATTTTTGATCAACAGGTAAAAGATGTACCACCAATCGTATTTGATTCACAGCGACTTGACGGGGATTGGAATCTGCTCTTCAAGTTTCTACAATTGATCAAACTTCTTCCGAAAGACGGTTGCTAATCCTCGTGCGTTCTTCATACGGGCAGACAAGCGAATAATATTTCGGTAAAGTGAACAAGTTTTGTTGTTGTTCTGTAGTGACTTCATATCTAGCTTGGCCGGTACCTCCGTAAGTACCTATGAATTCTACGAAGGCAGGATTAGACTCTTCTTGCAATTGGTTCACTCTATTCTGTAGGTCATGGTCATCTTCTAATGGCGCTAGGGGACTACTTTCGGTTTTCCATTGGGGATCTTGCCCAATATACCTGTCACATTCACCACAGCTAATTTCATATATACCACTCTTTTCAAATTTGGTATTTTATACTTAGGATTACCGAACAATTGTTTTATATTCATTTTTATATTGTTATATATGTGTTGCTAGACATATAAACCAATTTAAAACCCATTCTGTTAAATACTCCTTCCAAACCCTCTGGGTAAGGGTTTGGATTTAAAGGTATCAGAGCATATTTTCATTGTTTTTTATTTTGGGTTTGGAAAAAAAAGATTTTCTCATAGAGATTTCTTAAACCTATTAAATTTTATGTACCTATCTTCTATCAATACCGTTGAGTACAGCTACATCCTCAATAAAGGTTTTGGAAAGTGAATAACCGATGTATCAGGAAATGGAGACTGGCCATGTTATGCTGGATTCAAAAAAAAATTTTTCTAATTACATCAAATTCTAGCCTATTACTATTGCTAATTACTTAAGTATCTGAAAATGGTAACTGTCCTTTATTTGGATTTCATAGGTAAACTTTATAGATAGATATTTTAAGTTGAGTTCCAAAATGGAATCGTCTACGTTTACCTTCTTCGTATTGAACATGGCGAAAATATCATCCTCATACCTGTACCATACCCTGGAAAATACTGAAACTCTTGACTGATTTGCTTTTCCAAATAACTCATGAGCAGCTCAGCCATAAACGGTGATAGGCAGTAGAATTCTTATTGCACTGGAAATAGTTTTGTTCCATACATATTTTGGTTAAGTGTAAATATTCTTCTATTACATCAGCTTCCAAATTTTAAGATCTCAGAAAGTCCTCAAGGTACTTCAATGTCTGCGGGATCGGCACTCACTGGGAAATAATGACCTTCCCAGATTTGTAACTTTTGGGAAGACAATAGAGCTTTTACTTCTTCTACTAGGCGGGAAATGAATAACCAACAGCAATTATACCGTATTATACTGATAGAAACGATAAAGAATTCGAAGGAAGAAGGGCTAGTTTATTTAACATTGAGAGGGTTATATTCCATTTGTATGTTTATGTTGTAAACATATAATTCCATCGACTGACTTATATATAGATTCCTTATTGTATATTATATTATATTATAAATTATTCAGTTTCATCAATAAACACACTACCCTGAAGACAATACTATGAAATTATTTCGAAGATTATGGACGTACAAAGTAACAATTTGAAAAGATACTATCCCTCTTTATTTTGTATCCTATACAAAATGGAAAGTTGTGCGCAGCAACGTCACAATTATTTTCAAGAGAGCAAGTTATTAGTTTTCAATTCATTCACAATCCTTTGACAGAGACCGACACAATTGAAATATGTAATGAAAACTTTAAAAAAACGCATAGTTTACCTTTATTTTAGTTAACAAATTAATAGTGAAAAATTTTAGTTGTTATGATTTTATTCATTATAATAGAAAGCAAAAACATATATTGTTTCTGATAGTTAAAAGTTTCAATAGTTTTAATTAGATGTTAATTTATGTAACTTTGAATAATATCTTTTTTCCCAGTTTACGACCAGATAACGTTCTGAATTGAAAAAGTCAGAGTATAGCTTTCTTATAATTCTTGTTGGAATATTCACTATTTCGACACTATTTTTTCTAGTTCTATACAGTTATATACAGTTATATACTGGAATTGTTATTACTGTAATATTTTTCTTATTTATTTATACGATTTTTATTTATAGGGTGAATTAATAAAAACAATCTCTTACGTTCTCAATTTATTCAAACACTATACACTACACTACATTATGACACTTCACTTATTACTCTAGCTTAACTACTTAAATAATTTATTCGAATTCTCGAATTCTTCGATTATTTTCTCTTTCGGTCTGTTCATTACGACTATTTATTATAAACAGAACTAAACTGCGCTACAGAAACTTTAATATCTAATATTTTTATCAACTTCAATTTGAAAATGGAATTTTGAATCCTATGAGATTGAAAATTTATACAAGCGTTAATACTATTCAAAACCATCGAAAATCTTAGTTATTTCCCAGAAGATGAATACAGAACACAAGTATTCGAAAGCTCGGAAAATATATTGAAATTAGTCCACTTTGGTGTTTAGTTATCCCGTTCCCAATAAGAAACCAATTTTTACAAGAATTTATACAACTTAAAAACACCACAAAATACAAAACAAAGACGCCTAATTTTAGAATTCCACTAAATCTAGGCAGGGCCGTTTAGTGGAACTGGTTCCATTGCTAACAGGAACCAAGTAGTTGAAGGCTTTTTACATTAAGCAACACAAAAAGAAGGTTCAGGCACACTTACCGCAGAACCCTCTACAATACTTAGTTTGTCACGTCAAATAGGAATGTCTCACTACATATTAAGATGAGCGTTACAATTAAATAATTTTGGTCATCTGGGATACGATTTCTTCAATAACTTTTTGAAGACGACTTTGACTTTGTGAAACAATGACGGCTTTTAAAATTCAGAATTAATTAAACCTGATTTAATTAAAAATCTTCCAACACACTGTACACTCTAAAAATATGTATGAAGAGTCTTTTTGTACATTTGCATTTACTATAGGGACCAAAAACGTTATGTACAATGATTATGTCTGTTCAATTGTTCCTACTTTTCACCAGGTGCCACACTGAAAGGAAGAAGAAGAAGAATTGTCACGTAACGAAATAACCGTTGATACGATGGGATTTATTTCAAAAATGTCCAAGGTTTTAGAAAACAATAACATTGAACTATGAGACCATTAATATTTTTAAAATGTAATCTGGTTCAAAATTTTATAAAAATTGGTTTCCCAATAATATTAATTTCAGCATATAACGTCCAATTCTTGTTTTTCCATTCTAATATCATAACATTACAATATTTTTAATTTCACCGACGTGGTAGCGTTAGCAAAGCGAGTTTTATTTGTGTTTCGCTTTTCATTTTCATTTATCACAATCAAACTATCCCATAAATCACCAAATAAACCTACTTTTATTACTAGTTATTCAAACAGACCGTCCATTTCGATGATGGAAATAAATTTACTAGAATTTACTGGTACACATTCCGCCATTCTCAGAGACAGAATCTCGCGTTAACAAATTCAGTTCAGCTGCATAATAACTACACTACGAGTTGATGATAACAGTTACATAACGCTTTTATTTGCTAATTTTATCTCCATTAAATAGTATTGGTACAAAATGAGCTACTTCAGCATCCAATCTCGAAGAAGTATACGTAGAATAGCAATTTTAAATTGCATTACAAAAATAAAATATAAATTAGAGGTGAACATGTCAAACTATTCATGATATGTTTTGTAATCTCATAGTCCAGATTAAAGGCACTTAACTTAATGTAAAAATAAAACTTAAATTTTAGTATATTGGTCAAAGTCTACTGGATTTCATTTCTATCTCAAGCGGTCTCGAATAGCTTTGGAAAGATGATTCTGTCAAATATCAAAGCTCAAATGCTGATGCTCCACAAAGAGATTAATAAAAAATTGATAAATTGAAGAAGTACTTCACATATTGAACCTAAAATTCTGTACAAGTAATTTTACTGATGTCTCCATTATCGAGATCTTGAGAGTTGAAATGGTAGAAGCATGTAAATAGGGTATATCATATTCTACGGCCTATTAGATGATCGTTGAGGTTATCTATAATATTTCTCCTATATCCTATATATATATATATATATATATATATATATATATATATATATATATATATATATATATATATATATATATATCCTAGCTTTCCATTCAACATTATGCTCTAATCAATGTAATGTTATGTTATTCCAAATAACTTATAATGGCAAAATATATTTGACTGTCCTCGTTATATCGTACAACCATAATTCAACGATATGTAGAAATATTTATAGGTAGGTGCGCAATATAATCGCATTTACACATCGAGTGAAATAACATCGGTCGCTTCCCGTCTATATACATATTTATTCCATCTACGACAAAAGCACAATATACAAACAACACACAACAGACACAAACATACACACATACACACACTCACATACACACACACACACACACACACACACATACACACACACACAGACTACCATATTCGCACTAGCTACATTGGCAAACATTTGTCAACGGAACGGTCGGTCAAATGCGTTGTCCAGTCGATACGTCATCATGGCAATCACACCCCGAGCGCCAATCATTCCCACAGTTCGAAATTGAAAAAGCGCGAGTCACGTTGGCAATAAAGTGAAGCGCTGGCCCATATGTCCATTGCGTTTATCACGATAACTTAAAGGTCAAGCATTGCTCCGTTTCGCTACATTCTATTCGCCTACGACGCCCTAAATCATATCCACTATTCTCGATACATTAACCTTTTCTTATCCGCTTTACATGTTCTCCTGAAACAACCTCTCAAATTTAATTCAATATTCTGTCACATTTTAGTTCTTGTCGGCAATCAATGCGCTTTTTTTTACGTTCTTCAATTTTTGAATTTTTTGAAATTACAAAACACATAGAGAGGCCGCAAATATTTTTAATAACAGACATACGCATAAAAACATTAGGCATTCAACAGTTTGGAATATTTGAAATAAATTTTAGGCTAGTGGAAGTATAGAAAATAAATTTAAGAATAAACGCTGAAAACGGTGATGCTATTTGTCGTAGAAGACCCAAAAATGTCATTAAGAAACAGGGCCTCTGCAATCCAAACAACTTCAGTAAGTGAAGATACAGTGGGAAATTTTTGAAAAGTAATAAATATCATGCATACAAACCGCAATTTGAACACAAGTTACTACCAAGGGATTACGATATTCGTTCTGAATTCTGCGCTCTGATCCAAGGAAGTGGGATGACGACCAGTTTTTTACAAGAACTATAATATTTTCCTATAAGGCAACATTTTCTTCAAACGGAACCATGTCATCACAAAATTGTCGCTGGTGGTCTAACAATAATCCAAACTTTGTAATAAAAACTTGGGACCAATATTCTTTTAAAACTAACGTGTGATTTGGCGTGTACAAAAATAAATTAGTTGGACCTTTTTTTTCCTACATTCCTTAAATGCTGCACAATACTTACAATTGTTAGTCAATCAAGTAAGTGTTTTTTGGCACGACCTTCCGTTACAAGAACGAATGACAATGTGGTTCCAACAAGACGGTGCTTCCATCCATAGTATTTCAAACGTTAGAATACTCCTTGAAAATATGTTTAATGGGAAGGTGATTAACAGGTATTCAGATATTTTTTGGCCTCCTAGGTCTGCTGATTTGACTCCTCTTGACTTTTTTATTGGGTTACTGAAAACAGCAGGCTTATCAGCGAGGAGCCTTTGATTATGTAGATTATTTGTAGAGGATTATTTCTGAAGAATGCCAAACAATTACTCCAAATATAATACGGAAAGTAATACAAGAGTTTAACAAAAGAACAATTGAATGTTAACAAAGAGAAAGTGGATATGTTGAAGCTGTAGGATATTTAATCAAAGTTTAATTATGTTTGTTTCTGTTTAATAAATATTCTTTGTATGGATTTTTCAATTTCTACAATATATAATTATTATGTATTCATCGCGTATGTGAATTGCGAGGTTGTTCAAAAACAGTGATAAATAAAAAGGTTGTCATATTTTTAACAGGTAAGAGACATAAATTGTATCCAGCCAGAATAATTGATACGGAATGAGTAAATAAAATAATCACAAAACTTGAATTTTCATAATAAATGGTTGTAATTGCATATTTAAATATAACTTCTAATTCAAAACCACTTCACTTTATAACATTTTTGTGAATTGTAAAAATAGGTTTTGGATCGTACAGTACAACTTTTTTTCATAAAACCGCTAATAAAAAAGTTTTTCATATGGTTCCAACTTAAGTAGTATATATATATATATATATATATATATATATATATATATATATATATATATATATATATATATATACATACATATATACATATATATATATATATATATATATATATATATATATATTAAAATTATTTTTTTTATAATATTTGAAATAAAGATGAAAGTTGACATCGACTTTTTTTAAAGGCTTTAACAAAATATGATATGGACACTGACAATTTGCAAGTTTATATTAATCAATAGATCACCTACATCATGCATATCATCAAAATAAGAATAAAATCAAAATAGAAAATGTTCTAATAAGAAGAATTGATTTTTCTATAGTCCTTATATCTCAAATATGTAGCAGTACTCAATCCATCAAATTATTTGTAGTTTTATTTAAAAAATAAAGCAATAAATTCTACTTGAATTATTTAGGTTTTTTTTATCATTTATAGCTTTTTCGTTTTTATGAATATGAACAATTTCTAAAAATTGTCTTTTTTGTGTATTAGATTTCGTTCCAAGAATTTTTGAATCTTGTTAATTGAATTCATGTTTTTTTGATAATTCAATGGTTCGTTAATGCAGTTTTATTTTTTTTATCGTATTGATGCCCTTTTAGTCTATTTTCTAAATATTGAGAAGTCTGCCATTTAAATATGATATTAGTATAAGTCATAAAAGACATAATACGTTATCCAAATATTTCACTAAATTAAAATCTAAAACAACAAAAGATCAAAGAAGTAATATATATATATATATATATATATATATATATATATATATATATACATGTACACTGAAATAGAACTATTTCATGATTATGTACGCCATTGCTGATCGTTTTTCTTCTATGGACAACCGAACATTACTAAAAATACAGACATCCAAAAGGCACTTCAGCGATTCTGATAAATTATGTTTTTGTGTATATCCAGATAAAACCATTTTTCTTTCAATATCTTCAGTATTTTTATAAAGTGGATGCTAGGTATATAGTGTCTGAATTAATGGAAATTGCATTTCACTTATGATTAATTAATTGATGACAAACCCTTGTAAATAAAGAAAATGTAGAACATTCAAAATGATACAGTAGTTATGTGTGAAATCAAACGTCAAAGTGATTAAAGCTGGGCTTTTCATCACAAATATTTGGCTAGCTATTCTGAATTCCACAATTCCTGAAATTTTTGTATACCACTCTTCCCCAACAAACGATATTTTATTGAAATTTGTGTTTTTGTATTAATCGTTTTTCTCTTACCATTCAATCTTTGCTTATATCAAAACACTGTGCACTATTGAAAGATGGCACTAACTACAATGAATACATTAGCAATAAATTAAATAATGAAAAGAATATTATATTACTTCGAGATAGCAAGGAAGAAATCATATATGCATTTACTTGAAGATAATCATTAAGAATGTAGAAGTCTACCTATTTTATTTCTAACTTTTTTTGATATTTACAAAATAAATTGAAAATTAAGTGAATCTGTCTCATAATTGGAAAATTGACGATTCACTTATCCATAATTAATGCCTAGTTATGTTCTTTGCATCTTCTCTTCCAATATTTTACCTCTTTTTTTATAGAATATGTAACCTATTTTTTTCCTCCGCTTAGTCATTAATACGATGTTGAAAAATATTGCATGTGCTTTCGAAGAAAAATAAGTCAAAGTTAGAAGAGTATGAAGAGTGAATTATTTATCATTTTCTGTGGCACTAGTATACGATGAAATCAATGGTCACTACTGGGGTTTTTATATCTAGGGACTCAAACCATAAGTTTCATTAGCATCAGCCTTGTTGCATTGTAATTTCTTGTAATTACGGTCTTTCATGCTCATTTCTGTTTAAAGTTTAAGATGCTGGTGTTATTATTAATATAGTTAAAAGATACTTCAACTATCAAATTCATAAGTTCATTAAAGAGGCTCTAGAAATTCCCAATTGTAGATATGGAACATAATTTGAATTTATAAGTAGCTCTATTTCTATAGAATGTATACAAAACTTCAAAACTTATATAATAATCTTTCAATGTGATCAGAAGTATAGGTAAAGAATGTTGAAAGTGATATAGTTTCTAAACCAGAAATTTTATATGTGCTTCGAAATATCATACTATAAATATACAACTTTTAGAATATGTTGAAGCATAAGGCTAGCTGTCTCTTGTTTAAATGTAAGATAAAATTTCCTGGGTAGACACAAAAAATATAGAGTTATCCCAAAATCATATGAAATATTCTTTTATACCTCTGAAAATTCGTGATAACCAGTTAGTGAAAACTCTTTTATTAAAGTTGCACATTATCGATTATTGATTGAAATTCGAAATGGATCCTGGAAATTGAACAAGAATTTCCAGTATACTAGTATAGTAGCATTAGTTTCACTCTCTTGTGTACTCGATGCCCGCGTAGAAATTATTGCTGGACATTTTTCATGGTTCAGCAATTATTGTTGTATTATAGTTGTATGTACGTACAAATTTGAATATTCAAATTTAATTTTACTCCAATTTTTTAGCTAATGATATCAGAAACGGAGTCTATGCTAGTCTGTACAGTATAAGTCAAAAGTCCCCTCCCTTTTTTTATCTTCGCAATGAAAATATTTAATCTATTGAAATTATAGAACTGCATGTATAAAGCTCCTTACCAGTAATGATAGATGACGTACTTATCAAATACAACGTTATAAGGTTATTATGAATAGTAGTTGTGAATAGAATCGTATGGCTAGCGACACCTCTATTCAAAGGTATTGAGGAAACCTCTTCAATGATGCTAATCTTGTTTATTTCATCATACTGAATAGAATTTGGATTTCATTATTCATTATTGATCGAAGATTGAATAATTTACTGTGACAAGTGAACTTCATTTTCTCCTGATATTGAAATATTGTATCTTAAAACTCTTGCCGTATATTTCATTCTAATGGAATATTATTTCCAAATCATCAAATTCATCTAGATTGTCTTGAAAAATTTCAAGAAAGATCAGATCTATGGCGTGTTGCAGATCTACAGATAAACTTCAACAGTTAAATTGGAGTTTTAAAAAGCAAGTCTCACTTTGTAGTTTCTCAGGATACTTTCTCAAACATTCACGTTCTAAGAAAACTTGGTATGTTTCTGTGTGTGTATGTGTATGCGTAAAGAGGTTTTTGCCAGCTTTATTATGAGTAGTTTTTTATTGGGAACGTGGCAAGGAAACACCAAAGTGAACCAACTTCAATATATTTTCCGAGCTTTCGAATACTTATGTATTCATCGTCTGGTACTGAAATTATGGTCAAATACAATATTATAAGAAATATGTATAAACGTATAACAATAATAAAATTTCATTTACAATAATCAATTAAAATTTCCGGTGATTTTGATATTTTCAAAGCTTCTAATAATTTATAAACTCGTGGAATTCAAAATTAAATATTCAAATTGACTTTGATATAAATATTAATTAATTGAAAAAATTTATTTTGGTTACTATTTTTTATTTTTATTAATTTTTGATTGGTTTGATTTCGAATGACGTTGAAATTTTATAGGTTAGATAAGGATAAGTTTCAGTGAATGATGTTTAATATTGATTGGCAAATTTATGGATAACATTAAATTTTATAGGTTAGGTCGTTAGTGAAGGTGAAGGTGAAGTTAGGTGAAGTGAAGTTTAAATTTATAGATTAGGTGAGGTTAGTTGGTTGTTAATGGCGTTGAACTTTTATAGAATTTGTTGTTCCAAAATCTAAAAGATATGCATAAATTACACTAAGGTTATTTGAATCAGTTTTCTTATTAATGCATTGATCATTTTGGGCAACATATGTTATTTCTAAAAATAAACGTATGTTGTGTTTTTCTTCAGTTGTAAAAACTTTGGCAAATTAATAATTCACATTGTGTCCTTCATGATAGACATGAGTCGCTAATGAACATCTATCACTCTTGTGAGAAGTTATTCGACTGATCAGTGACCTTTTCGACTGACTTTTTATCACAATTTAAACAAGGTATTTCATATACCATGTTAGGCAATTTATTGATTGGTGTTTTATCTTTACTTCAGTAAAAATAGATTGAATATTAAGTGTTTGACTGTATGCTATTTTAATATTGTGTTGTTTAAAGATTCCAGAAAGTTTAGGAGTAGCTGATTTTATATATGGTAAAGGTGTATAAATATCTGGAAAAGAAATGTTAGAAATGACGTTTGAAAATGATGATTCAATGTTCGTATCAATGTCAAATGAATTAAAAAAAAATTTGTTTCAAAAGATATGGAGGATATGAGTTTTCATAAAGAAGTTTCTAAAGTATTTTATTGATTTTTTCATGAAAAATTGGATAAGAAATTTTTAGCGCTGTATTTTTCATCTGTTTGATGAAATTAATTTTAGTGTTACGTGGGTAATACGAATGATAATTGATATCTTCCAGAACTTATTGGTTTCCTATACCAATCAATTAAAATTGTATTATTTTCGTTTCTTGTAAATTTAGTATCAAGAAAAGGTAACGATTTTTTAGTATTATCCTTTTCTATAGTAAATTGTATATAGGGTTCGAAACTATTGAAGTAAAATAATAAATTATCAATTTCATTATATGGGCGGGATAAAATTATATCATCTACATACTTTTCAATGAATAATAATTTGAAAGGTTAAACGGATATTACGAAGTTTAAGATATAATTCATTACATAATCTGCTGATAATCTGCTAACATATTGAAGACCCCATTGGTGTTTCAAAAAATTTTTTGGTAATTTTTATTATTATAAGAGAAATATGTATTGTTAAATATGAATGTTATCAATTCTAATAGAGTTTCTTTATTAAGTTTGCAATTCTGACTTATATCGCTCCATTTATGTTGTGGAGCTATAAGGAATATATTAAGTGTACATTACTAAATAGGGATATTACATCCAATCCTTCCTAAAATACATAATTCAGTGGTTATATTATATGATTATCACAATAATTATTATATTAGATATTAAACATCATTGACTAAAACTTATTCTTATCTAAAGTATGAAAAAATTCAACGTTATTCAAAATCTAACCATTCAAAAATTAATAAAAATTCCTATAGTAACCAGAATAAATATTTCAATTAATCAATATATCTATCAACATCAATTTGAATATTGAATTTTGAATTCTATGAGTTTAAAAATGTTTTACAAGCTTCAATAATATCAAAAATCACCGGAAATCTCAATTAATTGTTGTAAGTAAAATTGTATTATTGTTATACATTTATACATATTTCTTATATTGTATTCGACCATAATTTCCAAACGATGAATAAGTATTCGAAAGCTCGGAAAATATATAGAAGTTAGTCTACTTGGTGTTTCCTTGCCACGTTTCCAATGAAAAACTACTTTTAGGTCTCTTCTGTTTCAAAAGCGATTCTGATGAATTATGTGTATATCCAAGGTAAAACCATTTTTCTTTCAAGATAATTACGTATCTCTAGCACAAGCCAGTAGCTCACGTTTTGTGTATTTTCACAGTAAGTCAGTATAGCCAATCCATCAATACTTGTTGACTATTTTTGGTCTCCATACTTTTAGAGAAGTGCAGTCTTCGACCATGGTCTATTCCTGAAAGCTGATGAATCAATTACCAGTCGTATGGGTGGATTTTTTTTCTCAATCACCTGTGTACTGTATTTTGACTGATTTCACAGACATATGGAATTTAAGTAGAAGTAGGATTTAATATCACTTCTGCCATTATATCAATTTCTTTCTCATCAATTGAGGTCTGCTAAATCTTCTGGAATTATTAATTCTACCCATTATCCTAAATTTTAAAAAAAATTTCAAATATGTCCTAATGCATGACTAATTTCATCAAGTATTCCATCGCTGTGGCTTTATCGCCTAAATCAAATACTATTTTGCTTCTTAAAGCACTTAAATATTATATTCACTCCTTTTTAACAAATAATCAGATATACAAAACCAAAAGGTACGTTCTTCCAACAATGCACAAATTATTAAATGTACAGAAATTTGGACACAAAAACTTCAGATTTGGTATATAAAGTTTAGTATCAACTGACTATCAAACCGTTGTCAAAACACAATGAATAAAATTTTTCAATACTTCACAAAAAAATGTTTCGTTGGCCATACAATTCCATTTGAAATTTTTGATCTTATAACATCATCTTGAATAAATATGGAACTTTGGAACTATTAATATACTATTTTTGAAATCTCACTAGTTTGTGCATAATCGTCCAATAGGACAGAGGAGGTTATGTAAAGTTACGTAAAGCGCTGAAATTATGGTATATGGGTATTACATGAAAAATATTGAGTATTTTACAATTAACACACAACATAATACTTTTAGAAAAAAATATACTATTACTACTACCATTAGATTCATCCATAATCAAAACTTACTTAACATGCAATTTGCATAGTACGAGTATATTGGAATATTTTCTGTTGTCAAAATGAAATCATTATCAATCTGGGCGTTGAACTTCCATTTTCTGTTGCTAATATATTTTCGTGGCGTTCTTTTTTGGTAATTTGAAATTCTAATTCAATTTAGAATACCCCAAAGTAAAAATATTCACCTTGGGCGTCTTATAGTAAACATACTTGAAAGAGATCTGAATTGAATCGAGAGAATCTATTTTCAGACACGGATTTTTTCATTGATTTTTTACTATTTTGCATTGACTACATTTTGAAACATAACTCTTCTACATCAAAATGCTGAGTTATGCGTATTTAAACTCAAAGTAATGTCGGAAAATTATGAAGCTACTCATTGAAGTACGTACGATGTTCAAGTTGTTGTTGAGTAAATTATATAATATTTCTATATACTTAATTACAAAAATAATGAACACATATCACCCATCTACTTCACATCTAAAATTGAGCAACTTCATATCAAATAGAGCAAAGTCGAATAACTTTATTCGATATAAAATTAAACGAAGCAGGTTAAACTTTTTCCTGTAAAAATTGGAGATGTAATTAGCCAAGGATTACAAATGACGCTGATTTAAGATGAATATGTACCAATATTCATTTAGTCGTAAAAACTTGGAATGTGATTTTTTACACTGTATCGTGCTAAATATTACTACAATCCGGCCCTTAATTCAAAAGTTGTTGGCCTCATAATTATCTTTTGCTAAAAGAAGTGTAATGTACTTCTATCATTGGTTAGCTTTACAAAAAAATAAATAAAAAAGGTGTTCATCTCAACAATCATGCAAACTAGTACATTGATGTACTGAGTACAATGAAACTATTTGTACTCAGTATTACATATACTATTTGATCGCATATTTGAAGAAAAAATGAGACAGAAAATATCTGCATATTAAATGATACAGACGCATCATTTAGATCCAATAAATCACTGCAAAACTGGATATTCATTTATGGACTAGCTAGTAAAGATTTCTTTCTGGTAAGTAGTTTTCTAACTGATAGATGAATCAGACAAGGAGGCGTTTTGAGCCCGTTACTCTAAATCACGAACTAAATAGCTAAAGAAGTGAACACCGAAGGAAAAAACATAAATAAAATGAAATAAACTAAATAAAATATGCGAACGACATTAATATTAATTTGATAAAATGTTATAAAATGAAACCATACTGACTGTAGACATAGTAGAGACAGAAGTAATAAATACTGCAATCAACCAAAGAAAATAACTATACAAATACAAGAACAAGAAAAAAAATAACGTTAACAAGCTAAATACCTAGGGATAAAAACGAGAATCTACGAGTAGGTACTACTACCATTGCTGGTCTATGGACAGAACAGTTGAAGTGATATGGGAAGTCAAAACATAAAAAAGAAGGGCAAACTCACGAGAGAATGGAATACGGAAATAGCAAACAACCTGTAAAAGAGAGAACTGAACTGAGAACGGTCTAAATAGGAAGCAAAGGATAGAACCAAATAGAGAAGAAATCACTTTTACACCCATAGTGAGAACTCACAATTTGAGGAATATATCAATTGGCAATAAGAACTGCGATATTTCACCTATGTTTTAAAATAGCCATTACCAGAATTGAGACACTTTTTGCATCGTACTTTGTATTCTTCTGTCGTAAAACTCTACCACCTGTGAATGGAACAACAATAGGACTGTAAGGTAGATGATGAAGTCACATGTGTCTCGGGCTGCTATCTGTATCATCATAATATCCAAAAAATTATAGAATGCAATCAATAAACTGAAAGTGTCAAATGAATCAACTTACTTCATATTACAGTGTCCAATGTCTCTGTTAAAGTATGGCACGTTCACAAAATTCATTATCGAAGTTTGAAAATATAATGTGTGTGTGAATTATAATGTGAAATAATTATTTACTTAGTTATGCTGCTCACACATAAACGATTTTATTTTGACATACATACAAAAGCATAACGAGTAGTGGTTAGATTGAGTGATTTTTTTTGGTCTGTATTATCGTAGTCCATCTGAAGTCTTACTGTAAATGGATTAACCACATAAAAGTGTTTTAATTGTAATTCAAGAACTACCACTCTTGTGTCATACAATTCAAGGTGGGTACACTATTAAAATTGAGTATAACGATATATTTATTTCCACTATTATCCAAGATTTAGATGATCAAAAGTGAATTATACTTGAACAATTTTTTTAAGATGCTAGTTTGTCTACTTGTCTATCGTGTAACAAAATTCACTTTCTTTAGATAGGGGTTTATCCTATCGCGAAATTATCTGTTGCGTTAAGTATACTGTAAATATGGTTTGGTTACGCAGATGGTTTGCAGATTATATAAGTAAAAATATATTGACGCATTTGAGCCTTTGTTCTCTTTACATACCTTCCATGATTAGCGCCTTCTTCGGACCGTTATCGTCAACATTTGAACTAGTTCATATAACGACAGCATTGAGAGGTTGAGTGGCATAATATAATTTCCTGCTACGAATCGCGATTTTTTAAGCACCTGTAATGGTCATTAATGTGTTTTGTAATATTGTATTTATTTAAAGCAGTAGGCAGCTGGAAGTTATGTTGCTGGTAGCCTACCAATCAGTTCACTTCTTTATCTAAATAAATGTTTTCTTCCTGCAATACAACGCTAGTCCACATATTGGACGTTGAACTATGTAGTATTTTGAACTAGCTGGTATTAATCATTTTTTAAAACAAGTTTCACGTACAGTGATGCTTACTTGTACTTGTGAAAATTATCTCACTTTCATTCTTGTATTAATTGTATCTTTTATACTACTTTGCGAAGGTTAAATATAAGACTCAATAATGTCGATTATAATTAATTTTTACTGCGGTCATCTAGAGAACCCCAGATTTAAATCCCATCCAACAAGTTTATGATATATATAGTTCCAATGTTGCCACCTAATTTCTATTTTTAAGCCAGCTCTCAAAGAATTGTTTTGACGGTTAGTATTTAGGAATCCATTTTCCGCTACAGCCAAAAAATGAATCCTTGTTATTTATATTTCTATCCAACAGTGCTTGAATTTATTATAGGAATATTATAACCTAGTGTTCCAGTGTTCTACTAATTTATTAGTAATTTTATGAAACACTCTTTTTAATTCACTATAATTGATATCAGACAGCTTTATCTAAACTTATCTTTTCCTCAAAAAAAAATTCCCACCCTAATTGGAAAACTTAATTTCTTACTCAGTAGACTCAAGCCTCTTGTAGTGGATTTTCTGCAACGCGAGAGATATTTTATATAAGTTGAAAAAACTTAGAGAAAGAAAGAACTGTTGAATTAAAATTGGTTGCCATACTGAACTTAACTCACTCTAGTGTGAACTAAAAACTTTTTCCTAGTAAGAACTACTGAAGTGGCTATTGCTGTTGACAGAAATTCAACCAATGAAGTCGAGAACTTCTATCACGTACGTCTTATTGCTCAGACTCGCCGCCTCTGTAAGTTGAGTTTATAAACACTTATCTCTGTCGATAACTTGATTCGTTACCAATCACTTCCTGGTTCAATTCACCTGCTCACTTTCAAACTACGTGCATTGTTGAAAGTAACATAATAATTTTTTATAGCCATCGATATTTCATATCAAAGTATTAATGTATAGGTAATAATACTTTACATATAAGTTCGTAAAGCCACGTTCATTCTCGTTACTAATTTTATTTGTGAACTTCTCCATTTTTTATTAACGCAAATGTTAAGAATGATGTGAAGAAATAATTGACATTTATGGAAATATTCATTCTTGATCTATGGTTTTCCATTCTTTATTGTATAGTAATTTGACTTTCACGTATCCTTGTGATATAAAATGAAGAAAAATAGTTACTTTTTATATAAAACTGTTGAGGGTAGGAATAATTTTTAAAGTGTACTCTGCAGTGTTGGTGGTGTAAGCACACTTGCGGCAGGCTCCGTAGTAAAAAGCAATCCCACTAAAACCTGAAGGGTGGTTAACAGTGACGGCCGACTGACTCGCGACTTCACTTCTAATTGCTGATGCTTACAGCTAGCTGGATTTTGGCTTGACTTAGCTTGGATAGCTTTCTAACAGATATAAGACCGAGTATGTTGATGGAGATTGAAGATTTGCCCTTTATTAACAGGGATGGTCTAAAAAATAATGAATCTACACATATTTTTCAAATGTGAATTTGAAATTGCTATATTTGAAATCAAATAACCATGGTTAACTTTTTGAATGTATTCTTTTTGTATTATTTTTCCAAATCGCATCAACCAGTGTGGAACAATTGCAGAACAATCACATAATATATCTCTTTAGTATTTTCCAACATTTTAGTAATGCTCGAATCACATATAACAATTGCGTTAGTTTTATACGAGTATAATGTTAGTAGAGATATAACTATTTACGTTTTTCTGTCATTTGTTAAATTCCTTATAGTGTCACTGAGGGTCCTAATACGCTATTTATATTATATTTTATAACGATATTAAAAATCAAATTTACTGTATACTTTTGTATAAAATAAATATACTATAGATGAACACAAATTTGTTTAATATTGATGCCTAGAGAAAGTGTATAGCTCAAACATTAATATGAACATTATTCCACGTTTGCATTAATGTATAAGTATTTGTAAAGTCCTGTTACCAGGTTTGAATACCTTCATCAAAGAATTCTGCCAATTGAACGTTAAACCAGTTAATAACGCTTTATTTCAACACTTTCAATCATTTTCCAAACGCTTTTCATTGAGGAAGTTGGGAAGAAATAAAAGTCTGATGATGCTCAGTCGTGGCTCGAATTTGAATGTGAGGATAATGCTAGTGGGCAACGGATGTCTGTTTAATTACACAAACAAAAAAGTATAGCTGGTGGTCTTCTGACAGTAATGACTATTTATAGAGTGCGATTAATATGAAATTCGTGTATAAACAGAAGTTTAAGCAGATATGGCAGGAAGGAAAATATGTGGAGGGCAAGACACAGTTGAGGAGCGAAAGGTACAGCATTGGTTAAAACCGTTTTAATAGTGAATATTGAAATTCTCTTTCGCTCAGGTCATTTATCTGCATGAGATATTGAGGTGACAAGAGAAGCGGTAGAAAAGCAACCTAGTACCGGCATTCGCCGATTATCGGACTTCCTTGGACCTACACCATACACCACCATTTATAATTTTAGGTAAGATTTATAAAAATTGTAAAATAGTGCCACTGAAATTAACCAAGATACAATCGAAACGTCGAGTAAAGATGTGTGAACAGCTGTTTGTCCTGTCGAATGATGCAAATGATGCACGTTAATTGGACACATTGTTATTTGCGATCATCCAATTAACCCGAACAATGGTTAAACAAAGGACAATTACTAGAACCCGTCGCAAGGTCCAACTATCCATGCCGATGTATGAAGTAAAGACTGATGCGAATTTCGAGTCTTTATCAAAAAAATATCCAGGTTTAGTTAATCGCAACGGACTCTCTTACAACAAGACACTACAACCACCACAACCATATACTGCAAAAATTACGCGGATCTAAGAACGTGATCGTATTGAACTCCTATCACATCCAGTATTCTTACGTGGAAAAAATTTTAAACCAAAAGAGTTCTTGAAAATACAGTGCGACAAATTTTGCATCTAAGTCTAAAGAATGAATCTACTAAGGTCTCAAAGATAAACAACGTGAACATTAGAAACTTTATATATTAAACGGTAGATAGATAGATAAAATTTCTATCAACGTCAATTTGAATATTGAATTTGGAATTCTATGAGTTTAAAATTTTTACAAGCATTAACAATATCAAAAATCACTGAAAATCTTAATTAATTACTTCCCAGACGATGAATACATAAGTATTCGAAAGCTCGGAAAATATATTGAAGTTTGTTTTGGTGTTTCCTTGCCACGTTCCCAATAAGAACCGCTCATAATATAGCTGGGAAAGACACACACACACACACACACACACACACACACACACACACACACACATATATATATATATATATATATATATATATATATATATATATATATATATATATATACATATGTGTGTATATATAATATATGTTCGAGAATTATATTCTCAAACCAATGAATGATCATTCGATTTTAGAATCGATGATCTTTCAAAAATGATTAATAATGTCAGTGCATTTAAAAATGAAAAGTCAAATTAATTTCTCTTGATGAATTAACATAGTTCTTTTATTCAATTTACGCTTCAAGTGTTATTTACTGTATTTGGGCGCAGGACAAGTTTTGTGTTTAACATTTTGTGTAGTGTAGTCATATTTTATTATAACTTTTTATCCTGAAAGTGTCTCAATTTATATCGACAGAAGTCAATAAGGCACCAACTACTGTAGCTTTACGACCTAAAGTAGTTGCTAAATAAAAGATTATTCATAGTGGCGTATGTCTTTTAGCCTTATACTAAAATACCGTTTTGTGCTACCAAAAATCAGCAACTGCTACAGTCTAAGTGCTGTACAGTTAACAAGTACGTGCAGCGCTCCTCACGCTTAGATATAAATAGGAGTGTGGGTAAACTGGTTGAAGAACACGGTCATTTTCCAACCAATATATGCGTCATTTAAAACGTTGCAGCTTAGGAAACGTTATTAATATACTATTAATTTGGGCTAATGCCTGCTCTGCGTCTCTAACAAAGAATCTTGCAAATAGTTCGGACGACGAATTCAAAATATCTGTCTGGTTCACTTTTTAACATCTCATTCATTACACACAGTTATTGATGGTTTTGCCCAAGTGTTCTTATTTAGTTTTGCTCAGAAAATTATTGACAATGTTATATTGTATATAAAAATAATGTCTTCAACGTTTACGAAATGTACGTCATGATAACAACTATTTTGATGGCTAACTCATGTCTCTTAGAGTTATTCAATATAATATATCCACTGAAATATTAAATTATTCTTATTCTCATATACTCGTAATGATGCTCTCATATTTCGAATTTAAAGAATAGTAAATATAAATTGGTTTCACTTATATTTTTGAGCAAAAGCTAAACTCTTTTTACTTGATACCAATTCCGACTAATTTTATCAAAATCGCAATATGGGCTACATGTAAATCAATAGTTTACTTAGAGAATTTTAGAAATGATATCTCAAATGAATTGATCAAGTATAGCAGTGACACACTTCAGAGAGAAATGTCCTTTCCAAAAAAATCCTCCAGGCAAAAAATCCTGTCTTCCTAAAGAAAAAAGCATAACTATCGAAATATATAGAGAGGGAAATGAATCGAACATCAAAAACGCCAGTCACATTACATACCTAAATACTGCTGTATTACTAATGACAAAAATTTCCAGGATTTGTGTGAGTGAGGAAAAACAAGGTTCCGGATAAAGAAAATCTACAATTTATGCAAAATTTGTATTAGGAAATATATTAGGGAAAACATCACATATAACCGAACTTCTTCCATGTGTTTTGTGAACCTCAAGTAAGGTTTTGATGGATGAAAACGATCGGAAACTACTGAAGAAACGCTGAAGCAACCACTGGTTTATGAAAATTATCACAAATCGAAGTACAGACAACAAGACCAAAAAAAATAATAACTTTAACGATTTAAATACCAGTAGCAGGGGGTATATGCTACGATTCTCTCCAATTTAATGAGGAATGCAATGATCTTCGAAACACAGCTACACACATTCGAACGAGTAGCAGATATTTTTTTAGGAAAATGTATCCCTAACAATATAAGGAATCAGAAGTGATGAGTGAAGTGTAAATACGATTTTGATCTTTTTGACGGACCTGTACGAAGGCGAAATAGGAGATAGCCAACGCCTGAATTTCATAAGTGTGAAACTACTTTGATGTAATTATCATTTACATTTCAAGATCAAATGAAATCTTGAAGTTTAGAAAATATGTTAGTTATATCTGTACGAATTGAATCTTCATTAACCTTTTGAGCCGGCCCTGTGTCGATTCAATGCAAAACAAGCCCAAGTGCTCATTCTATAACGATGAGACTCTGGACAAGTTCTGTGCCTGTCAGTTTCCTGCTGTGTATAATGCGTAATATGCAAATATTCATAGATTAAGAGTGGCCACGAGAAGTGTTCTCTGCCAAACACAATAACCGGACTCAGCTGCTCTAAATTTCTCTGATTTTGTAAGAAACTTCATAAATAATTTTGATTAACTGTAACAAAAATATTATTTCTTCAAAATGAATTTGTTCTTCGACTGAGAAATATTTGAAATATATGAAAATATAATGTCAATTATTTATATTCTTTTCACATCATGGCATAGGAATTAGTTTGATTCGTACAGATTAAAGGAATTGTAACAATTTAACTTTTGAAAATTCTTTACGTAATATACTGTGTTATTGTTTCAATGCGAAATTTTTTATACTATATGACATATTGTTATTACATTAAAAGAAGCGATACTCTTGATATTATAATTGAGATGAGAAATTTCGTCGACTCCCATAGCAGAGAGATAATTTATTGTGTTATAGTGCGATCACATAAGAGTTGAATTTCATATTAAAGACAAATCTATGCTCAATTCATCGTAAATTTATAAATAGACAAGTGTTACAATAAGTCCTGTACACCATATAACATTTTTATCGCTTCCTCGCATGAAACTCTTTTCCTTGTGTCAAACGGCAGACGTTGTAAAAATGACATATTCAAAGACAAACTGATGAAATCTGGATTAGTAAGCCATCCCTCCAAAAGTCTTACCAATTGTTTAATTTCTTATTTATTTCTGACTCCTGTATTTCACTTATTATAATTTATTATAATATTATATTATATTATTATTATATTTTACATCAATTCCTATTTTTTTTCTATTGAGTTGAACTGTAATTAGACCTCAATAAAAACAATGTAACTAATAACTTCTGAAGTATGAGTAACCGACGGAGTTCAAGATAATTTAGAGCTTCTAAGTTTTAGTTTACGCTTTAGTGCACAAACCTGTCTGTATCCTTTTCATAGTATATAAATAAAATTTTTTATAGAAGATGTTTTACAGAGAATGTGTATACGGTAAGGTTCAAGTTATATGAATATCTATTCAAAATAGTTTCTAGTTTTTCCTCCAAACTTATAAATTACGCAAATATTTCTATGACAGTTTTGACAATGTTCCATTTGTTTGATGCAAGACTGAAAACATATGAAAATCTGCATTTAGAAGTTATTGTTTATTTTGATAAAACGATTTAAAAATAGAGTAATGAACAAAAAATGTATTTATATATTTTTATTTTCAGGATTATCAATATTCGCCCGAATATCCCCCTAAATTACAAGAATTTTGAAAATAGCTTATTATTTCAGGAAACTGGTTACATATCATACATAATTTGCGGTAAAAGTTTACTAAAATTTCGAAAGAAAAACACATTAGGCTCCATTTATCATAATATATAGTATAAGTATAAATCTTCAATTATAATATATCTACCCCTATGTAACTTCATCATTGACAATTGAAAACAATGAGAAACTATTCCTATGATTTTTATAATGTGAAATTACAGCCTTAAAAAAGATATTCTATATATTATCACATTTGTAAAGTATCATTATTATCATTTATTGTATTTGGATGACATCGTTATATTTAAATCAAAGAATGACCAAATTATGGAACTTTTTCATTTTTTTCAAACCATTTATATCCGATGAAATCCGACTTTCAATTTTAAATGCCAATTTTTCCAATAGTAGACGAAAATGATGGTATGATTATTTCTTACTCGGTAACGTGAGAGTTGAATATTTTGAATTGAAATGTAGGTCTTCGGATACCTCAGTTTTTTTAATAATGTATTTAGCAGTATCATATTTAAACCACTTATGCTGATACGCTATGAATAGAAAATAATTTAATTCATTCAGAAAATAATTTCATAATATACTGAACCGTTCAATCAAATGTCCAAGGGCCATTCACCTTGAAAATAAGCAAAGCGACTAACAAATTCTTCTTTCTGGAATCATTGAATTCAGTAGATTCTATATACATAAAGTTTGATTTTAATTATCCCCATAGAAAAAACATAGGGATGGAAAATCTTAAAACCTTCGTGGCCACTTTTTACCAATTCACCTTTCAGGAGAACACGGGGTAATTGTACACTTTCACGGTTACCTGATTTTTTGGCTCTAGAAAATCGAAAAATGGATGGATTTTAATGATCTTGGTCTCAAAATGTTCCATTTTACGGCAGATTTATAAAAAAAATTAGTAGAAATAGCTGGAATGAAAATTTCTCATAGTTTTACTGTTTTAAATCGTAAACAAAACAGTTTTGCAAAATAATCCTTTACAAAAAATTATGGTAATTATACACTTTCGCGGTCACCTGGTTTTTTGGTTAGGTTAGGTTGGGTTAGGTTAGGTTGGCTCTAGAAAATCGAAAAATGGATGGATTTTAATGATCTTGGTCTCAAAATGTTCCATTTTACGGTGGATTATATAGAATATAGAATATAGTACGAAACTATTCACGAAAATTGATTGTTTTTCACCGATTTCATTTTAAGCTATAAAAACTGAAAAAATCATTCTTTTTGGATTTTTTTTAAATTGTTTATTAATTTATGCAGAATAAAAAAAATATAAGAACTTCATCTGATAATGAGATAATTTTTTGTAAAGGATTATTTTGCAAAACCGTTTTTTTTTTACGATTTAAAACAGTAAAACTATGAGAAAATGGAACATTTTGAGACCAAGATCATTAAAATCCATCCATTTTCGATTTTCTAGAGCCAAAAAACCAGGTGACCGTGAAAGTGTATATTTACCGAACACGGATTCACAAACTCTCAGGCATAATGCAGTAGTGTACACCATCTTGTAAACAGACACTGCTGAGTTGTTGTAGCAAGTATTGGTATAACTTTCCGCAAAAATTACTTTTTTTTATTACAAAATTCGCATCAACCGTATACAGGTCATTAGCGATTTAGTAAAAATTAAGTATTTTATCTATAAATATTTGTTAAATTTGTTAAATTAAATTTATGATAGAGATCTGTTTAAGGTAATTTTTAAGGTAAGTAATATTCTATTTTGGTCCTAAAATTTCACGTATTGTTCGGAGTGGTAGATTTAATGATGATCTTTCAGTTAAGAGATGGACATTCTGCGATTATACGTTTTAGAGTCAATTTGCAATTGCAGTTGCTACATTTTGTTTCAGGTTTCGCATCAAATAAGTAGCTATGCGTTGGTCGCGTATATTACTGATAGTGTTCTTCTACAGATAAATAAATACCCTCACTCCAGTATCTGAATTTTGACGATTGACTGAATTATTTAAATAAAATTTAGCCTTATGATTCACCATAATTTGTTGATTTAAACGTACATAATATCTCAAAACTGTATATAGCGATCGTTATCATCATGGTTAAATACGATTATATATTTTTTTTAATTTTAATGACTGTTAATCTGCCGATATATTTTTCTGGGTACTTTGCATTACGCGAGTCATATAGAGATAATTACATAATTCAATATAATAAAGTGATGTCAGTTTAGTTCTTATTACTATTACAACTTATTTTCTCATAGTGAAACTTGATCATAATTTTCTAACGTTATCAGCAAACATGTGTTAACAAATATCTACTATTTTTTTATATTTAATTGTATTCAGCATTTCTAGTTTTTTCATAAAACTTGTGAATATTTTTTAATGTTATCAGCAAACATATGTAGAAATTACAAAAGTAAATCTCTACTTATGTAATTTAACTCGTGCACGTGTTGCTGAGTTCGCTGCCCAGAAAATGGTAGGCATGTTGACTTTCTGTCAATTCTCAACTAAAAGTGAAAGAAAAACCGTATGCTGGCTTGGATTCTGTTCGGAAGCAGTGCCATTGAATAAATTATGAAACAGTATTTAGTTCACATTGACAATTTTTCGGAAGCTGGACTAAATAAGAATGATTTATTCTTTCCATTCACGTGCCCATTATTTCACAGCGACCTCGAGAATTTTACTTATCACTAACTTCAATTCCGAATCATAGTTTATTTTTTTAGTCACGTTATCACGTTGAAGCACTGGAAGCAGCCGAACGAATAATGACTCTCTCTCCCTCTTCAGATAATGGACTAAAAATTCCACATTATCAATGCGGTTCAACATGTGGACCTTGTTGCGTTTTTTCGAAATATCGACGTCTCTAATCACTTGCAATAGGATGAAAAGAGACCTAATCCGTTAACCGGTTCCGATCTTTATGAATCTATTCAATGCTGTCTAATACACTCTTGTTCATAAACTATATTCCGAACTGAATACAACAAAATTTATCTTTTTTCTTTAAAAATTAGTTTTAAAACAGAAGAGACCTAAAATCAAGAACATTTAAATCCATTAATACATCAAAAGGTCTAAGAAATAAGAAATTAAAAAAAATTATATCATATATAATTATATATATATATATATATATATATATATATATATATATATATATCTTTTAGATTTCGAAAAAACAAATTCTATGAAAATTCAACGCCATTAACAACCAACTAACCTCACCTAACCTAAAAATTTAAACTTCACTAATAACGACGGAAGAACAATAGAGATTGAAAAATAAACGTACAGGATATAGAGAAATATACTCATACGGTATAATACATGTAAATTAGGTGATTAAAAGATTTGGCAGTTAAGAATGAAGAAAGAGGAAAAGATCTGGGAATGTATCTAAATCTTGAGAAAACGTCAGTTCAAAAATGTTATGTTACCTCAAATAGAGAAATTTATTTTCTTGTATCCTTCTAAGAAATCTGCACCACACTGTTTTATTAACTCCATTTAATAGACTTATTTACAAAACTTTGTAACAAAATGTGTATTTGTTTGTTTGTGTACAAAGAGGAATTGTTGGTTGGGTAATTTATGATAACAAAACTCTGTTCTTTAAGATCTTATACAGAATTAAATATAAATGGGATACCTTCAACAAATTCAATAGAATATAATAGAATCTACCTCTATTATTGAATGATAAGTGATTTAACATTGGTAACAATAATGAATTTGTACATTAACGTCATATAGATTATCTCTAATACAAATTTTCTTTCGTGTTGTCGATTGAATGTTAGGCTAGATAACATTTTTCAAGAGTATTTCCTAACTTATTTGATATACTTCGAATACAAAGTAATCTGATTAATCATGACCCAAGAAAGTGATACAAGAGAATCTTATAATCTTAAGTTGACACAACTTCCAAAAGACATTACTCCGATACACATCTAAGAAAAGAGGTCACAGAGGGCGTGTTATTATTTAATTTCCAATATCAAATTAGAGAAGTGTTGGCACAGGAATTGAGGTGAAAAACATATCATTTCATCTTTCTAAAATAACATTCTGGAAAAGTAACTGTTAGCATTAGTAACACGTTTATACTCAAGTGAAAATGTTTACTTTTACTTTCAGTAATAGATAAAATGGTATATAGTTGGAATGAAATGGACAACAACAAGAAACGTTCTCATGAAAGACGAAGAGAAGGATAAATTGAACGGGCTTCCAAAGGTCCCAAAAACATATGCAATTCACCTTTATTAAAACATTTCGCCAAAGTTGAAATTGAATATGTAAACTAAGGTTTGTTCAACAACCCTCGGAGTACCTATTCTGCCATTATTCATTTATCATAACAACCTATTTGAGCTATGGAGAAAAAATAAGTATACAAGCAAATATCATAGTGAAATTTAACCATAGATCTTAATTTCATTTCAATTTTTCTCACCTTGGATAATTGGGAATAATGTATTCTAATTTAAAACTGCTAATAAAATTATATTATTATATTTGGAATTATTAAGAAATATATATATATATATATATATATATATATATATATATTCAGGGTGATTCATTAAGAATGTCCTACCTCTGAACTGTAGATTTTAGACCTCAAAATATGATGATTTTGCTCGACATGCCTTATGCAAATATTGCTAGTTTCCGAGATACGGGGTGGGTGTTCAAAGTTTAAATTTGAATTTTGATTTTCGCAATAATTTTTTTATGTTTTCATAATTTCTTTTTAAAATTGGCAGCTTTACGTTTTTTGGCATGAGAAATCATAATTTGCACTAAAATTTAACATTGCTAATAGAGGGCGCTAGTTACACTTGTTTGTGTTAATTAAATCAAAGTAAACGTTTTTTGGGCTAAACTCTCAACTAAAATGAAAAAATATTAAAAAGCGTTAAATTCTACAAAAAAAGTTACTCTTCTTTGAATCGTGTGACTCAATCGGTTATCGAGTTATTTGCTTCTAAAAAGTTCAAAAAATGTTAATTTTTTCATAAAAAAATTTTATTATTCCTTGAATATGTAACAATAACAAATTTGTAAACAAAAATAAAAAACTTCAAAGCAAATGCTCAAAATGCCCACCATTTACTTTAATACACTTTATGATACACTTTATGATCCGCTTTCGTAAAGATCATCCGCGGCTTCTTCTATTTTGCGTCGCAGTTGTGGAGAAGAAGTAATTTTTTCTTTGTAAACTAATGCCTTCATTTGGGACCAAATTGAAAAATCCGAAGGATTTAAATCAGGGCCTCTTGGTGGCCAAGCAAACTCACTTCCACGACCAATCCATGTAAGCGGAAACTATTCGTTTAAGTATTGACGAACTTGTAAAGAATAATGTGGTGGTGCTCCGTCGTGCAAAAACCACATATTTTGTATCCCCCCCGTATCTCGGAAACTAGCAATATTTGCATAAGGCATGTTGAGCAGAATCATCATATTTTGAGGTCTAGAATCTACAGTTCAAAGATTGGACATTCTTAATGAATCACCCTGTATATGGAAATTAAACAGTCTAATAGCCAAAAAAGTGGAAATTTTCATTAGTTTAAAGTAGTAAATGTTTTAAACTCCAAAAAATATGGTGAACAGATGGAAGCAATATTTTCAATTGCTTATAAAGTAACTAATATTAATGAACTAATACGAAGAATTATTATAAGAGAATAATTGAATACATTTAATAACAACAGAAGAAATGTTTGACGAATGACAATCAATTATTGATACGGATGAAATAAAGGACATTAAAAAGAGTGCGGCAGACAGTATTAGTGTATCTAATATCCAATATTGCCAACGGTTTTAGGGTTTCCAACGTTATGATTTATTTATAAGCAACACAACTTTTAATTACATTAGTCAACTCCTAATTTCAGCTCTGTTTAAATTATTTTGTTTTTACGATTGCCCTTTTCGCATTCCGATTGTATTTCATTCTTGAAATTAATATTTTAGTGAATTGTAATTGATTTTATGTTATGTACAACAAAAGAGGTTTTATTTTATTAAAATAAGAATTTTGATACAATTTTTCTCTAAAAAACTATCTAACATATAAAAACTAGAAGCAAGTATATTCCTACTCCACAATAATCTAATCTATTTAGATCTTATGTATAATTTGTTATTCATAAAGCAAATGAAGAGAGTATTTATTAAGTATTTCCAGTTTAGAGGTATGAATGAAATAAGTGTCAATAGTTCTTCCAATGTAAAAAATGTTTTGTAAGTTTAGTTGAAAAACGTCATGTTATCCATAATTTTTTGAAAATAGTTATAAAAAACTTTTAGTTCAAAGTAAACACCACCATAAAGTCCGGTCTATGCTAAGGCGTCAATATATGAGAATACAATGAATATCTTCTATGGAGAGAATTACTCCCAAATTTTGGAAAAAATCCATAGATTCGGTTAACAGAATTATTTCTTTCCTTGGTGGACGTTGAAATTTCTCATATAATTTTGAATCTCCTTGTTAGTATATCTACCCTCTTACACTTTGCATTGGTATACCTACACGTTTTAGTCTTTTAACACCATTGTGAGGAGCATATTAGGGATGCAGCAATATCCCTCTTATATTTGGACCCTCGAATAGATCTTATCTTAACGTTTTTCCCTCCGAACAAATCTCGCCAAAAATATATTTTCCCAGATACATTACTTATAGATACCTTCTCATCAGCTCTAACGACAGATCTCTTAGAATTAATGAACTAATTTTGGCACATCTATCCGTATTTCTTTTATTTAATCGTCATATTTTTCTCACTGTTTATTATTCGCCCATGTTTTGTTCTAAGATACATAAACATCTAGTTTAACATAAAGACCAGAGAACATATGAAAATGCAGCTAATTTGAAATTTTATGTTACCTTTTCATTGTGTTTTGAATAAAATGTTAGCCGCTTTTCGTTAACCGAAGAGTTAACTACTGCATGAACAGGAATAAAAAATAGGAGAGAGAAAATGGAAAACTCTAATCCAACTTCAAAAATGGTGAATAGAATAGAGGAATTAAGACAAATTTTGGCAATTCTATACATGCTGAATATTTTTAATAATCGTTATTTACTGGAAGAGAAATTCTGATTCCACTTTTAGATGCAGTTACCTCTTAGGTATGTTATATGATGATTTATAAAAACTACTAATATGAAAACCAAGTCTAACAATTGGAATACCTTGAAATTATTTTCAATTTGGATATATCATTTTATTGCACATGCTACACGAAAAAACCGAATTCAAAAATTTCGTTAAACCATTGTCAATATAACTTTCATCTCTAAATTGTAAATTGTTTGTGTAGCGCTGTCATTTCAGTGTATTGTGATAGACATCATGTTCATAGGTAAATATGATATTATCCAACCTCACATAAGCAAGTTCCCCTCTCAGAGGGTCTCGAAAGTTTTGTAATATACCGATAAATGAGACAATCATTTGCAGAAAGTTATCCAAAACCTGATCTCAAATATATCTCGTGGTGTTGGCTAGCTTTTATCACGGTAAGAGTTCTCTCCACCAAACAGTTTGACTTTTTGATTGTATGTGGAAACTATGTGTGCTGAATAAAACGAGTTTTGATTCCCATTTAGAATACAATTTGAAAAAATTATAATTAAAAATATAATTCAGCTACGAAAAATTCATTCGTTCAATTCGTGAAACTGTCCAAATCAAGGAGGTACAAAACTTATTCTTTGTATAATTTGTCTGAAAGATGTTGTTACATAAAAAGGCTTGGATATTACTCCGGCTACTCAATTTATTCACAAATATTTAAGACAACCTCTTATTTGAGATTCTATCCTATTCTACGAAATGAAACTATACTAGTTAAGCGAACATCTCTAAAACTGGATCAGAGACTCAAATTACAACTTATCCAAATTTATGATCATGTTGTTAGATCTTATGCGAATATAATAAATCAACATTATTCTCTGTTGACATCAATCTCATTTATATTACCGTATTTTAAAAAATAAAACACAGTGGAATTCGTATAATTATAACACTAGTTATACATAGAGACAAGAGATTGTACAAGTGTTTTGAATTTGTATTCGCGTAAAGTTTTACGTTAATTATATGTAACTTGTTCATACTTTTCATCTCATTTCATTTGCGATTTATAAAATAGGTCTCAAATTTTACATGGTTGTTGAAATTTGTATAACATAAAATCTGAAAATTCTACTTAACGCTTTCGACAAATCCAATTCAACTTCTGAGTGTATTAAAAAATTATCATATCTGTTTATCTCTCCGTTCCTGTCATGAACGTCATTTCTGTTTTTACTTACTATTGCAACTATCTGTTCCTGCAATTATTTTTGCCCGCACTACTGCTTTATATGTAATTTATTATTTATCGCTGTTTCTCTTTTCGATTTTTATCTATCAACTATTTGTTTCAACAATTTGAATGAGATTAACCAAGTTAACTGTATGATATCTAGTTTCATATTGCCTATAAGTAAAACTAATAACTTTTCCTAGGATTTCGTTACAAATAACTGATATTGAGCACTATTATATTTTTACTGGAAAGCCGTTTCTTCTGCATAGTTACGAGTTTGCATTTAAATTTTATATGGTAGCGATCACCGTCAAAATTATTGGCACATTATTATGGAAATTTTCCAAATACTTTATCGGTACTTGTTTTGATTTATATATTGATACAAAACGCTAGCATACCAACTCGATGTTAAGGCTTTATTACGTTTATTTGGAATATTTTCTATTATCATTCATTACTATTTCCGGAACACATGAAAATTAATTTATGTACATAATAATTATACATAATGGATAACAATTATGCAGTGTTGATATTGTGGAAGAATGATCGATAAATTGAAATTTACTTCATAGACACTACAGATTTTTTCCAAAATAAGATAAGTTAGTCATTGGTTTAACGTTAATATTTGGAATCCAAAGGTGTTCATTAAATTATAGTATAGATTCTCTCCACTATATATGGTTGTATTTTACAGGTAATTCCCAATACCTTCGTGGTTATATAGATCTGATAATAAAATAATGTACGCGTGAAATTGTAACATAGGTGTGTGAACATTTAATATAGATTTGTATGCGGTTATATTCAACTTGCATTCAGACAGCAGGTACTATAAATAGAATGTATTTAATTATGGCGTAATTGTTTTATCCGCGTTCAAGAGTATCATTGACGTCATCTTGTGGCTTTTTCAATAACTGTCGACTTCGAAGTGACTCGGAAACAAAGCATATATAGGGTTTTTATTATAACTTACCCATTTTAAATGTTCTTGATAATTGAGTAGTAAATATAGTTTCATGATATTCTCACAATTGACAAAATCTGTGGCTATAATTGGTTTAATGCTTACAAATCCGTTCACCTTCTCCTTCGATGGAGTTGGGGAAATTTGTGAGAAATGCATTGCTAAAGAGAAATTGTGGTGCTTGCCTCTCTATTAAGTAACACAGTACTACAAGTGCGAAAACTCCTTCCTTCATGATGAAAATAATTTTTTAACAAATTTCAAAAAAACATATTTTTTTCATAGTTCATAGTTCGATTATAGGCGGTGAGGGACCGTTGCGTATAACAGTTTCTTCGTAGACCCGTCGGGTCCCACATAAAACTAACAACTCCCACGTCCTCTGAAGAAACTAATCAGGTACCTCGGAGATAACCTTTTAACGTGACTACATAAACTATAAGGCTTCCTGTGCCATAGCAGATAATTCCATCCATCTTTGCAGAGCCTATTTTGTCAACATACTACTGACAGATGTGATGGCAATACTTTTAACTGCACCAAGAATGGATTCTTAGCATCCTTGACGTTGCCCTTGTTACCTAAATGACCTGGAACTTAGAGAAGCTAGACCTTACAGCCTCCACTCACCAGCTTTTGTGAGACTTTTTGCACTCCAGCAAAAGCCACCATTTATAGCATCTCTGCTCTCTCAGCAGATTGGGGTTACTGTGTTTCTATGGCGTCTATTGAGTATCACACATCCACAGTCCATCACAAGGAATACTCTGGCTTGGATGTTCGTAGAATATTATCCAAGCGAGAAAAATTTTCGTGGGCCCTCCGAAAAAGTCTGCTCTGGTCAAGCTAATCATCCTGGAGCCATATGTGTACAAGGTAGGATCATTATTCAGTATTCCTGGCTGAGAGTTGCGTGTCCATTGTTTTCTGGTAGTCATATGTGCATCCAGATTCTTATGAACGGTTGTTGGCACCATTTGGTCAATGCACCTTATTTTTGTCTTGAAAATTTTTTTTGAATACTAAATACCTTTTCGGCCAACCCCATTTGAACTATAATTATCGAATACAAATCGAATGTTCTTTTTATAAGTGGATCTACTTATATTTGTATATTTTACTTACTCTATCATAAATTTCACATATATTATACTAAATACTATAACTGTGATTTTCATCAAATGTTTTAATCATATCATGGTAAAAATCCAGAGATTTCCTTATATTCTGTCAAACCTAACATTAGTAAAATGTTGAATGATTCATAATTATAATTTTTGTCACATTTTAAATTTTTATATGGATAATCAATTATGTTATTCATATTATGTCCTGAATATATATACTCAGTGACAAACTGTTACGCCAAGAAGCAATAATTTATCTTCCTCAATGTAATGTAATTACTTTGCATTAAGAATTAAATGAAATGAGAATGAAAATAAGAGGTTGTTGATGTGCTTGAGATACTTTGTTTCAAACGATTTGGAGAATGAACTAGACCAGATTCCATGAAACGTGGTGCACAATGAACAGTTTTTTTCATCATTTTACAAACATAGTTGATGAGATGAGAATCTGGTTATGGCAAAACATTAATGCCATTCAACAACATATCTATACCCTGTCAAAATTAATAATATGGTGATTATTTTAACGACTTAAAGCTTGAGGTATTTTGTACGCTTAACATAAGTAGGTGCATTCGTAATAACCAACATTATCTGTACTATTTGGCTTTCTTAAACAGATTTCTATAAAAAAAAAATTTCATTATCTCATATATGGAGATTTAGGATTCTCATTAAAAGATTTCAAGGAACATTAACTTTGAAAAACTGTAATTCGAGAATTCACGAAATGATCAAGAAACTCAATTATCAGTATCTTATCTTACACTTAGTCAAATGAAATAAAAAGGTTTATATTCGATTGACGATCAAAAGAGAAAACGGATCAGATTTGAATATTCCAAACTGAGAAGAACGTATAGTTTCCAGAACAGTATGAAATCACTCTACTCCAAATCCCCGCTTTGATAAAAAAATTCAATGTTTACCTATTAATATATCTTTAATTCTTCTCAATGAAAAAAACCTGGCATATACCTTCCTGGAAATTATCCATAAAAAGATGTGAATAAACCGCTTGCTATACAAACGGATATAAAAAACAAACATCATACGGATCTTGACAGGATCGGCTCTAGGGCGGAGACACATTAGCCCCTTCTTAGATGGAAGTTTTTCCTGGAACTCATGGATATCCGGAACTAGATGTTTGAATCGGCAACTAGAACAATTCCGGTCATATGGAAAGAACAAGTCTTTGCAACGTACTTATGATGGGGTGGATAGCTGAAAATTGATGTGGGATTTTGTAAATTCTAATGAAACTACAAATAATTTAATTGATTACAGCTACATATTTGAGATGTAAGGACTTTATATTAAATTTTAATATTAGAACAAAGTTAAAAAACAAAACAAAAACAATACATCAAATCATAAACATTTCTCTTTGCCATATGTACAAGGGCTTTCTCAACAATTATCGAATTATTTCAATGAATATGATATCAGTATAAGTCATAAAGAACATAATACATTATCCAAAAATGTCACTAAAATAAAATCTGAAACACTAAAAAACAAAAGAAGTAATATTATATATCAAGTGCCTTGTACTAACTGTAACGCTGTGTATATGGGGCAGACATATCAATATCTAGAAAATAGCCTAAGAGGTCATCAAAAAAAAACATATTCAATTAAAAACATTCGAAAATTCTTAAAACGGAATTTAATAAACAAAAAAGAGAGATTTTTAGAAATAGTTCACATCTATAAGAACGAAAAAGCTATAAATGATAAAAAAGACCTAAATAATTCAAGATAAATTTATAGTTATATTTTGTAAATTCTAATAAAACTACAAATCATTGGGAATGAATAACAATAATTATTACATCTATAATAGGTTAGTTTCAAACTTCAAAATGATCTATCACAATTTAAGAACCAAATAATGGATAAAACAAATGAATGCACTTTTGAAATTTTTACGAGCATACAACAAATTATTTATAATAAATTATTAAAATAAATTAAAAACGAACAAAAGAATAAACTTAATAATCTCATTAACAAAAAAATCAAATCAGTTCTTGAAACCCCAAATTAAAACAAAAACAAAAAAAATCTTTTTGAAGAAATTTCTAATTTAATAGTCATACTACCTGACAAAGGTAATGTAACAGTCATTATGGATGAACAACAGTATTTAGATTTATCCAAAAAACTTATCTACAATAATACATCATACAAAGAACTTAATAATGATCCAACTCTAACAACAACTAATAATTGTAACAAATAAATGAAAAAAGTTTTTAACAAAAAACAAATTGAAAGAAATCTAGAAACAATTAACATATTATAACGGTATTTCTGCTAAATTCTACTGTTTACCAAAAATTCTACCAGCTAGACCCATTGTAGCATCAATTAACACTCCCATCGAACCCCTTTCAAATTGGTTAACTGAAATTTTGACTAAATCTTACGGTTACCACAATGATTATTATATAAAAGACTCCTTTAAAATCAAAGAAACTTTTAATAATATGATATTACCACCAAATTATGTATTATTAGGTTTGGATATAGGTAATATCCCTATTTAGTAACGTACACTTAAATATATACCTTACAGCTCTACAACATAAATGGAGCGTTGTGAGTAAAAATTGCGAACATACATTTTTAACAATACATATTTCTCTTATAATAATAACAATTACCAACAAATTTCTGGAACATCAATGGGGTTCGTTGATGTTTTGTTTCAAAATTGATTGTAGCATCTGTTTATCCTTTTCTTGAATATGTTATCATTTTTTCCGGATAATTATTTTCTTTCAATGCAGTTTTTGCTTTATGAATAGCTAAGCATCTAAATTCAGGATCTGGTAGTTGGATAGATCTATGAAATAAGAAATTCGAGAAATAACTGAATCCCTTTTTAATAAATATTGTATATAAAAGTATTGAGAAAATTAAAATTAGTATTAAAACAACAACATATTGCAGAAAATACAAATTAAATAAAATCAAAATGGATCGAGAATTTAACTGATACTCTCATACCAAATGAAGTAAAAGAAGTTTTATCCTTAGGTACCAATATATAGATATCTTTGTAATAATGTATGCAACACCAATCATCTAAATGATGAAATTCAAAATAATCTAATACTTGTAATATTATCACTTATTTCAAAAATAAATTGAAAAACCGACAACAACAAAACAATATCAAACCTCAAAATATAACTAAAACTAAGAAATTCATAAATAAAAATGGAAATCTCAAAATTTTGAGAGCAGATAAATCTAATAAAACTGTTATGAAATCGGAAGATTATCATAATCAAATGATGAAATTATTAAACGATAAGACAACTTACAAAAAAATTAAACAAGACCTTACGAATTCTTATTAAAAACAAAATAATGATATAATTCGATCATGGGAAGAAGAACTTCTTATTTCGCCATCAGTTGCAGAAAAATTGAAAATTCACAATACCTTACCCCCTAAAATATATGGCTTACCAAAACTGCAGAAACCTGACATTCCCCTTCGACCGAATGATTCAAAATCCTCTCACCCCATCATATAATTATTTGAAAAATATTTTGAAACAAATTTTATATCCAAAAAAAATACTATAACAAAATCACATGGGATTTCAAAGAAAAAATTAAAAGTATAAAAATTCCTAACGAATATGTATTTATTTCGTTAGATATTTTTTTATATACAAAATATATTTTTATATATATTTTGTAGATTCTAATGAAACTACAAATAATCTAATTGATTACTGATATATATTTGAGATGTGGGGACCAAGGAAAAATTAATTTTTCTTATTAGAACAAAGTCGATTTTATCCTTATTCTGATATTCATGATGAAGGTGATCTATAGATCAATATAAATAAGCAAATTGTCAGTCTAAATATCATATTTTGATAAAGACTTAAAGAAAAGTCGAAACGTCAAAATTTATCTTTCTTTTAAAAATTATCAAAAAAAACTAATTTTAAGACAGAAGTGACCTAAAATCAAGAACATTTAGATGTATTAATATATCTAAGGTCTAAGAAATATATATATATATATATATATATATATATATATATATATATATATATATATATATATATAAAATGAAAGAAAATAATTATCTGGAAAAAATGATAAATAACCTATTCAAGAAAAGGATAAGCAGATACTTTAAAGATAATTTAAAAAAAGCAGAAACGAAACATCAAAACATAAAACATGTTTCATCACCAAATGTAAATGGACTTTTCCAACAATTATCGAATTATTTCCATAAATATGATATTAGTATAAGTCATAAAGGACATAATACATTATCAAAATATTTCGCTAAATTAAAATCTAAAACACCAAAAAACAAGAGAAGTAATATTATATATCAAGTACCTTGTACTAATTGTGACGCTGTCTACATAGGGCAAATATCTCAGTATTTAGAAAATAGAATAAAAGGTCATAAATACTATGAAAAAAATAGAACTGCATTAACGAACCATGAAATACCAAAAAAACATAAATTCAATTACAAATTCCTGAAACGGTATCTAATACACGAAAAACGGAATTTTTAGAAATGGTTCACATTCATAAGAACGAAAAAGGTATAAATGATAGAAAAGATAATTTAAGTGAAATTTATTGCTTTATTTTGTGAATTCTAATAAAACTATAAATAATTTAATTGATTACTGCTATATATTTGAGATGTAGGGACCAAGGAAAAATTAATTTTTCTTATTAGCACAAAGTTCTAATTTGATTTTATCCTTATTTTGATATTCATAATGAAGGTGATCTATAGATCAATATAAATAAATAAATGAAGTCAAAACGTCAAAATTTATTTTTCTTTTAAAAATTAATAAAAAAAACTAATTTTAAAACAGAAGAAGCCTAAAATCAAGAACATTTAGATGCATTATATATATATATATATATAACAAAATACAAGACCACCTTGTTTTCTAAATTCACGAGGTTAGAAGTTTATATCTATTAAAATGTAGAGTTAAAGTTAAAATACCCCATTATCTGACCGGGACCTACTTCTGGTATTCAAAGGAATGTTATATAGATCCAGCACTTTATTGAGATTTAGGTTCAAGATTGAACTTAGTTCAGTTATGCCATATTATTATAAATTCCATCATTACTTGTGGTATTGTGCTCATAGCAAGTAAAGACTTTAAGAAAAAATTGGATCTTTCCAATTAATCGGCTCTTTGCTCCTTATTTGGCTTCCAATTCTATCAGTCTTCTAACTTTAATTCTCAAGATATATACAAGATATGAATGTTCTAAAAAGACCACGCTATTTTATATATATATATATATATATATATATATATATATATACATATATATAACTCTACAGAGTGAGTCTTATATATGGAACGCCTTAATTATCTCAGAAGCGGCTTGTACGATTGGTATCTACATTGTTGACAGATCTTTCCTTTTCCGGAAAAATAATGAACTTTGTTATTTCAAATGAATCACCCTATATATTTCATGTTTTTATAAATCCTTAAGAAATACTGATTGTTTTTTATATGATATTCTCTATACCTAAATTCCAGAGTTATAGCTACATTTATAATATCTCCACCAAAGTTACAATGAATATTGAACATTCAGATAGTTACAATTGAATAAACCCGTTTAATTTGATTATTCTTTACTAATTTATGTACTACAACAAATCTTCTAACAAGGTCTAGTATCAGTAGGTTAGTAAAAAGTTTAACGAAACTGGTGCAGTAAAATATTTATCCAAATCATGGCACAGAAAAACTACAACTGAAGACAGATTTTTAAATGTTTGTGTCATGTTAGAAGTGAATTTGTGAAGTAAAAGAATTACGAATTTCAAAAAGTTGGACCTAAAATCAAGATCTTGTTTTTGGGTCTTTTCTGTTTCAGTTTTAGTTTTTTTTAAATTAAATTAAAGATACATAAAATTGACGTTTCGACTTCTCTCTAGGTAAGAAATAAAAATTAAAGATATATATATATATATATATATATATATATATATATATATATATATATATATATTATATCTAAATAAATGATTCCTACTATTCACCTCTGAAATAATTTTGAAATTTCATATATAATTTATATAAATTTCATAATAATAGTAACTTCAAGCCAAATTTACAAAAAATCCAAACCAAGAAACAAAAATGATCCATATATAGCTTTACTTCACACAAGTCAATTAATTGAAAAACTAAAATATATCTTATCTAAACACAATATTAGTATATGTCATAAATCAGAAAATATGCTCGGATAATTACAGCTGGAAAACTAAAAATACAAAAAAAGCATGTTATTTACTCCATACAATGTTTGTCTTAACAATTACAAGGATTGCAAGCAATGTCGAGAAAATAGGATAAATGGACACAAATATATTGAACCTGCATAATGAATAACACGAATATTTTCAAAAACACCAAAATATTTACTCCAATGATATTCAGAAAACAAAATGAATTATTAGCTTATGATAAACAAGATATAAGAAACTTCAGTAAAATTTATTATTTATTGGATTTTCACAGGGCAAATGAAAAGCTGAAACAAAAAATATGAATTAAAATAGAAATAAAAGGTAAAAGGCTGCTCTTGAGCTAAATGGTGATATTTTCATATTTTTTGTTTCAGTTTTTCATTTCTTCGGTAAAATTCCAAGGTGTATGCAGATTGAGGCCTTGGAGTCAACCAAGAAAAAAGGTTGATTAGACGAGTGGAGTAGGCAGATTGAACCCCCACAGAATCGGATCACTTCTTGCCAATTACCGAATAACCACCCTACCCTTACCCCTCTCTTGATAATGGTTTCAAAGTAGGAGCCGAGGAGTCGTTAATTTTCAAAACTCCAAAATTTACGTACAAAAATATAATGATCATGGGTGTTTCAAATATGACAGTACACACAGAGATGTGAAAAAAGAAGAACGTCAGAATTTCAGGTGTCATATTTGGTGAAAAAACTTAGTTTCTGTCTTTGGTTCTGATATCCAAATTATAAATCTCGGATTCTACTCGTATTTCTTTTTGTACGTTTAGCTGTTTAAATATTTTAGTATAATCATATCGTCCCAAGCTAACAAAACCGGAAGCAATGTACCCGTTGGTAGTGTCTTTGTGAAACTAATTGTTAACGTTCAAAGCCGCTTATGGTATGAATAAGCCGTTGTAGAGAACTACACTACCAAGTATTCTATTTTATACTATAGTTGCTTCGAGGTATCACAAGTTTTATATACTTAGGTATGTGTATATTGTACGTATAATTATTAGGGCTACACTCGAATATATTAATGAACTCTTCTTGAATTTATCTTTCAAATATCAACATATATTCACCAATTATATCCCTTTATATTACAAATTGAAGTATGATTACCTATTTTATTCATATTATCTGTAGTAAAACTTACTATATTCATATAAATTACCATTTCAGCTTCTTCTACCTCTCCATACAGACTAACATGTGATGAATTTTTTGAATACGTTTTTATACCGGTCTAAACATAAAACCAATTTCTGTTTCCGAAGGATATTTTACATTATGAAGACTAAAATAATCTTCAAAATTCAATGTATTCACAATAGTATTAAATTTGATTCTATAACTGTGAAGCTCATACAAAATTGAGGCTCGTTTTAAATGATGTGCTCGATTTCAAATTTGATACTAACATTACATCTTCAATACTACATATATATGTTTATACGAATATTTCTAAATCGTCTTGATATTAGGTCTCTTCTTATTTAAAATTAGTTTTTTTCAAGACACGAAAAAATTTTAAGTTTTAACAAAATCAAAATCAAAAATATGTAGCATCCATCAATCAAATTGTTCGTCGGAATCAACCAAAATTTTTAGAAACAACTTATGTTGCCCAAAATGATCAATGCATCAATAAATAAACTGATATGAATAATCTTGGTGTAATTTATGCATATCGTTTAGATTTTGATAAAACAAATTCTATAAAAATTCAACGCCATAAATAAAACCACACCTAACTTATAGAGTTCAACTTCACTCATAACGACCTAACCTATACAATTTATTTATATTCTAGCCAATGAATATTCAGCTACATTCATAACGACCCAACCATTTTAAATTTAATGTTATCCATAAATTTACCAATCATTACTGAACATCATTCACTACAACTTATCCTTATCTAACCTATAAAAGAACTGATTAATTATTAAGAATTAATAGGATTCAAAACCACCTAAAATCTTAATTAATTATTGTAAGTAGAATTTTATTATTTTTATACATTTATATATATTTCTTATATTATACTTAACTATAATTTCACTCCCAGACAATGAATACATCAGTATTTATTCAAAAACTCGGAAAATATATTAAAGTTAGTCTACTTTGATGTTTCATTGTCACTTTCCCAATAAGAAAACGCTCATAAAATAGCTGGCAAAGACTTCGGTACAATTTATATATATATATATATATATATATATATATATATATATATATATATATATATATATATATATATATATATATATATAATATATATATATATATATAATATATATATATATATATAATATATATATATATATATATATATATATATACTTGTGAATTTCCTTAATTTCTTATTTCTTAGACCTTTTATAGATGTTTATTTCTAAATATGTTCAAATGTTGTTGATTTTAGGTCTCTTCTGTTTTAAAATTATTTTTTTCAAAATTATTTTTGAAAGACAGTTTAAGATAAAGACTAAAAGATTTCAAACGTCAATTATTATCTGTCTTTCAAAAATTATTAAAAATTAATTTTAAAATAGAAGAGACCTAAAATTTCACGTTTATGAAAGAAAGAGACATAAAAAGTTTATTATTACTACATTTCGTATTTTCATTCTGTAGAGTATGGAATTTTTTTATCCTGTATTTGAAAATCATATTATTTGGTTTTATGTGACAATCATTTAATTACAAAGCATTTTTGGTTTTGGCGATGCTAGTTTTCCGGTATTCTGAAAGTTTAATAGGCCTATCATTACTGATAAGAATAAGGATGGTTTAGTAGCATTTAATGTATGTAGGTTCACAATCAAATTTATTTTGTTCTGTATAAATTTTCTTAGTTTTTTCATGTGAGACGTGTTTCTGCATTTTTTCAAGAATGAATATTGTACATTTCATGAATTATGTATTCTACGTTATCATATAAATACGAATATCTCACATAAATATTTTAACCAATATTAGGTTTGTTTCAGATTGTCTGTAACTGCTTTATTATAATTGTGTATGTGCCAAGTTTCCACGTGCGATTCATCAATTTTTAAATTGTGAATTTAGATTATTTGCAACATCTAATGTAAATTTCAGTCAGAATATTTATGCTTCCCGAATGTGAGTGAAAAATTCTATTTGGAAATGATTATATTTTGATTGACTATTTTCAATGAAAAGTAGCTCAGTCGTCGGTCGTCGGTAATATATGAAATTTCATTTGTATACATGGATCAGTATTATGTCTATTGAGTGAATGTACAATTACAGTTTCATTGGATTATATGGGGTTATTGAATGGTGCCATTGATTAATGTTGTGTTATAGCTATAAACGTATTTCCAAAATCTACAAACAAAAGAGAGATTCACAACATTAGTGCATTTACTTCATGTGTACTTGACAAAATTCCATTTATCTTTTTACAGGGTAGAATCAAGTGAAGACAAGTACCATTTTATTTAATTCTCTTTTGTTAAAGAGTTACTTTTATTTGTGGAATTGGTTCATGTGATTTAGATATTTGATTTGGGGATGATTGAAAGTAATACTTTACACAATCAGAAAGGCAATGTCTAAGCGGAAATAACTAATGACATAATAATTCGTCAATATTTTTTTTCTGAGAAATGGATTGGGAACCAATAAAGTGGCCCCCATGAACTCCAAATCTTGGAACTGTCGATTTTCCTTATTTAAATGAAATTTTTATGTGGATGAACCTCACAATCTATAAGACTTGCAGAACTGAATTATAATCGTGTAAATAGCACCTCAATTTCAAAAGACCGCTGAATGGAATTTTCAGCAGAAAAATTTAATTATTATATATTATATAGTAAAATTATTCTCTGAATTAAATAACTTTTAGTTTTCTTATACATTTGTACCGTACTATTTTTTCATGTTTAATACTTCATAATGAATATTCGGGATACTGTCTTATGGTTGACCTGTCTGTATCCCAATTACACAAATTAATACATAAATGTAATAGTCAAACTAATTTATACGAAGTACCTATTTGGAAAATGCTTCTATTCAGTTATATAATGTCAATCATGATCACATGCCAAAGAATAACGAAGTGTTCGGTGCTGTAACATCACGAAGTATCCAAAACTAGAGCGAGGAATAATGATAGAGAGATAGAATAAAAGAGGGAGATATACATGTATGAAACTATGTAATAACTTCAAAATATTTTGTAAAACAAATATTGTTGGAAACAAGGCGGCACCAAACAACAGTCAGGACGAAAGTGACAGGACGTAAGCTTAGCGTCAAGCCAAAACAAAATTAAACAAAACTTTTCCTCTTAGGAAACGGGCTCTAGTTGAACAACCGGAAAACTTTTCGAGTTTAAGTTTTTCCATCGCTTGTCGGGTGGCAAACTCTAAGGCCCCCGCTTTTCCAAAATACCGTAAAATTATAATATTGATGCCTTTGTACCCGAATGCAGTATACCTATCTTACTTCCCAATAATTAAGCCCTTCTCATTACAGTTGAAATAGGACGGTGAATTCTCCTCGTTGAGAGTCATGTCTATCTTAAAATAGCTTTCATCTAATACGCCATATTTGAAGATATTCTAATTAATTTCAAAAAACCGGACTTCACCTTTACACATGCTATTTTCATAATGATACCCTAAATTATTATTATTTTTTCTTCCTTAAATCTGTAAATATTCATCCTACCTTTCGTCTCAACTCCTTTCATAAAACGCCTACAAACTTAAGTTTGGAAACTATTTAATAGAAAATTTGCTTCCGCTTTGAGATTTTCAATTATTGTGAATGTGATTATGGGTTGATGCATCAGTTTTAATTATTTGAAAAAAAAAACAAATTTGTACTTTCAATTTACTCTTGTAAGGTGTGAATGATTAGATATGTCCCATTTCCAAATATGTGGAACAATTAGTTTCACCTCCATTTAATATCATACTATCGAATTTTATTGGCGAGTTGTGACGTTGTTACTGAACAAGTCTAACATATTGATGAGGTTATGACGTACCTTTCCCAAACCTAAATACTCTATCAATGCTCAATTCTTCAAAGCAATTTAGGTGAAATTGATGAGTTTGTGCTAAAGTTATAACAGATGAAACATAGAACCGTTACCATGAACCTGGATGAGAAAAACAGTCGGTAGTCGGTGAAAATTCTAAGAAGCAGAACTATTTCTTCTGGATTTGTATGGTCTTGGGTTTATTTTCATAACTTTGAGATAACTGTTTTTGAATGATATTACATGTCGTCATTGACTAATGAGATAAAAACAAACTCAAAATCAAAGGAAAAAGTAATCTTTGCGTAGGGCGGTGATTAGATTTTTGACACGTGGTTTATAGCGTTGTTGATGGAATAACTTCATTTTTACATTAGAAAAGGGTCCACATTTGTAATTTTAAATCTTACATTAGAGCGCATTACGTAGCTCTCTGTCTATTCCCAAATAAGATCTATGACGGTAATAATTAGTTCGATATGAGTTGTTTGTTGTCATCAATTTTGCTTTGATTGTATTAACATCGTTTCCTATCTCCTTTCCAAGTAACAATTATGACATTTCAACTTGTCTACTATGATAGGAAGAATTATCCATTAAAATGAGAGACTTATCTTCGACACGTTACAGGATCAAATCAACAGTACAAAGCAATCCACCTTCATGTCCTTGTGATAGTCAGTATTTCTCTGAATTGCCTATATTTCTCTATAGCTTCAGTCCATATGTTGATGACATAGACCAGGAAGTCCCCGGTTAATCAAGGTGCACAGAAGCCGTACGCCACAACCCCACAGATGGTCACTCATTATGTAAGTAGGCTCAAGGTATCTCAAAAATAGAAACGTGAGTTGGAGGTCATTAATGGGTCTTTAAATGAGTTCTTTAGTTAAAAATCGTAACATGGTGAAGCAGAGAGGATATAAAGTATTCAGATGCCACTTGATTTACTCTATTGTGTAGGAAAATTTTTTTCAATAAAAACATATACTTCAAAACACGTGATATGAAGCCGCGATTTGCTTCCAGGAACCAATATTAAATTTTATTCGCAATGGGGACACGGAATTGAAAAAAAATTTGGTAACATTTTTATTTTGAGATGCAGAAAAATTATTTATTCCGAATTATCCAAATTTTTCATAATTATTTAGGTTAGTTATTGAAGATAGAAGGTTCAGCACAAGCAACAGATTAGATATAAATATTAAATTAACTTGTCTGGTTGAATGGTTTTATTGGAGAATTTCTACAAAAATACTTAAACTTCCATTATCTTGAAATATCTTGAGCATTACTTTTATTTTAAATCTGATCGTGATCTGTACTGGCCTAAAAGGATAAACCTCACGATCTTGTGAAAGCGTCAGAACAACATGATGTGTCGGCAAAAGTTCATTGAAAAACTACTAAGACCTATGCCATAAATAGTAATCAAACCAGATAGTAAATTATAAGTGACATCATCGCAAAAAGTAGAAATTCGAGAAGTGTCGGACCCAAGTGGATTACGCGAGATGGCCACGCGATGACGGATCGAGTTATTGGCCGTCGTCGATTTCAACATCCCTTATCATATTTTTGCTCGTTGCCACTACTATTCCCATCAGCAAAAATCTGTGTCTAGCTTAATATGAAAATTTTCCATTTATACCATTTATCATACTTACTATGCAGTTGTGTTAAAAACTACTGTCTTTAGCTGAATAGTTCAATCCACATTACAGTACTTCCGTTTAAAATAATTTTTTTTAGTTTCTACTGCATAAAACTACGTCTCCATATAAGTATACTATTTATCAGAAACAATTGGAGAGTAGGCTATTATCCTGCAATTTATCAAGTCCCTATCCCATAATCATGTTTATTATTATCTAAAGAAAATATACTTGCGAATTGATTGATATTCTTGAAATGCTACTAAATGTACAATGGAAGGCAATTTTTGGAAATTCAAAGGAACTGTTGATATAATTTTTTTGGAATATCATTTTTTCTCTCTATTGCGTCCTTGAATAATTGGACATTGTATTGTTTAAGAAAGAAAAGTGAATATGGAAATGAGTTATAGAAATGATAATTATTATGGGTGTTAATTGACATTTATTCAATAGAATTATAAAAATGGTTAAATGTGACGGAAACAAGGTCCAGATATTTGAAAAGCATAAATGAAAACTCATAAAAGATATATTGTCTATAAATAATTAATAACCTGTTCTTATATTCGAAATAACACTAAATTACTTTGTTATTAATATTCTTATCGTTCATTTGGAGTCTAATCTTGCATTTAATAAATTGTACATTAATATTATTATAATAGATAATTGACAAAGTCTATTAGCAATTCATAACCCAGGTAAAATTTAGACTGTGGTGGGTATTACACTCAGCTTAGGGTTCAAAATTATACTCGATTTCAAAAAAGTCTATAATATTTGCTTATACTCAGATAGACCCCAGTTGGTAATCAGTTATGGAATATACCACTTATAATTTGTTTATGAAAATTTCACAATATGCTTGAATAAGAAATGAACAACAACAGGGAATACCATCGGTTCCAAAAAATAGCTTAGTGGAAAGCAGCAGGCAAATGAAGGGGCGATGGCAGAGGCAGAAGCGAATTTTACGAACTTCTGAATATTGTATTTATTATGAACATTCGTGAAACATATTTAAAGATGCGACTTCTATCATAATATATTTTGACAATTGTTTTAAAAAGTAACAACTTCTCTGTGAAAGTACACTAGGTAATGGAACTAGAACCAATTCAAAAATCTGCTGAACTGCTGATATTGAAGATATTGTCTGTTGAATTTTACTGTTCAATGTAATAAAGGCTCCTATTTTTATTTTATCAAATTCTGGTTTATAGAAAATCATAACCAACCATATAGTTTAGAAAATTTTGCCCCTTTGTCGAAATTTTGGATACTGAACACTTTCATATCACTTCTTACATTGATCATAATATATAAACTTCATTTGCAGCCCTGATAAAATTTTGAAATTTTGAAGTTTGAAATTTCTATTTCCTACACCACTGCATTTTCCCATCAGGTATTTTGTTCACCCTCTGTCTCTAAAATTGGATATCTTTTTGACATTCGATAAATAGTTTTCACAAAGAGTACGGGGTGGCAAAAGCAAACATTCTATACACTATATCGAATTTTCGCATAGAATAATAATTTTCTATGTTCATATGGGACGAACATCCATTCACGTCCCAGTCAAGAGATAAGGAACCATATTTTAGAAGTTGGAGCAACGATATTTCTTAAAGTTCCCTATATACTAAAAAGAATGAAAAATGGATTTGTCGGCTCATTTTACTATCAAAATAATTTCAAATTTCAATACATTTACAATAGTAATATATGAAAATTATGAGTGGAAGATTAGCATTATATTCCATACATCCATTCTAATAAAATGAACTTTGATTATTTGGTTATTACGTTATAACTTCACAATAAAGAATGGAAGACAACACAGGCAATTCACAACCTTAGCAGACTTGGCGAAATAACAATTAGGGAAAAACAATACCGCAAGTAATTTGCATTTTTAAAGTCAAATAATACTAGCTTGGTGAATAATCGATCAATAACCATGCCCCTCTAACGGCCGTGGAAAAGAACATCTGATAATCCGAGTGCTGAGTGACAACTTTAACGTCAGCCACTCCAAGATAGTATGTGATCGCGAATCAATTCGAATTCACTGTTATATGTTACGAATTTCTGCTTTTGAAACGATCTTTCACCCTATACATTTCCATTGATAATGAATAATGGCTAATTTACTTTTTTGAGCAAAATAAAAAAATCTTTGAGGTATTTCTAGTGGAGTTATCCACTGAAAAAGGATCCAAAATGACATTACTCATTGATATATTGACTGCCGAATTTCTGACCAAACAACATGCGGCAATACAACAGCGATATTAACCTAGCTCAATTAGAGTAGTAGACCCGAAAAAAACAACACGATAAGAAAGCCATTGTGTCGAACAATAATGCAGGTCTGTATAATAAGAGTTTTGCCATTAAATTCAACGTCCAAAAGAAATGGAATGTGTCCCCATTGGAAATCGAATTTATGATTTGGAGTGAATTGATTATGAATGGTTAAGTGTGTTATGCTTCAAAATGAATGTGAAATTTCAATTCTTTAGAAACGGCCGTTAATTATGCATTAACCTAAAACCTATGGTGGAAGATTAAGTTTTTATTTGGCGATTAATAGAAAGAAGGAAATTATTGTCAAATACAAGAATAATAATTATAAAGTAATCATAATTTCGTTTTTCAGTGTTAAAAATCACTTGATACAAATGTTTGGTTCCACATGAATTAACTGAAAGCAACCGCAATCAAAGAGTCACAATCTGCAACTCGCTCTTCTCTCGTCAAAACCAATTGCAAATTGTCACTTTAATCGAAAAATGGGTATTTATTATAGTGTACAATTGGAAAGGGTACAACTTTACAGAAGAAAAATCGGTGCTGATTAATCGCCGTAATCCTTCATGACGATAAAGTCCGACAGCATGCTGCCAAAACCCAGTCCTGCCACAACCTGCATATTGCTCCATCCGATTATTTTTGTTCCTTGCTATAAAAATTTTTTTCTCGGAAAAGCCTCAAAATTGCTTTGATGGAATAAGTTGATACAAAATTTATTGGAAAAAGATATTAATTATCACTAGAGACGATTCATTCACGTCAAATGGCGAACTAAGCCCCTTACAATATTACCATACATCCTACAGGATCAATATGTCATAGAAAGCTGGAAATCATAAAATATCTGGACAATAACAACCATGAACGTTTGGTTGAAATAATTACATAAATACTCACAAGAATCAACGTCAAACATTTCACTATCTTTAAAATGTTACAAAACAGAAATTATTAAATTACTTAAGATCAGAAGTTTTGACAAGACTAGAAAAGTTTCTATATAATATGAAAAACATTAATAATTTCCAGCTAAAACACTCTAATTTCAGAATAAATGTAGAAACACAAAATATTTCATAAATTTATAAATTTTTTAGTCAGGTACGAAACTAAATTTCTAACGAACCTGTAATGGCAAGGCAAGGAAACTATAAGATTGAATGTTTGTTTCAGATGTGGTCTGCGCTTTTGAACCGGATTTCCTGTACCCTCTGGAGAATTTGACAGTAGCACAGGGCCGTGACGCAACCTTTACATGTGTCGTCAACAATCTGGGGGGATATAGGGTGAGTGGGGATCTCACCACTGCAAGGGTGTGTATTTTTTATATCTAATATTTATGCACCGATGGCAGTCTTGAGTTGGGTGCAAGTGATGGGTCCATTTTTAAAAGTCTCTACGAACAAGTCGTTAGAATACTTTGTCACTGATGAACTAATTATGCATTCAACTGAATTATAATGCAAAAAGTTTGAGTTAGGCATTAACTGATTGATTTTGTGTCTATGAAAGCACGTCTCAGAATTTAAATGTGCTATAATTTAATTTCAGGGAACTAAGGGAGAGAATACTCATTGATTTCAGACAAAAAACTGGGAAGCATAAAAGTGTACACTGAGATAGTTTCCTCTTGATTGAGATATTCATATAATTCTCCATTTATAAATTGAAAATCTAAATATTTTCTATTTTCGCCTGATTTATTTTCATATCCACTCTACTAAATTACTCCCAGTATACTCGGTTAATGCTTCTCTCTATGTTTTTCTCTCCATATCCGTTTCACTTGATTCTTATTCACAATTCTAACAGTTATAATCTTAACACTTTCCAGCTTTTTTGAAAGTTATTTAATCGTCTTTTTTGTTCCTACTTCTATCTTCAAATTTAAATATTCTTCTGTTTAATAATTATAAGTTGTGAAATGAAGAAATTATCGAATTTTCTTGATTTAGGATATTTTCTTAATTCTGATTTTGATTCCTGATTCTTTAAAAACGGTTTTTCTTGTTAATTTTCACTAGGCGCATACGCCAAATTTTTCATTCTATTAATATAATCGAGCAGCACTGGTGTCACGGTTTATGTCTTGGACGAGTTCGTAACAGTATCTTATACTTACTTAAAGGTAATTGGATCCACAAAACATATCTTTATCCATATTTAAAATCGCATTCTTCAATGGGCCGAGCTTGTATCTGCTTTCTAGGACTCTAAATCTGTGTTTCATCAAATTTCCATATCTGCTGTTAGATAAAATAAGCTCCAATCTCCAGTCTACAATCAATAATACAGTAAAAAGATTAAATATAGTAAAATAGACAAAAGTATACATTCTTTTAAAAATGGATCCTAATTCGACGCTGAACTCAGATTTTGCAATTGCACCATCACTACAGAGCACTGCACTCTACACTGCACCATCAAGCACAAGCACGTCATGAATGGAGCACCTTTGCACCGCTAAAATCAACTGAGTCAATCACATATTGGAGAGAAATTATTAATTCTATTATTTATAAGGGGCTTGCCACAATTAGAAATATAAATCTACTTATAAATATATCTAATATGAATATGAAGTTAAATTCTAGTACGGCTTTAATGAATACCCAGGTAAAAATAATACAATTTTCTCCGTTTTAAGATGCTGGATAGGCAAATGCTTGCTGTAATTTATACCTCAAAAATAAATGTGAAATTGATGTATCAGCTTGAGTGTTTCGTAGAAAATAATATATTAATTAATAGCATTCGAAATATGAAGCAATAAATAAGGCAATTTATCAATTTGAAAACAAACATCAAATCAGTTCAGATTCTTTTATTTAGCATTATTTATTGTATTCCTAACTGCATTTCATAATAAACACTGTAGATTTATAAAGCTCACTGAGATCTGACTGATATGATGCTGTAATTTGTGTGTTAAGAACGATATCTAAGTAGCTTAGCGATTCAATATGTCCTAAGGAAAGAATTATAAGTGGGATAGATTTGGTGATCTCGGAAACCACCCAACTGATCACCTTCTACAAATCCACCTACATAGGAATATTTATTAGAAATTAGCGAATCACATTATAAATACTTATAAAATTGATAAAATGGTTGAATTTAACGTATGTTGCTGCAAATTTCCTTGCTACCCATGATATATTTCAGATTCTCACTGACTGCTGACGTTTTGAAGACTATATAGAAAGCTATAGAGAAGAAGAGCTAGATAAAAATTGTTGGTTAGAATAAAATTGTAATATCCATAGATCGCTTTAATAATTTTATATGAACTGCGTAGTATTATACCAAATGCTTTGTGGTATACAACAAAATAAATAAAGAACTCTACAACGGAGTCTCGTGGAAATATGACAGCATACTTTTTAAACAAAATACCGTTATTATACTAATGTTAAGAATAAAGCATTTCATTATGTTTACAAGTTAACAGTGACTAACTTAATGATTATTAATGAAAATATATTTCCTTTCAAATCATATTTATGGCCTAATTACGAAGTAAAAAAAATATTCATTTGTTGTCTAGAATATATTATTATGACAAAATTTTCAGGTTCTGTATCACATTCTAGTAAAGTTTAGTTAATTAAATGATAATAAACCTTTTTTCTAAATTCTTGTTTAGCTCAGAAATATGTTTTTAATATCCTATTATATTTGATTTTATTCTTAAGTAAGCATATCCAAACATTTATCGCGAAACTCTACTTAAGGAAAACTATCAAGTTGTTCTCCACATAGTTTAGAGCTTCCATTCAACATTCAGGAAAAGCTTTTATGTCGTCAATACTAATATAATTGGAATACTGGAAAGAATATATCTGTTGTAGCTCGGAGTACAAACAATTAAAATATTTGAATGTAATTAAGGTTAATAAATCACTCAATGTTGTTTATATCAAAAAAACATCATTGTAACCGCAGCATCGGTTCCATTCAGCACATCATTCTTGGATTACTACCAAGAAAAAAAAAACGAGGCAACCCGAAAACTCCAGACCAACCCAGAACGTTAGACAATTTATATACTTTGGGTTATAAATTAAAGTTAAACTAATGTTCCTGAATGTTTCACTTGCTACATTCCGTTTCCTCAAGTAATAGCCTTCTTCTAGAACCATATTCGACTATAATACACTAGCTCTAGAGAGGAAAACAATTAAATACTAGGCAGGATGATAAAACCTGCAGAATTAAATAGTTCGGAGGGTGAACCGGAGATATTACGTGAATGAAAGTCAAATCGCGTAATTGCACTTAATATCATTTCATTTAATCGTTAAATTTTTTACTCTTTCGCTGACAAAAATTGATTGGTTTAATAACAAAAAATAATAATAATAAAATGATTATTAAGAAATGAACAAAGTATTATTGCTTGTGCTAAAAATTCTCCTGCCTACATTAAAAATTGTTCATCTTTAAGTATAGAGATAGTTCATTTCATATTGTCATTATTGACTATACAATATGTAACTGAAGTCTGGAAACGTCTAATTATCTCGGAAACAGATGGTCGAAACCATATAAAATTAGCTATATTAATACGATATACAATGTAATAATTGAAATATGACATGAAGTATTCAAATTGGTTATTGTTAGTATGGAAATATATCAATATGAAAGACAGACGACATATTCTCCAATCTTATGACAGTGACCTAACCAAATATAATGTAAAAATAATTTGAATCGATCAAAAAAATGTTTGCCTATTGTGATGCAGAATATACACTAATACAAATAATTGACCACTTATAGATAAAATATTATATGCTTGGCGACGTGGTTTAATCACCTTTCGGCTTTCATTATTATGTGACGATAAAATATATATTGCTTGAGTGAATTTTTTGAGATTACCTTGGACGAACGCTAGGCATGTTTTCTTGAATTAAATATGAAGTAAGCTAATGGTGTCGATTATAATGAGAAAGTTATGAAAACGAACAATTTCCGCGAAGTTTCTGCAGAAAAAGTAATTTCAAAATTTTGAATACATAATTTTTGATATAGTTAGATATACAAGCACAAAAGAAAAGAGCTACAAGCTCTAGAAAGCTAGAGAAAGGGAAATCAACTTCTGGAACTGTGACGGCTGAAATCATTGGCAAGATTGTGGGAAACTGTGATGGAAATTCTCCGGATTTCATACCAAAATATTCTAATGCCTAGTAGAATTATTCAAGAACAAGGTGAACATTTATGGTGAATACTGACTACAACACCATAGTCTCCAAAACTGCGAAGGGTGAAGAGCCTCAACAAATCGTCTGAATGACTAACGTAGATATTTGATACAAAAATTGTCCAATGGGTATCAATCAACTCAGTAACGCGCAGAGTAGTGTGGGATTGATATAAAAAAGGTAAAAATAACCATTCATTTCAATCTCTTTTACCCAAAAAGTGATTTGATAAAATCTGAACTTAACTGACAGAAAGTTATTCGAATTATTGATTATTTTTCAACTGAGTCTCTCAAATCATACCTAAAGGTAAGTAACGAACATCATCTTAGCATCAACCAATATAACTAGCGTAAGCTATCGAGAAATAACAATGTTTCGCAAATTACTTTCAGTATAAAAACAAATTTAATGATTTGTCATAATCGGTCTATTCATTATATATTCGTAACGAATACCACTCGAGCAATAGAAAATAATCGATGATTATTTCTCTCTCGTAACTCCACATAGGTAATCCTTAAGAAACCATTCGAGCTACGCTCTTGTGATTCTCCGTGAGTTTAACTCTTGTTACTCGTAAAATAATGGATTATTTTCGACGTTCTTGTGATAATATCACTGATTATTTAAACGAATGCAATCAATAAAATATTTTACAAATAACCGTACAATTCGAAATGTAATTAAAGGATGACTATTTTATAAATGATACATGCGAGACAGCAATGAAAACAATTTTATCGATCATAAAAAAGCGTTTATTGACACTCGATAAGTTATTTCGATTACACAAGAATGAGTTTTTGATGATAGTTAACCGAAAATGACAGTTTCCTAATTCTTTTTCAATAAATATTTTATTTTAACACTGTTCATATAAAAATTTTCTTGAATATGTATGTTTAGTAACTTCACACAAAGAAGCAAACTAGCAGTAATTTGTCACATCTAAACACATTGTGTATTTAGAAATCCCTGAATACAACAATGAAAATAACTACACGATACGATGAACAAACAGTTTTTGTCCGAGATATATAAAATATTTTTTCTACGTTCGTGTGAAAACCAAAGAAATGTTTCATTGACGGTCAAAGTTCAAAACTACTTTTTTATGAATTGCGAATAATTCAACTTAATTTGAACCAATAATATCGAGTATTTCCATCAGCCGTGTCGCTTAAGCTCTAGTATATCTGCTTCAGTTCTGCAAAAATTGCAAAAGTAGAAACGCTGGAAACACCTTATGAATTAGATTAATAATAAAAATTAAATAAACTAAAATTATCCCCAGAAACGATTTTCTAAATTAATATTTAATGGTTTAATAAAACTAAAAACCGCAATAAATAAATTTATTGAAAAATAATAAATTTGTATTAACTGCGTATCCAGAAGAGCATAACGAAAAAAGCAGTTATAAATTAAAAACTCAGATTTATATATACTAGAGAAAATACTGGGAATTATCTATAAAAATCCGGGACGGTTGCAGCCCTCAACTGGATTCCTAGATGTTGGAGTTGTAGTTGTTGGTTTGTTATGGTGCATCAGTTGAATCCTTTGTAATATCAACACAAATTCAGTAAAATTTACTTTGATTTGAACACTTAAGTGTAGATGGGCAGAGGAAGATTTTGGATACATTCCGAGGTTATATTAAATTTCTCGAATGGAGTGGGAGATCGATAACAAATTAATTTCTTCAAAAACGCGAATGTTAGAAAAAATAAATCAGAAGAAACTATAGTGCCTCTACACGTTATAAAAGAAATATTCGAAAAGGTTGAAGAGAAACGTAACAGACCGAATGGCATGTTACACATTTATTTAAGTTTGTGTCATGTCACTTCCAATAGAAAGTTCGATTTCAATATATTTAATTATCATGACAACAAAACGCTGTAGAATAATGGCAGATGCTTGCGGTGAAATTTTTATTAAAATCGAGTAATAAACAACTAATTCTTCCACTAATATACTTACAATCGTTCATTAAAGAGATATACTATTGATTTTTTCATCATTAATTACCAGTCATAAATAACTAAATCAAATGAATCTCAAAAGGTAAACTGACAATATATTTCATTCATTTTCGAAGTCTGGTTCCGCTAATCGGTTCATAATAGAATTACAATTTCAAAAAAATCCTTGCAACGCATTTGTACGCTTCAGCACCTCGACCTCAACAGCAACGTTTTTGCTTGTGAAATAATGTTTTATAAGCGTGCGATAATAACAAAGAGATCGTTACATTTAACATGAACACTAGTTAGCTATGAAAAGATATTAACATTCAAATGAAATTATACGACTATTTTTGCTTTGCTTTATTTGTTGAACAAAATTGCGAAATATTCCATATTACTCTGTATACCTTAATTGACAAAGAGGAATTTCACAGTTCTTTTGAAATACTGAAATAATATCCCATCTAGAATTAAAATTAGATTTAGGGTAAACATTTTCAACTACTAAGTAGTAAAAATAAATTGACATTTTTCGGACTACGAATTTGTTTACATATAACTAGAAAAGCACAATGCCAGAGGAAGTACCAGAAATCTATTGATAATATATAATTTCTTACCTATTCTTCAAAGTTGATCTCTATCGACATATACTATAATTACGGTTACAGATAATCGGTTAGCCAAAATAATCTCTAAACGCATTTTCCACCTCCAACTCCATTATTTGTCGTTAAGTTTCTTTTAATTTTTCTGTTGAACAAAATTGGTATTCGACAACGATAAGAAATACGGACGGGACCTTCTTGAAGTCTTTCCAAATATTGAATATTGATGAAATTCGTTGACCTTGATTTCAATATTAGCACCTTTTACCATAAAATACTTATTGTAACCTCTCTATCGTATGGAGTCGCCCAAATAAAAATTAAAAAAACAAAAAATAAGAATATGATGATGAATTAACAATTTCCATCAATTATCTTTTCTCTTCATTTGACTCTGTTTTAAGAATATTTTTGAATTGAAAAGATAATCATTGATATGTTTAATCAAATTTCATTTTAATATTAAAGTCTGAAATTAGAAAATATACCTATGAGCAGAGTAGGTAACAGGAAATAGTCCCCCCAATTTGGTAGTATCAACACCCGCTCTTCCAATTCCTCAATCTATTAGTATTATTATATTAAATAGACCTGTAATCAAGTCAAATCATCACGAAGACATAAGAAAATATGAGAAGTAAAAAATTAGAGAAATTTCTTTGATAATGTTTAGTGTCAAATGTCTTATCCTGAAACTCTGATAGTTTTAAGAAAGGATGGAATAATAAAAAATTAAAACTTCTTGAGTTCTTAGGTGGACAAGAAGCATTATCAAAAATCTGCTTTAACCGCATTACGTGAACTTGAACAAAATGAAAAGCATGAATTTCATTTCAAAAATACCAAAATATCAGTACAAGTTAAAAAAATATCAAAAATTAACAACCAAAGAAATGATTTTATGGAAACAAAATAAATTATCAGTTAATAATAAGCCAGACATAAAAAACTGAAACGTGAAATTTTTTATAATCAATTGAATTTTCAAGCTTATTTAATGTTAAGTGTCTATGGTATATAGACTGATATCTAATTTTTCACATTTCTTTTTTAAATGAAAAATAATAAAAAATTATTGAAAAAAACTAATTTTAAAACAGAAGAGATTAAAAATCAAGAACATATAGAACAATAAATTTTTTACATTGTGACGTCACTTTTTGATATTTATAGACAAATAAATAGTATATATAATATAGACAAAAAAAATTCATATTTTATCACATATATATATATATATATATATATATATATATATATATATATATATATATATATATATATATATATATATATATGTATATTAGGGATTCAACCGATGCATCAAAACAAACCAACAATTTGCTTATTTATATTGAACTATAGATCACCTTCATCATGAATATCAAAATAAGGTTAAAATCAACTTTGTTCCAATAAGAAAAATTAATTTTTCCTTGGTTTCCACATCTCAAATATATAAAATTTATTGGAATTTACAGAACAGAGCTATAAATTTTACTTAAATTGTTTAGATCTTTTTTATCATTTATAGCTTTTTCGTTCTTATGAATGTGAATCATTTCTAAAAATTCTCTTTTTCGTGTATTAGATTCCGTTTCAAGAATTTCTGAATCTGAATCATTATAATTGAATTTATGTTTTTCGATATTTCATGGTTCATTAATGCAGTTTTTTTTTATATAGAAATATTCCTATTACCATTGTGAAAAATATATTAATGAAAACATGGGACAAAATTAAAGAATATACAGAAATACCTCAAAGTTAATTTATAAAAGCCATAGAACTCAAATTTACAACAACATATATCAAATATGAAAATGAAATATACAAACAAATTGATGGTTGTGGTATAGGAGCTTCCATTTCAAGTGTTATAGCACAATTGTTAATGGAAGATCTTGAAGAAACTGTCCTAAGCAAACTTGATATAAATATTCCAGTCTTTTTCCGAAATGTAGATGATTGCATTACTGCTGTACCAAAGAATCGAATTGAAAACTTAAGTAAAAAATTCAATTCTTATCATGAAAAGCTTCAATTCACAATCGAGGTTGAGCAAAATAATAGAATCAATTTTCTTGATGTCACATTATATAAAATTAATAATAACATAAAAACAGAATGGAATACGAAACCAACTTTAAACTTCAATTCGTGTCATCCTATGTCACAAAAAAGATCAGTGATAATAAGTTTAACTGATAGATCTATCCAACTATCAGATCCTGAATTAGATGCTTAGCTATTCAAAAAGCAAAAACTGCATTGGAACAAAATAATTATCCGGAAAATATTATAAATAACATATTCAAGAAAAGGATAAACAGATACTACAATCAATTTAAAAACAAAACAGAAACGAAACATCAAAACATAAAACATTTTTCCTTACCATATGTACAAGGACTTTCCCAACAATTATCGAATTATTTCAATGAATATGATATTAGTATATCTAAGTCATAAAGGACACAATACATTATTCAAATATTTCACTAAATTGAAATCAAAAACACTGAAAAAACAAGAAGTAATATTATATATCAAGTGCCTTGTACTAATTGTCCATTAACGAACCATGAAATATCAAAAAAACATAAATTCAATTATAAAGATTCAAAAATTCTTGAAACGGAATCTAATACACGAAAAAGAGAAATGGTTCACATTCATAAAAACGAAAAAGCTATAAATGATAAAAAAGATCTAAATAATTTAAGTAGAATTTATAGCTCTATTTTGTACATTCTAATAAATTTAATATACTTCAGATGTGGAAACCAAAAAATTTTTCTTATTGGAACAAAATTCTAAGTTGATCTTATCCTTTTGATTTTGATATTCATGATGAAGGTGATCTATAGATCAATGTAAATAAGCGAATTGTCTGTGTCAATATCATATTTTGATAGACTTAAAGAAAGGTCGAAATGTCAAAATTCATCTTTCTTTTAATTCATAATTTTATTTCAATTACGTACTGGTCGTAGAAAATTTCCTTGATAATATATTATAGATGACTTTCTAGCGTTATTAATAAAATAGCTTTCAAGCTATTAGGCCCATTAATTATTATTTTGATTAGATTTCCAAGGGAGTTCACAATAAAATAATTGTTTTATTTCTGGGATATATTAAATGTAAACAAAGTTAATTATATACGTGATAATATCAAGAAATTCTGCATCCAAAACCTTTAGACAACTTCGTGACAAGTCAACAAAACGATTAATTTTGTTTTCAAAATATTATATGATGGCTGAATACTGTATTTAAATTATATGTAGGAATCTTTGATAAAACGATGATGACAATGATTGCATCATTTGTTACACACATACGAGAAATAAAAACTTTTAATGAAAGAGTAATGAAAATCTGGATGGTATTATTAGATGGAGGTGTGGTCCATTATAGGATATATGAGGATGCAGGTATTTCTTAGAAACTAGATGAAATGTGATAATTATAAATGGTAGACTTTAAACACAAATGATTAGAAATATACAACTTTAAAGTAGAAAAATATAATAATGGGCACAAAATTATAGATATCCGCAGAGACAATGGCATGATAATAACAAATACTAAATTTAAACACAACATCATTCAGAAACTTACCAGAGAGAAGCTAATTCGAAATAAGAGGCCAATAACCGACAACATTAGCATACAAAAATGCAAATTATAAATATGTTAAAGTTGTAAGGCAGGCGGATATTGGTAGTGTTTAAAAATTATGATTATGAGAACTAATGAAATATTATGTACAAAACGAAAGAAAATAACACAAAAAAAAGTTATAAACTGAAGGAAATCCAAGAGCAACCTATAAATATACAAAGTAGTAATAAATTATAAGAAGAGAGGATAGAGGTCGTAAAAGATTGAAAAATTCTTAAAGCTGCAAAAAGATATATAGAGTATCACAAATACCTGGCAAAAACATAAATAGGACCGAGGGATGGACGGATCAGATAAGAAAGTTAACTAAATATAGAAAATAAATGAAATACTTATATACACAAAGTAAATAATATTACGAAGTTTGAATCAGTAAGACATGAAGTGTCAATTAAAGTGAATGGAACCAAAGAAAAATGATGGAGAAATTTCATAACGACATAACGACAGAAAACTATAGGAAAAATCGAGAATTATTCAACAGTGAAGCTAATTGAAGAAGAAAAAGAATATAACATAATGGATATAGAATGGATAAAAGAAAAGAATATTTCGAGTAGCTCACTATTGAGGAAGAGACCATATACATTGATTATTAATAAAAATTTCGTGAAAATGATGAAAGAAGAAGTAGTAGAAGCAAATTTAAACATCAGTTTAAAAAAAACGCCAGGAAAAGACCATATAACTTTTGAAATGATAAAGTATGTGTATAAAAAAAGAATAAATAAACTAAAATTTACTTATTGAAATGATGCATTAGAAAATATACCGAAATGTGAGAAATTAGGAATAATACAATCTGTGTATAAAAGTAGAGACAAAAGAATTTGTAGAAACTACCGAGGTACAACACCAACAAGGATACCATCAAAAATAATTCCTGAAATAATGTGTGAAAATTATAAGAAATTAGATGAAAGTCACTTTAAAGATATCATATGGCTTTAGAAGAGGAAGAAGCACGAACGGCTTAATATTCAAAAATTGACAATTAAGTGAAGAATTAATTGATAAAAATTAGGAAACTCATTTCCGCTTTAGAGATCGTTCAATCATATAAGGAGAGAACATATATTGAAAAAACTATGTACAAAGGTAATAGAAATCTGATATGAGCAAACAACGATAGTGGTTATCAATAGTAATAGATACAACAATAAAAAGAGCAAATAGTCAGATGCAAAAATGTAATAAAGGGGCATATATAACGGAATTGATAATCGCTAATGATTTGGTAGGTATTATTTACGAAATCGGAAGATCTGCAATATAACCTATTATCATTAAATACGGAAATTCATAAAATTAATATGCAATTGAAGCGAAAAATGAAAGACAATCAAAACATAGTTGGTAAATTATCCAATGCAATGGAAGCATAATTCTTGAAGAGAACATAAGTATCGAAAAACAAAAAGTGAACAAATTGTGAGACCTACTATGTAGTGAGACGTGTTAATTGAATCAAAATCAAATAGCGCATATAAAAAAGCTGCAGAACATCAATGTCCATGCTTACCGTATGATTTTCCCATCGTTAGATTTATTCTACAGAATTATTTAATTCTTAACGGGACACACTGTGTATAAATTCCAATAGCGTTTACCAAAACTCGATGAGCTAGAAAACCCTCAATGTAAGAACTTCCTTTTCGAGCTGAAAGTCCGATCCTGAACCCAATTGCCGACGCAATTAAAATTCCAGAGATGTTTTGTGTTTATCATACCATGGTCTACAAACTCTTCAAGTTAAAAAATAAAAATTCCTCAAATTTTGCCTTGGAATGAAAAAGTGAATACACTTATTAAATATTTTATTCGAAACATCTAATCATCTTTTGATATAGAAATAGCTTTATATTCAAAAAAGTGTTACAAATATAGCCTTGATTGTTAAATTTCTGGACAAAACTTTGAAAAATGGGACTTTTTGGTTTCAGTTTCAATTTTCCATTTTTCAATTGCTATCATCTAGAGCAACCTTATATAATTCTTTATTTGCGAGAGATAACTTAACCTAACCTATAAAACACATTGTTAAAAAAAATTTTTAATTCGGTCAAAAGATGATACGAGTATCAACTAACTAGGTAGAGAGCAAATAATCTAATATAATCGAAATTTTTATGTGGAATATGTCAATACAACTCGTATCTATCAAACGATGAGCATTTATATTCTATCACCCATAAATAAGCTTCAACTAAATGTCACCATAATATAATTATTGAGAAAAAATCATTAATATATTTTTGTAGTTAGATTTTATGTTTATTTCATTTTCTTGTGAGAAATATTGAATATCTTCAAAAATGATACTGAATATTTACAACACACATTCTAATTCAACCTACTACTATAATAATATTGACATTTCACAAACATATATTGTTTTCCAATATTTGATCATCTTATTCAATAATAAAAGCCATTTTTTTACTAAAATCAAGAAATGTTGGATTTGAGTTATGTTCAATTCCAACAAACGCCATAAAATTATTTTAAATAAATAAATTTTATAGAAAATGAAAATTTTCTGAATTCATTCATAAAATTATGTTTTCTCAAATTTATATTAATTAAAACTACTTATTTTCTCATTTTCTTGTAATTGCAAATGTTCTCTTGAACTCTACATACCCTGTATCCTCAGAATAATAAAAAAATTTTGTAAACTCAATATGAAGCATGAACTCACATGAGATTGTTATTGCATAATTAGAATAATTTTAGAATAGGGATTTTTTCTCAATTAAATTGAAACTAAATTATAAAATGAACAATTTCTTTTTGTAGTGAAAACACCAAGTACTTAATTTTGTACTTTGAATAAAGACACGTCGGAATTCTTGATAATATGTCCATATGCTGACGGTACTTACAAGCGTACAAATTATTCTTTATTCTTTGTGTCTCCGAATATGCCTCTTTCTTAAGAACATGCCAATTAAGAGATTCTACTTCATGACACAACAAAAATAACTGACAATGTCCACCATGACTAAGTATTAAATACATTAGACACCCGAAGAGACTACGACACGCCTTATAATATATGTGCTTTGATATAGTGTTATTTCTTCATTTTATCTAGTAACCCTAATGAAAAGTTGTACCTCTTTTAAATTCACCATTGAAATGTATTCATTAAGTAATGTTTAAAATTCTTCATTGTATTTTAATTTGCAGTACGAATCAATAGATCATCCATATATAGTACAATGTAAATATTTTTATAGAAGATATCTCCTCTCTCTAATATGTACATACACCAATACCCATAAGAATTTGTAAGATCTATTTCTTTATGATAGTCCGAGAGCCGGCTGTATAAAAGTCCTATGGATCAGATGCATCAATCATTTTTGGGGTATGAACAATAAAACCATAGGTCTAGAGGTCGACACCCCTGAAGTTGCTTGATTTTGCCCCTATGCAAAATTACGACGTCACTTCCGGTTTTTATTTTAAGTGTAATTGTAATTTATGAAATACATCAAGAAAATTTATGTCAAACGAAAGTTTTTGATGAGTAGAATAGAAATGTCAAGGGTCGACAAGCTCTATTTATTCGCTACTCTGAGTCGACCTCCGTTGAAAATTATTTTTTTTAAATTTATCTTAAGCCATCGAATACATGGATTTGCTTAACCTAACCTTTTCAATGACTGAAAAAAATTGGTCGACACCTTTTATTTGTCCGGATTTGGCTGTCGACTTAGTTTGAAGAATTAAAGAGCCTATGCTTATACATTCCATCTCTATGTATGTTTAATTATCTTTTTCAAATACATTAATAACTTTTTTTTCATCAATTGTTGAAAATTTCATTTCCTTGAAATACTTACTGTACATTTCTCCATTCTTTACCACATATATTGTGAATGTTGGTGTTATTCATTAATTATTGTGAGATGGAACGAAAGAAATTAAAGTCTTAGATAGTGGAGTTAACACATGAATGAGTTTTATTACATACAAAAATGATATACAATGATTAACTATTAATTTCACATATAACTATCGTCATTAAAATCTACATCATTATTTACATCATCGCTATAATTCGGAATATTAACATTATCATCATTGTTGTCTACAATGCTATTTCTATCATTATTGAAGTCGTCAGTATTATCGTTATTACAGAATTCATTGCTACTATCAGTTAAAACGATTTCTTCTGTTTGAAGTGGTGTAGGGCTACCATTAAACATATTCGGCGTTATGGTAATATTATCATGATCATATATCCAACCACAATCTTCGGAATTCATTACAATACATTGTTTATACAAAGAATTTTGCCACATCGCATTAACATAAATTGTTCTAAGAATTTTTTGTTTTAACGGTTCCCAGCAAGGTGGCATTAGGCTGGAATCATAATTCCTTACTTCATGCAAAAACGCCTTTTGAGTAGAAACAGCAGAAAAATTATTTTGAAAAATGATTAATCGTGATAAATTAACATCCGTGGAATTTTTTATACCATCAATTTCGCATGTATACTTTTGAATTGTTTCCTTCATCTCCTTATCTTCGATCTTACCATGATTATTGAGTAAAGCAAACATTTCTTGATATTTTACATTATTCATTAAAATATTTGGCTTTACCTTTTTTAAAGAAACTACAGGTATAGTCACAATAGATTTTCTTAGTAAATATGCTGCATTTTGAAGTTTGTTATCTTCGTTCTCGACGAATTCAGTAATAAGCCTATTCATACTCATATTACTTTTATAAACTATTTTTTTATGTACAGTTTCCGACGCAGTAATAATTATTTGATCTCCGAATTTCTTTTCAAGTTTTTCCTGTAAATTTTGAGCCGTATACTCTGAACAATTTGCTTCAGATCCATTAGCTGCGGCAATCTCTTCAAAATATGCCATGTAGCGGTTAAATAAAGTTAAATAATTAAACATACATAGAGATGAAATGTATAAGCATGGGCTCTTTAATTCCTCAAACTAAGTCGACAGTCAAATGAGGGCAAATAAAAGGGGTCGTACATTTTTTTTAGTAATGTTAGATTTACAGAATTAATTAAAAAAAATTATCAATGTATTTATAAAAGATATGTAGATAATTGAACATGCATAGACATGGAACGTATGAGTTAGAGCTCATTGATTTTTTAAACTAAGTCGACAGTTGGGTGTGAGTAAATAAAAGGTGTCGACCAATTTTTTTAGTAATGTTAGAGTTACAGAATTAATTAAAAAAAAATTATTGATGTATTTGCAAAAGATATACAGATAATTAAATAATTAAACATACATAGAGATGAATTATAAAGCATAGGCTCTTTAATTCTTCAAACTAAGTCGACAGTTAGATCCGGGCAAATAAAAGGTGTCGACCAATTTTTTTCAGTCATTGAAGAGGTTCTAGTTTCAGAAAATCGTAAGCAAATCCATGTATTCGATGGCTTAAGATAAATTTAAAAAAAAAATAATTTTTAACGGAGGTCGACTTAGAGTAGCGAATAAATAGAGCTTGTCGACCCTTGACATTTCTATTCTACTCATCAAAAACTTTCGTTTGACATAAATTTTCTTGATGTATTTCGTAAATTACAATTACAACTAAAATAAAAACCGGACGTGACGTCATAATTTTGCATGCAGGCAAAATCAAGCAACTTCAGGGGTGTCGACCTCTAGACCTATGGTTTTATTGTTCATACCCCAAAAATGATTCATGTATCTGATCCATAGGACTTTTATACACCCGGCTCTCCGACTATGAGGTCTTCCAAATACTTAAAACCAAAATCTGGGAGTTTATTTTAGGCCATATAATGCTTTGTTAAGTTTATAGACCTGCTTGTCCTTACTATCTACACCCTCAGGTACTTCCATATATATTTCCACTTTTAAGTCACCATTTAAAAACGCAGTTTTCACATCTATCTAGAGGAACATCAAGCTATGTTGATTTGAGAAGGCTATTAAAAATCTAAAAATTGAAATTCTTGCAACTGGAGCAAATATTTCATCATAATCCACAGGATACTTTTGACTAAAACCTCTAGCGACTAAAGCTTTATACATTTACAGCCTACAACTTTTTTGGTTTCGGTTTTTTATCTTTATAATTCATCTTTCATTTTGAATTAATTACGGTGAAAAAATCTTTAAAATAACAATGAGCTATAAAATGAAGTTAATTAATTCCGGTTATGTCGTCGTTACAACAAGGCTATTCAAATTAGTTTTCCAACAATAGATCAATAATTTTGAGCAATGTATGTTGTTTCTAAAAACAGGCGTTCTCTATAGTTATCTTAGTTGTCTGCAGTAACCTCACAATACAATCTGTCTTTACTATAATTAAAGATAGACCACCAACCAATAAATTGACTCACATATTTTATGAAATTCCTAGTTTAAATTGTAATGAAAAAATACATTGGTAAGTCTTAAAGGTCAGTCACCAATCGTATTAGTGTCACAAAAGTTGTACCATGACAGATGTTCGCTTGCTGAACACGTTTCCATGAAGATCATTCTGTGGATTATAATTCTATATAATTACATAGATTACTCAAAATGGCCGGTGTTTTAATAAGCAAACTGATTTAAATAACCTTAATATACTTCATGCAAAGCTTTGGGTCTTTTGAAAAAACAAATGCTCTTCAAAAAAATGGAGCTAATCTATATAAATAAACAGGAGTACAAACTTCCATTGAAGTTTTTTCCCAATAAGATATTTACAAGAATGAAACAACTTATACGGATGTTTCAAAGTACAAAATAAGAAAAATAATTTATCAAATCATCTCTCATATCAAAATCCTGTCAAAGAATGTTAATACCGTCTATTTCTATCAAGAAATGAGTATAAGGTTCTTTTTTTACCTCTAAAAATCAAAAAGTGAAAATCGTTCTAAAAGCTATTTAAATAATTCCATTTTTATATAAAAATTAACCTGTTTCGGGGTTTCTCAATTGCATTCATAACTACAACTACATAGAAAATTAATTTTTTCGATAGTTCATGTATATTGTTCACTATGGAAATTCATCGAAGAAAAATAAACAGATATTCAATTGAAGTGAAAAACAGGAGTCTGCAAAAACACCTCTTCCCTTTTTAGATGGCTCCTCCGTATCTTTATGGAGATACGTTTATTGAGTCTGATATACGTGATAAGCATTCATTTCAACTAGATTTCAAACATCATACTTTTATATTCTACTTGCGAGATAGTTTTTTTGATCATTTCAGACTAAATGGAACCATTTTATCGAATAGGTTGACAAAACAGCTCGAACGCGTGTCTGTTTTTTAAGCAAATATACAAAAAGTTATCAGTGCAAAATTTTTTAAAAAATGTTGATACAAGGATGGCGATCGATTATATTCAGTGACAAATTTTCTTTCAAATATTTTTCACGCTGTATTCTATCGGATGGTTCAATTTACTATTGATAGATCAGAATGTTCTTATACTATTTTTACCGTATCACTTTTGATTTGACGACTATTAGAGGTGCATCCGAAAAATAAATGATACAATAGATAGAATCTAAACTAAAACTAAAGCTGTTCTTTATATAAACAGTGCTCAATTTTATTGGATAGAAATATCGTAGAAAAAACATGTTTTTTAAGATGCAATATTAATGGAATTTCGCGTGTGGAGATATTTATAAGACGTATTCTAACTGATATATATTTGCATTTAAAATAGTTAAAGGTATGTTGGCAAAACCAGAAACAATTTTTTGAGTTCAGAATACCAGAAGTATACATTACGACTACTGTTTTCTTTTGTTTTCCAATATAATATTAGAACGTTATTATTATTATTATTTCAATGAAACATATATTATTAACGTATCTACTCATGTTCTGTATAAAAATAATGATCATATATATAAATCAAAATCACTAATCCTGTAATATTATTTGAGGATGATAATCCTACATGGACCGTTCTGTATAATTGTTTGACAAAGCATGTTTTGCGCGTGCCATTTCGTATTTCTAATGCATGCTACCCTAAGCTATAACCCAGATGGGACAATAGCTGTAAAATTGAAACTTAATGAGGTGTAAACGGTTTAAATTGATATTTAAAAGAACCCAAGATAACCTAGACTTGAACAGCGATCTGATTTGAGGAACAGTCTTCTCTACTTATAATGAGTGCAGTCTTTAAACTTTTCGTTATTGAAGTCATTGATTCAGTAAATTATACTATAACTTTCTACATAGGCGTAGCCCTTACATCTTCCGAATATAATCTATTCATCAAATCATGTATAAGTGAAAACCAGTTATTTTCAAAGAAATATAGAATAAAAGTGGAAAACTATACATGAAAGTCTTATTAAAAACTTCATCAGCAAAAAATATATTGAAATCAGATAAATGAAAGCAGATATCGGATAAAAACAAAAACTGTACTACTGAATAATAAATAAATAAAAAACAATATATGAATAAAATTCTTTGAAAACGCTTTTCTCGCAATTCGACAGTTAAATACATTTAATTCTTCTCAAAATCAAATGGATCCTAAACATATAACAAGTATCAAATGTAAATAGCTTAATATCAAGCCGCAAAAGTATGTATTTGTGCAAAAAATATTGACATAGGAATTATGATGCTTATTTTAATAAATTATTGTGGCTAAAGTGAGATTTCTTAATATAAAAAGAATATTGGAAACAAATAATACAACCATTATAAGTAGGTGTTTTAAGTTTGAAAAGGATTTGTGGTGTTCAATTAAATAAAAATTCCAATCAAAATTGAATTGCGAGATTGCAGGTTCATAAAAAACAAACAACGAAGCAAAGTAAAGGAAGGGGTATAATAAGGAGAACAGAATCTGTGAGTAAAATATTGAGATAGAAGTATAGTAGTATCATGAATAAATCTAAAATGAATGGAAAAAATACTTTGAGAACCATTTCGACAAATTTCCCCAATTGCTCAAGTGTATCATTATTATAAATGGTTTTGATCTCATTGAGATCCCCAACAAGTTCGGATGTTACATTTTTACACGGTCATTTATGTGTATCTAAGGTTAGATATAATAGTAAATTGAATAATTTAATTACAACAAAAGATAGTTATAATAATACATAATAATAAACATTTCGCGATATAAATACCGTAAATACCGTAAGGCATAATAATCGATAAAATGGCAGTTATTATTGAGAATTAAAGACAATGTACTCAGTAAATTGTGATATTATTAAAATTAATAAGAAACAAGTTAATTAGGTAATAAGTTCTCTAATACATCATATCTTATCCAGATATAATGGACCAGGAAACAAAGTTTTCTCAATAATCAAACGCCAAAGTATATCAAATGGCGATCTTCCGTATATTTCTCTACAAAACTGTATCTGGGAGAATAACGCCAGGAAGAAATATTTATTTGATAGAGTATCAGCAGAAAAGGGAGGTCTGGAATATGAGAAAATATTGTCACTAGTATTAATAGGAATAGGAAATAAAATATAATGTACTAATTACAATAAAAAAATAAAATGGGAACAGATATTCTTTAAGCTCAACACAGTACAAAATAAGAGAGGTGGACACTAGATTGCACAATAATTAAAAATAATCAAATAAGTAGGACATAAAATAATATAAAAATATTCAATAAAATAGTGGGAATTGTGGATCGGGTCGTTCTAAGAAATGGAAAGAGACATTTAAAATTAGAGGAATATCAAAAAAAATGTGAGATACTTGGTTTAATTCAGGCTGTAAAGTGTTTGAAAGGTTTGTAAATGAGAAGTACATTGACATTTTCAAAACAATACGGCTTCAGATATGAATTAGGAAGCTATCTTAAATTATATTTGGGTGCTATCTTCCCATTCGATAAGCCGCTGCTGCTGTCTTTCAAAATTTATTTCAATAAATAATGTATTATTGACGTTTCCAACCAATTTCGGTCTTTCTCAAAATGGTCTTGAATTTTGAAGAAATACCAGAAGATCGTGATTCCTGTGATATTTGTTATATAGTTTACATAAGTTGAACATCTCTTTATTTAGAAAATAGATTAAGAAATTATCTGAATCATTGAAAAATGAAACTGGAATAAATGATGAAATAGCAAAAACCACAAAATCAACTAAACAAATTCAAAGATTCTTGACAAAAAGTCGAGTAGAATAAAAAAATAGTTCATATAAGAAATAATATAAGTAGATGCTGGCTCCTTTCCCTATGTTATGATAATCAAGGATAGAAAATATTTGTATGACTTGAACAGCTTGTATTTCGAATCTTGTGATAAGTGATCTATTGATTCATATAATTATCAGAGCTAATTTAGAAAAAATATAATAACATACAAATCGATTTTATTGAAAAAATACGTTAGTATAATTAAAACCACAAAATGTATTTGAATGAAGCAAATGTATTTATAAAACGCCAAGTGGCTCAATAATTATTGATTAACTTTAAAACTTTTACCTGAGTGCTACGCCAAACACTGAGCATTTGGAATATGTTCATAAAATAAAAATAGAACTTTTCAATATTATCCACTAAACCATTTCATTTAAATCACCATCTTAGTAATAAATAGAAAGCTGATAGTCGATTTTGAAAAATATAGTTTCATCCATCCAATTTTTTACCTCATATTTCAGTTTCGTAGTGGTGAGTAGTAGCAATTTTAAGAAGCTCCTCACTTATTATACATTTGTGCCTCCATACTAACAAATTTTCCAACAAGAGATTTAAAGCTTGACGACTATGCAGATAAATAGTCCAGCCACAATAAGTAGATCTCGATATTTCTGAAAAAAATTCTTATCACATAAACATTCAATGTATATGTATGATTGAATCCAATGATTTTTTCTCCAGTATTAAAATGTAGTTAGCAAAAAACAATGTGTTACTGTTTAGAGCGAGCTTTGCGTTTTTTATGGATCCACATAAATTTGTCGATAATTTCTCCTAACTTAAGCGTGTCATATGTTATACAGCCCATGAAATAATTCAATTAAGGCATAAAGTATTTTCTGTACGCGTAATATCTGTTTTTTGTGAAAGAAAAAAACCTTCTTTATCAATCTCATGTCTTTTATTTTGAGTTAGAACTATGTTCAATAAGCCACAAATTAAAGAACAAAACTCATTCATAGTGCCTTTATGTAAGCAATGCAAGCAAAAACCTAGAAAATAAAGTATTATTCTATATATAATCATATTGTGTACATCAGGATACAATAGAAAATGAAAATTTGGTGGGAAAAATTGTTTTTTCCCACATTTAATTGAAATTTGGTTTGAAAACGCTGATGAACACTTAATTTCCATAATACCTTATTTTTTATAGAATATATTATACTAAACACAAATTTCTAGCTGTCTCAATAATTTATAAGTTTTCACTGTATCGCCCCAGTTTTCGAGTATTTTTGAGAATTACTAATTGAAAACAATATATATATATATATATATATATATGATTTTTATGGCTAATAAATAAAAAAACTGGTTCATGACGTGACGCTAATTTGAGAATATTGAGAAGAAGATATTCGTACTAAGGTATTAAAAATTGTTCTAAGAATAATTGATTTCAACAAATTTGCATTATTACTACACAATCTCGAGTCGACAACATGCCCACATTCATAAACTGAATACTATTTTTTTATTAAGTTTGCTAAGCAAAGAATAAATTTGAGGAAACCATTTGAAACGTTGGAGATAATTCATCGCGTGAGACTTACGATGTCATGTTTCAATTAAATAGATGTAAAGCTTTATCTGCTTTTAAGTATATAGACTTAGTCGTAATGTAATGATGCTCTAGCCAATTTAACCCTTCCAAATAATACTTGCGGTCTTTCTACTTAAATTAGGTATTTACATATGCGATCACATCCCCGTTTGATGAAAATATCTGATGCGAATCAAATTTGAGGTAAAAAAATCAAAAGAAAATCGCTGGAGACCTGATCTAATGAACACTGTGGGTGATCCATCAATTTGAATTGCAATTCGTGCATTTTATCCATGACTAACACCGGTTTTAGGGAAGAGGCGTTGTCCTGATAAAAAAGCGCTATCTAGTTATCCAAATTCGATCTCTTCTTTACAATTTCTCTTTTCAGTTTATCATGCAATGATGTTCAATGCACACTTGTTATTGCTCCACTTTTATGAGGATAGTCGATGTACAAAATTCACGACTGAAAACGGTCACCGCACTTTTCCGGTCGATGAAACTGTCTCTGCCTTTTTCAGAGCAGGGTCGTTCTCCGCAATACACTGTTTTGTATTTTTTTCGTTCCAAGGTGTAGTGGTGGATTAAGGTTATGTTATGAATTGCTGTAAAAAATCTGATTCATTTTGCTGAACGGCCTGGCAAATATTCTAATGCCAAAGTGAGCAGACATTGCACCAAATGTGCCGATAGTCTGTATCTTCTAACCCTGTAATCTTAATGCGACCTTATCGATGATTTCTCTGATGTCGCAGTTTCTGGCCGTTCCCGAAGGCTTGTGATCAGTCAATTTAATACAATCACGTTTGAATTCAGCTGCTCAGAATTTTACGCTCGAAAATGACAACTTTTCTAGCATTTGTATGTATTTTATTAAAATCAAAAGTTGCGTGATTTATTTATGGCAGTAATATATTTAGAAACTTTTGATACGCATTATGTTGTCAATTGCAGTAGTGCGATTGGGTTACAGGTTTCACTATTCAAGAGAAAAATGTGAGAAATTTTCCTTTCAAGATGTCAATATGGATTTATTCCCAATAAATTAATATTCTTGGGCATAAATAGAGCAAAATTGCATGACTCATGTTATGAAAGCATAAAAGAAATGTATCATTTTACCTCCTATAGTACTAGTAATTAGATAACCTGAACACGAATCTACTTCAGAAGATTATGACAATTCCAATTGGTCTTACATTATTTAACTTATGTACCGTTAGGTAAATATCTTGTTCATTACATCTTTTTAGTTGACGCCGTATTGCCATTGGAAAGTAAAAAATAGAACTGATAAATAACAAAAATACCCATGAAATGTTATCACGTTGTTATTTGAATTATATTCAACTCAATAGACATATGTGCGAAAGATACTTTCTTGAGTGTCATATTCATGATTTACAACTTTCAAACATACAATGAAGATGATTTTTTTGTATTTAACGAGCTCAACAAGTTGTCTTACTTAATGTCATATATATTGAATGAGTTTGTTAAAGTAGCTTGATCGGAGCAGTGGATCGAAGCTTTCTAAATAGTACTATCCAGAAACCATTTTCTGACGATAAAACTATTTTATGAACAAAGAAACGGTTGTAAGATGGGATTTTCAAACCGATGAAAACATACAAACTAAATTGTGAACAATATTAAGTTGATTGCGTATGCTGCTAGAATTATTACATCAATAATGAACTATAAAATTTAGTGTAATCTTTGGTTTTAACAAGCAATTCCAAAATATTACAAAAACTTTGATCACGAACATAATTACAGTTTTATCATATTCATATTTCATCAATATTTAAAATGGAAGGCCTCTAACTATAATTTTGTGTAATCATTTTATAAAAATATGTCCGATAGTTATCACAATTTCAATATGTGGTACAGCAATATCATTTTACGTACATAGATTAATCATCACTTGATTGACGTCAGTTGATTTTTTCTAGTCAAGGTAGAAAACTTACTAAATATCTAGTCGGTTATAGTATTTTAACATTTGATTTCAAGTTTTAAATATTATACATAATACTTCTATATTGCTGGTAAAAAAAAAAGATTTCTCAGTCTCTTCTGTTGTTCCAGTTCACTCTGCGTGAGGTTATCAGCTTACAAAACCATTATAACTCTAAATTTGCTATCTGTCATTCTGAATATATTTTTCAATTGCTTATATGAACTATTTTCAAAATGTACGGTGGGTGTAGGGAATGTACTCATGTTGGTTATATGCCCACACCCCGTAATTTCTATTTGCTTGCGATACAGGCAATTTGATGGCATAGCAAGTGTTAACTGACACCATTTATGGCAGTTCAATCTTCTTAAATCACTTTGAAACTGGAAGTGGTAGGAAATTTATTTGATATTACTTGTTAATATGTCCACGATTAAATAGAAGTAATATGCGCACTGGGCGTATTACCGTTACATACAATCATTATGATCACTATGGAATGAGAAAAATCTTCAACAAGCTTTATTGGCCATTCAAAATCAAAATTCAAAAACACCAAATCGAAACGATTTAACATATCTATAAGAACGTGAAGTTGTTACATAAGCAATAATAAGAATAAAAAGCAGCCTCTTGGAATAAAAACGGTGGTCATCTCAGTCCAGAAAATGATGCCTATTATGAGAAAACCATATACCTCATATCTTTTCGCACGACAAACAATGAGCTGGTCGGTATTGATTGAAGGCGTTCTTGAATCGTCATCTTGAAATCACTATTTGTCGGGCAAAATCTCAACCCGGCTAGAGCTCAAAAGATGCATATGTACATTGTAAAAAATTTTTCGACAAACTTAGGAAAGTCTTATTGGAGCTTGATTCAATGGATAAATTAAAAAGGATGCATAACGTAGATGAGAAGGAGTATAGGTTAACTTTGCATCATCAACAAAGCTTTCTGACTAAAAAAGGAGCAAAGCGAGTGCACGTAACGGCCCCTGAGCACGGATAAAAGGTGACATTGGTTTCTTGCGGCAACGCTAGTGGAGTAAGAATTCTCCCAGCAATTTTTTTCAAAGCGGAAAGGCTAAAGCCAGAGTTGTGCGACCATCTACCACCGGAAACCCTTATTCTCATGACTCAAAAAAGAAGCATTAGGTTTGAAACCTAAATGGTTACAAAACCTAGGGAAGTATAAACTGCCATGAAAATATCTCTTATTTTTTCTATGGCACTCCATGCCATTAAGATACATCTATTGTAGAGACAACTGTCACATATGACAATGCACTGTTTTGCCTACCGAATAACATGACCCACGAGCTCCAGCCCATGGACAAAGCTGTTTTTGAAGCTTTTGAATGTTACTGGGATGAACAAGTGCTTTTATACTAGACATGTCACAAAAAACTTTTTCACCCTTGACTCAGGTAAAATTTCCATTGTCTTTTGTCTTTAATACTGCTTGCGAATTGCGGGATTCCATTTGTTCGATCTCCTTTTCTCCTATTGGAGTGTACTTTTTTCTTAAATCTACAATCTTCTTGTCTAACTCCTTGATTTTCTCGTTTTCATTTTATTTTCGGTATCCAATTGCAGCTTCTCATTCATCGTTGTTATCTGGTTTCCCATATCAGAATGAAATTCTATTTTCGACGTCAGCTGCAATGTCAGTTTTCAGCGATAACATTTTCTCGTCGATATTAGCTAAAATATAGTTTTTCAAAGATGAAATGTCGTCCTTCATGGTAGAAATCTTGTCATCCAAATTGATATAAATAACGTTTTTCACTGTCGAAATCTTCTCGTCAATATTGGCCGAAATATCATTCTTCATAGTTGAAATACCGTTCTTCATTTCAGAAACTAACGAGGTTAAGGTAGAAGACTCGCCTTCAAATAGATAAGTTTCTGGATCAAATCCGTCACTTACTAAGGTCCCTTTAAAATTTTCTATCAAATTCGCTCGTCTTACCGGATGTTTCTAACTCTTGATTCTCCACTTCCGTCACTTTCAGGTCACCAAGTCTCTTAGCCATATTTATGTCACTATTTATTTACAAATCCCCACACCTGACACCAATATAATGTTTTTCTTATATATTTACACTATTACTGTTGGTGGGGTGAATTTATAAACACTGTCAGTCACTCACTAATTAATTTATTTAAGCACAACACTACACTTCACTTAACTATAATTTATTGAAATTGCTCGGTTACTTTTCTATTTCTTTCCATTCACTATGACTATTTATTATAAACTAAATAAACTGCGCGAGTAAACTCGTTTATATATCCAAAACGAAGTTCTCAAAATAGAGAAACAAAATAAATAATTCAATAGACTTTCCTAGAAATTAGTTCAAAAGAAACAATGTGAACAAATCGCCTGCTAGATTAAAAAAATATATACAAACAAACATCAAACAAATTCCGCGGTATGTCAAATGTGCCGTGCCTTCGCCGAAATTTAGAATTCCATTATTACTGGACCAGGGCCTACTTCATGTAAGGGATGAGTTAGTAACATGAATAATGAAAAGAAATGGGCAATACCTACACTTGTTTGCTTTCTACTATTAGAATTATAGATACTCACAATACACTAAGGGCATATTACCAATCTATGTAAAGATTTAAATAAAATAAAACGAGAAAACAAAAATGAATATTCCACTTTTTTCCCAAGAAAATTATTCTTTATATGCTATAAGAAAAATTTCGGGCATCAAGCAGATCGTCTCAACGTACGTAGGCATATTCTCTGCACCTACCTCATACTGTAAAATACTACGAGACACAGACGACTACTACGGACCAGCAATATGGAAGCATTCATATATATATATATATATATATATATATATATATATATATATATATATATATATATATATATATATATATATATATATATATATATATATATATATATATATATATATATATATATATATGTGTGTGTGTGTGTGTGTGTGTGTGTGTGTGTGTGTGTGTGAGTGTGTGTGTGTGTGTGTGTATTGATTTTAGGTCTCTTCTGTTTCAAAATTAGTTTTTTTTGATAGTTTTTAAGAGATAGATAAATTTTGACGATTCGACTTTTCTTCAAGTCTTTATCAAAATATTTCTATCAACGTTAATTTGAATATTAAATTTCGAAACCTATGAATTTTAAAATAAAGTATTGTAAGTAGAAATTATATTATTTTTATACATATTTCTTATATTGTATTTAACTGGATTCAATTTCCAATTTCTTAGACATTTTGATATATTAATGCATCTAAATGTTCTTGATTTTAGGTGTTTTCTCTTTTAAAACTAGTCATTCTAATAATTTTTGGAAGAAAGTTAAAATTTGACTTTAAGTCAAAGATGCATTAATTGCATTAATTATATGAAATATATATATATATATATATAATGAAAAGAAATGGGCAATACTTAGACTTGCTTGCTTTCTACTATTCAAATTATCGATGATATTTCTTAGACCTTTTGATATATTAATGCATCTAAATGTTCTTGGTTTTATATATTTTGATAAAGACTTAAAGAAAAGTAGTAACGTCAAAATTTATTTTTCTTTTAAAAATTATCAAAAAAAACTAATTTTGAAACAAGAGACCTAAAATCAAGAATATTAAGAAGAAAAAACATACATAAAAATTGTAAAAATCGAAGATATATATATATATATATATATATATATATATATATATATATATATATATATATTACAGTGTAATAATATATATAAAAGTATAACATACTAAAAATTACATATGAGTAAAATTGAATATTTATTGGTTAAATTATAATTATATAAAAAAATTTCATGGGAAAATACATAATTTAAAATTTGGTGGGAGCTTCATAACATTTATATCAAAGTGTAAATTTGAATTTTGAATTTTAAAATTCATGAATCTGATATTATCTGGAAGATATTACAAAATCAATCACACCGCAATTTTTAACTAATTAATTCCCCCAGACGATGAATACATGAGTTATCGAAAACTCGACATATAGTCACTTTGGTATTTAATATTTAATATGCCACAATATATATATATATATATATATATATATATATATATATATATATATAAATGCATTTGAATGTTCTTGATTTTAGGTCTGTTCTGTTTTAAAATTAGATTTTTTTTGATAAAATATTTTGATAAAGACTCAAAGAAAAATCGAAACTTCAATAAAAAAAACTAATTTTAAAACAGAAGAGACCTAAAATCAAGAATATTTAGATGCATTAATATATCCAAAGGTCTAAGAAATAAGAAATTAAAGAAATATATTATATATATATATATATATATATATATATATATATATATATATATATATATATATATTCTTTGTATACTCAGTGAAATTAGAAACGTTACACCCAAAAAGAAAAAGTATCATTTCTGTGCCTTAGACATCCTAAACTTACTTAAAGATAGCTATAATCAAATGTCAACCTTCCTTTCTTTCATAATGGTTACAATTATTTATGAGGTCAAGCCTGTGTGGGCCGAAGAAAAAGAGGAAAACGAAGAAAACTATCTGGTCAACTAAGCATCAAGATAGGTGTCACAGGTAACTAGCTATGCGAGATCGTTTTTTTATTACATATCAAGTTGCTGTACAATAGTTTGGTGAAAAAGCTAGACTTGTTAATATACGTATATCGCCCCGTTCAAGCAAGTGGTCTTTTTTTATAACGTAAACAATCAATGTGAGCCACCGCCATAGAGGGCGGCATGATATTAGGTTTACTATTGAAAGGCATGTACACATAAATGTTCTATTGAAGGTTTGTGGCTATAAATGATCACCACATGTGTTTAATCGAGCTAGTATGAGAGTAGGCGTTCAATTGAGAAGTACCACAAATACTTACTGCCTCATCTGAAGAGAAGCTGGTAATCAAGATTTCTTCTTTTTCTCAATAGATGTTAATAAATATTATAAATATTATCGTTTCATTCTTGATGTAAGGTAAGTATATTATATTATATATAATGCAAAACAAAGGTCGATAAATTATCTTTTCAGGGTGTATTACTTCTAATTTCACTGAGTATGTGTGTGAATATGAAGAGAAAAATCAACTTCACAAGTGAAAACTTTTATAGTAAATCAATTTTTAATTATTTTCTCCTAATTTAAACACAAATCATTCAATAACAACTTCCCAGTTAATTCTTCTTTTCAGTAAAATATATAAATCACCAGACAAAAAGGGTGGATAAAAATGTAACATGAGTGCGACAAAGTGTCCAAATCCTGTATTTAATTTTTGCCCCTAGATCTACACTACTTCTTTCTTTCACGTCTTATACACACTTAACAAACACAGTGCAAAATTCTATGGAACTAAGAATTGGAATATTTTAAGTTTCCTTTTGATCTACCCTTGTATGTCATATATTTCCATATTGTGGCCTTTGCTCAAATATACAAAAAAAGTAACATTAATCGTATGTACAGAATCCACCGTAGTTTATATTTAACAAACACATAAATTTGTAAACAGTCATTTTGCATCATTTTATTACACCCCAAATATTTGGTTATGAAATAATAACGGATACGGTCTTCATAACGCTTAACTAATTTACACATTTACACCATGCAGCGCTGAAAGCTAAAAGGTTTCTTTAAATAACACCATTAGTTTCGAGGTTTCATAACTAAGATAACTTAAATTTTTATGATAATTGTATGCCATTGGAATAATATGGTCAATCATTTGAAATGTTTCATTTCCAAATATCGAAATTAAATCAGAAATTTCTCAAAATTATATATTCAAATCAAACCAAATTCAACTATACAGTGCACACGTTACATATAGAATTCGTTCGATTGCTGTAATTTGCGTTGTTGAGAAATTTATTCTTTTAGTGCGTCGAGTTGCTTGTTAACCATTTCAATTTGATAATAAAACTCTATTGATAACCCCTTTGTTGTTTTTTTACAATGTTTTCCGGTCATTTATTATTATCTACCACGTGTAACAATTGATAGTTTTAGTAAAAGTTATGATGGTTCTATTAACTATTAATTAATTTTTCTTGAAGTACAGAAAATATCTTCAAGTCATTCATTGGGAAATGAGTGGATTAAGAATTGGATTTAATCTAGTGTGAATGTTGATATGTTGAAATAGTGCTAGAGCGATGGTCGGTTATATAATGAAATTGTATTGACATTCATTTTAAATACAAAAGAAGTTATACTCGTATGAGCGATGGAGAAGCATACATTTACTTATTCTAGCGTAATTTTGGATGGAGTTATGGTTGAATGGTTTTGGTTCTACGGATTATCACTCTAAAGTATTTCTGATGAATACCAATTCTTCCATCTAATCAACATTATCATTTTCACAATTCGAAAAAAATATTGAAGGTGTCAACTATCTTGAGATGTTTCATAGACTATTAAAATACAAAAATATATCCCCCAATATTATGTGAGGATATTTTCAGTCAAAATTATATATAATTTTGGGAAACTTGAAAATTCACAATGCCTTACCCTAAAATAGATGGTTTACCAAAACTCCACAAACCTGACATTCCCCTTCGACCGATTGTTTCAAGTATTCAAACTCCTCTCACCCCATTATCTAATTATTTGAAAAATATTAAAAAAAAAATTTTATATCAAAATTAATACTATATCAAAAACTCATTGGATTTCAAAGAAAAAATTTAAAATACCATAATTCCTAATGAATATGTATTTATTTCGTTAGATGTGGTTTCTTCATTTACAAATATTTCTATTACCATTATGAAAAATATATTAATGAAAAAATGGGACAAAATTAAAGAATATACAGAAATACCTCAAAATTAATTTATAAAAGCCATAGAACTCACTCTTGCAACTACATATTTCAAATATGAAAATGAAATATACAAACAAATTGATGGTTGTGCTATGAGAGCTTCCATTTCAAGTGCTACAGCACAATTGGTAATGGAGGATCTTGAGGAAACTGTCCTAAGCAAACTTGATATGAATATTCCATGCTTTTTTCAATATGTAGATTATTGCATTACTACCGTACCAAAGAATCAAATTGAAAACATAAATAAAAAATTAAATTCTTATCCTAAAAAACTTCAATTCACAATTGAGGTCAAGCAAAACAATAGTATCAATTTTCTTGATGTCACATTAAATGAAATTAACAATAACATCAGAATATAATGGTATACGAAACCAACTTGGTCCTCAAGATATTTAAATTTAAATTCGTGTCATCCTATGTCACAAAAAAGATCACTGATATTTAGATGCTTAGCTATTAAAAAGCAAAAACTTCATTGGAAAAAAATAATTATCCGGAAAAAATGATAGATAACATATTCAAGAAAAGGATAAGCAGATACTACAATCAATTTAAAAACAAAACAGACACGAAACATCAAAACATAAAACATTTTTCCTTACTATATGTACAAGCACTTTCCCAACAATTATCGAATTATTTCAATAAATATATCAGTATACATATTTCACTAAATTAAAATAAAAAACAACAGAAAAAAAGAAGTGATATTATATATCAAGTGCCTTGTAATAATTGTGACGCTGTCTACATAGGGCAAACATCTCAGTATTTATAAAAATAGACTAAGAGGTCATCAATACGATAAAGAAATAGAACTGCATTAACAAACCATGAAATATCAAAAAAAATGTAAATTCAATTATAAAGTTTCAAAAATTCTTGAAACGGAATCTAATACACGAAAAAAATAATTTTTAGAAATAGTTCACATTCATAAGAACGAAAAAGCTATAAATCTAAATAATTTATAATTTATAAAATTTTTAGCTCTATTTTGTAAATTCGAATTTACATAAATAAAACTACAAATAATTTAATTGACTACTGCTATATATTTGAGATGTGGGGATTAAAATTAAATTTTCTAAAGTTCTAGTTTGATTTTATTCTTATTTTGATATTCATGATGAAGGTGATCTATTAATCAATATAAATACGTAAATTGTCAGTGTCAATATCATATTTTGATAAAGACTTAAAGAAAAGTCGAAACGTCAATTTTATCCATCTTTCAAAAATTATTTAAAAAAACTAATTTTGAATCGGAAGAGACCTCAAACCAAGATTTCGAAACTTGAATATATATAGATGTGGGGTTGTGGCAATAAAATAGAAGTTTTTAACACGTATTCCAAACTTTCTAATAACTGCGTATCAATCCTGGAGTAATAAATTAATCGAGAATTGTTGTAATAGAAATGAAGTATTAAGTAAGAAGTATTAAGAAGTATGAAGTATTAAACATATGGTACCAAAAATAACCTTGAAAATGACAAAGTATATAAATATTTTCATGAATATTTACGAATATAATTAATCACGTAGAAAAACTCAAATTTTAGCTCACCTTCCGTTATTATCATATTGCTTTTTATGACATTTTTTCATGAATAAAATAGATCGATTTTTTTGTCAACTGTGTTAATTTGTATCAATTTTGTTTCGATCTAATTAATTTATTGTTCAAAATACTTTATTGCTTATTAACATTTCTGATTTTTCCACATATTATCTATATCTAGTCTATCTATATGAATAATCTATCATCACAAAAAACTCTAAACTATTTAAAATAAAATTTCTGAGGATATTTCAAAATGTTGACAAGGATTTTACTAGCCACGTTTGCTACATTCTTAGTTACTTAAACTGGTTTGCGTTCTTATTTTTATTTCTATCTCTACTATTCTAGCAAGTGACAATTAGATTGAAAATCAAAAATCATAGCTGATCATTAGGATATCTACATCTGGACATATACTCTTCAGATTCCTATAAAATTTGTATCCGACAAAAATTGCACAGAACATTTCAATTTTTTGTTAAAAATATTACTCAATAATATAACAATAACTAAGTACAATCAATTCACTTTATCTACGAATGTAATTATTATCCGCTTTGTTCAGATGACTTTAGTGCTATTAAAAACTTATAAAATATTTATAGTGTAATCACGAAACAATCAAATGTGTTATTGAATAATAGCCGTTATCATCATTCCAAAAAAAATGGAAACCTTGTCCGTCTCTCAATAAATTCTTTTAAAATGTTGGAATGAACACTACTTGTCGCTCTGTAGTACAGTGAACAGCTGAATTATGAATACATATATAACCGAAACGGAAGAATTTACATGTTCTAATTTACATTTCGTATGGTTTACGTTACCATCGATAGTGAGTTGATATTATGTTATTTTTCTTTTATTTGAAAGCATTTTCAATTCTCAGTTTAGGTATATTGAGCTTTTAATTAAATCAATTTATGCAAGCTGGGAAATACTTTATATTTTTCGAATACAAGAAAGTTATGATGAAGATTCTAATCAATAATGCCTCTAAATAAAACAAATATTCCAATGAAATTAATTATAAACTAAATATTCAAAATTCTTTCTTAGTAATAAGCAACTCCCGGACACATTCATCACCTAAATTATTCGTACTTTCTAGGGTATTTTGACTCATTCTATGCCATATTCAATTTACAAATTTCAACATACACTCCACATAACTTCGTCTAACATTCACCTCATTGTCCTTCTTCTTGGATATTTTAGACATAATAGACAAATGACATACCTAATGTTGATTTCTAGTTATATCTACACATTTAATGAAAAGTGAAATTCACTTGGTTCACTCTCACAACAAATTTGTTCTTATTGAAACCAGAAATTATTTCCCGCAATGACAATATAAACCCTTGGTTTAAAAACTGTCAACCTTATAGATACTACACTACCAGAACGACTATCCTTTTTGAACAATCAACAAATTTTTGAATGAATACTTTCTATACATTTTGCTTATTTTGAATTTTTTTTGCTTTACTCCACACGTTACACGTTACTCATCGAAATTCTACTTTAGAAAATTAATCATTGCGTCAAAAGATGTAATTCCTAATAATTCAAATTAGATCAATTCAAGGCAAAATTCGACCTGCATCAGAAGTTTCGCAAAAATTCTCCCGTCTTAGATATATTAATTATTTCAATCCATATTTTAGCTGTCCACTGTATATAGTAGATAATATATTTTAAATGCACTATGTTTATATAACTTTTAATCCATTCCATGACAACCGTAAACAAATTTCAACGGAACACCAATCTATATCTATATTATTCGTTTCGTACTGCTTTTCTGTATATTGTTAATCTGAATGGAATTCAAATTAAAAAACTATAAAAGAAGTCTCTACACGTTCCAGTATTGGTTCAGACCAACAGATGTCATCAATATTGTGTGATTGAAAAATCCGTTGATTAAAAACCCACCACTGTACTTTAACGTTGAAATAAAAGTTAATCGAATGAAAGCTTGTTCTTCACAACTGTTCACATTTCATTTTGAATCAGGTCGCTTGGATAAAGGCTGATACGAAGGCAATATTAGCTATACACGAGCACGTTATTACCAACAACGCACGATTATCTGTTACACACAACGACTTCAACACATGGACATTGAATATACGGGGTGTTAAGAGAGAAGACAGGGGACAATATATGTGTCAAGTCAACACAGATCCCATGAAGATGCAGGTACGTATTTTCTTCATTTTAACTTAATAAAAATTATGCATACCTACAAAATATATATTTGCTTAACAAATTTTTTGTTTCATCCTCAATTTGTTAGTGTACAAGGTGTTGTTTAAAGACGTACCGTATATATTTCGGCACGTAGAAAATTCGTGAATATGTTATCCCACGTTACACTTATTTTAGAGGGAGATAGTTGATGGACTAATTTGTAATTGAATTATTTTTACACTCTAGTCAGGGCAGACACAAGCCCAAAAGTTTCAAATGGAAACTCTTTTAAGTAGTTGGTGGAAAATCTAGTGAAAAAGTTTAAGTTATCTATAACACTGCATTCATACCACATACTACCTATCAGTATCAGTAAAAAATTATTACTAGTGAGAATTAAACAAAACTAGATTTTTTTGTATTCGTACAGTTCATAATGTAAAAAAAAGAGCTCAAGTAAAGCAGTCTTTATATTTTTCTCAAAATATTCTTTATCCAACCTTCTCAACATCAATTCTTGTCACTAAAATCAACTTATCATGAAATTAGTCTTTTGAGTTAAAGTTTGTGCTTAAATTAATTTCTTTATTTTTAATGGTGTTCACATTTTAACGAAGAACTCAAAATTCGTCTTTCTGAATAATGTAGAAGATACAAAAAAATAACATCAATAATGATATTAGAACACTAATTTAATTCATAAATATGATGTGGAATTAGTTGGTAAATTTAGGGGAAGTGCCGTAATAAGAAAAATAAACACCGAGCTATGGATATAGCAGAATAAACGGAAGTTGTGGGTACTACATCTGCTGCAAAATACCCCACAACACTTTACATTATGTTAGTCCAAGTAGAATGGGGGGAATTTTTAATAGCTTTTTTATAAAGATTTCAACAAAAACATTGAATTTTTATTAAACAGCAATAAATAGACAATTAAGAATTCAACTAAAATTAAATCTTGATTTGATACCAGGTAGAAAGTATTTTGTCAGATCCGTACTAAAAAATTGAAATGATACTCAAAAATGGATAACAATATACATCAAAATGAGTATAACTTAACAACCGAAAGCATACTCTTCAGTAACAAACCAACCAACTAAAACAAACAACATCTTGTTTAGAAATCAAGCTATCCTATTTGACGCCATCGAAAATACTAGGCTAGAAAATTACCTCAAGGCTCTAAACCAATACAACGATTACGGTAAAATCTAATTTAACCTAACCTAACCTAACAATTACTACAAGCGTGTCGACTAGTCACTCCAAGTCAAAAATTGATCTTATCCAATGGGTACCCATCGTACAAGTCCTATCCAAAGCTTATTTGGAGAAACTGGAGAGCTACCACTTTCTTACCGAAGTCAATATATGAGCATCCCTTACGTGGTATCTCTATTATCGAATACAAGAAATCCTGTAATACGTAACGTCTTATCGTTTTAAAGAGAAATTTTCAACAAGCTCCACTACTTCTCCTTTCTATCACTGAGTCAACACATATGTATCCAGTATGAATCTGCGTTCCCAAATATCTATGATTAATATCAATAGATGTTATCCCCTCCTTAACAATAACCCTGCCCAATACAGACCTGGAACTTGTCCACTTCAATAAATCAGAAACACCAACAAACATAATAAAATCAGAATTCCTAAGAACCTGAATTAAATACAACGACTTTTATGAGGTATACACAGATTCTTCAAAAGCCAAGATGAAACTGGAGCCGCCTTTTACTCCGAAAACTTGTCGAAATCCTGTGTACTCCCTCCTATTAGATCTATAGACTCTGCTGAACTGTTTGCCATTCTAGAAGTACTTAAGAAATCTAAGAATATCCTTATAATAACAAATTCCCAAAGTTTACTAACGGCAATCTACCAACAATATCATAACCATCCTATAGCCATTCATATTAAGAAGGAGCTAATCATTTGCAGAACCAACAATATATATGTTAATTTCATGTGGGTTCCATCCCACACCGGAATAGACGGAAATGAAAGAATGGATGGATTAGCAAAAAATGCATACAACAAGGAGCAATCAGTAAAGAGTAACTATGTAACATACCGATTTCAAAACATCTTTTAAAAATAAAATCTAAGAAAATGGCAAGAAATAGTAAATTAGAATCAACACGAACCTCACGAAACCGTTAAAAATTGTCAGTATAACTCCAACAATATAAGTAGACGTGAACTAGTAGTCCTCTCTAGTCTATTAGTCGGACATACTCGTATCACATGTAAATTAATTGTGAAACACCTCTTAATTGACTGTTCAAAATATAACAAGAAACAAAAAATGAATCAATCACCACATTCACTGAAAAAGCTGCTTCAACAAGATCCAAAGAAAAAGATATGCATATTTACAGCTAAAATTTACTAAATAAAAATTATTATTAATTTCCAGTATTTCAGTTGTGCTGTGAAAGAAAATAAAGAAACCTCACTTTATGTTCACCTATATTCTTCAAAAATTTAATTTCTCTTCTTTGATATAGGCCCTATTTGCTAACAAGATAAATTATCAGCTTACTGTACCAATTATTCGCGACAAATCATAAAATATTTAGAAAATGTAGTGAGTTTGCATATTGCAACCTCGTTTATTGAAATTTTTGTGCTGAGTGTTAATCAAATTCACATAAAATTCTTTTCTGTGTAGCAGAAATACAATCAATACATTGTTGGAAAGCCATTTCTGTTTTTTATCGTATCCTTACAAACATCACAAAAATATTGTCGTATATTCGACACGCCTCTGTCTATCTCTGACTTTTCTCATTATCGGAATCGAGATTAGATTTATAGCGATCAATGAATATGTCATTATCACCTATCCACTGACTGTGTATTAGAAATTAAGCGGTACTAATAATATCAAATTTCCTACAAAAACATGCTGTGACAATTCACATGAAAATATTTTTAGATGAAAATCTTTTGTTATCGGCACTCGAAAAAAAATTTAAAAAAACTATAAATTGAAAAATGCATAAGAAAATTATTTTGTCGTATAGACTTTTTGATATAAACCTTATAAGGAACTTCTACTGCGATCATGTTAAAACGGTAAATTGTTACTTAGAACCATATCACAGACTTTCTCTCTAATTGTTGCTGTAAGAAGACCTTACGTACTGTCACTTGTTGTCTGTGTAATAGGGAGTAAGTTGCACTTAGTTTGTCCCATGAGATGTTCCGGACTTTGTACTTTTAAGCGAATACGTTTTATTTCTTTTACAAGTGCCGAATTCGTGCTGATATCCTATCCGTGTTTCCAGTAACTTTCAAGATAAATGGTTGGTATTAGAATTTGTCGTGGTAGTAATGAACTCTATATTTTCTCCTATTCATGTATAGAGCGCTCTGTCAAATATAATAATGTGATTAATATGTTGAAGTGCCCCTTCTAGTAAGAATTTGAAATAAAAGGTACCGGGTACCAATCTTGCTGAAATATTTTGTTCCAAAAAATAGTTTCAACCACACATTCCTTTATTAGAATGGATTTAGGCAAAATGATCATAAAAAAATTAAATATCGGCCTCTTCAGTGATTTTACTGACTTGTGCTGACTGTTCATAAAATTCAGCATGAGAAACTTCAGTTTTTCTACTTTTCGCTGAAACGCTTCAAGCTAACACTTTGATTGTAGCACAGACGGTGTAAAGGCTTCGACATTTTTAATAAATCATCCACTAAGGTTCAGTTCCCACGCAAGGGGCTCTTTTCTCCTTAAAATTAACCGCAATATCTAACAGTGGGTATGCAATACAAAACATTAATGATGCAAATTTCAAAATGACAACATCTACGTAGACGAAATACTCTGCACACCACAAAGCTTTTGTACAACATAAATTATCTTTGTGAAATTCGAACATTTTAATTCTTTGTAATCGTCAGGTGAATTAACATGACAGACTACCTTAAAATACAATTAGATACATTTAAAGATGAGAAATATGTCTGAAGTTATTTTCAAATAGTTTCTTCAGTATTTAAGTTAAATTTCTTTTTCAACCTCTTGAGAATTCAATTGCATGTACATAATACATAATAGATGGTTGGACAATGAGCGTGGAACAGTGAAAATCAACATAACAACATATATATATATATATATATATATATATATATATATATATATATATATATATATATATATATATATATATATATATATATATATGTTGATTTTCACATGTTTGAATTGTCCTAAAAATTACATAGGAATGACTACGCAATATTTAGAAAACAGAATAAATCGTCACAAATACACCAAAAATGCATCGACTGCTCTACATAAACACGAAAAAATTAACATTATGAATTTGATTTAAAAAAAAACAAAAATCTCAGCTCATGACACTAACTATCAAAAACTATTAATCAAAGAAATGATACACATAAAACAAGATAAATGTTCTGTAAATGATAGATAAGATATAAAAAACCTCAGCCAAATTTACCATAATTTGATTAATTAGTTTATTTCAATCTACCTAGTATAATATCGTTTTATTGAAATTTCGAAGTAAGTAGATTGATTCTAATACTATGTTTTTAATAATTTTTTCAAGATATCTACTAATATGTTTTATCTATTCTACAAATATTTTAATCATCAATTATTTTTTTGAAAATTCTTCCAGGAGCGAAACGTTAAGTTATACATAAAAATGTGATATTTTATCGAAGTTTCATTATTGTATACAAAGAATCTACGAACCTAAGAAATTAGAAAGAGGAAAAAAAATTCAGATATATATATATATATATATATATATATATATTTAAGAGAGGTTTTTTATTGGGAACGTGGCAATGAAACATCAAAGTAGACTAACTTTAATATATTTTCCGAGCTTTCGATTACTTATGTATTCATCGTCTGGAAATTAATTGATAAGATTTGTGGTGGCTTGAAATTGTATTGATTCTTTAAAAAACTTGAAATTCATGGGATTCAAAATTCAATTATCAAAATGACATGTGATAGAAATAATTCTTTCAAAAACCGGAGAGTTTAAGGAAAAATCCTGAAATCTGTTTATTTTATTTTTAAATATGCGGTACTCTCGCATCCAGTGTGGATTTTTCGTATCCCAGTAACGATAAGTTTGACGATTGTTATGACCGTTTAGTAGCTTCATCCGAGAAAAGAACTTTTTATAAAACCATCGGTTATTTTGCTCCACTATAATTTCACAAAGTTCAATTCGTCCATCAAAATCATCTTCCATAAGTTCTTGTACTAAACTTACTTTGTAGGGATGTAACTTTTCCTTCTGTAACTCTCTAAGAACTGTTAAACGATACATTTATTTATCGAATGCTACTTTCAGTGGACTGGCTTGGAGATAAGAATATCAATTGTTGAATCTGTTTTAATTTCATTAAGAATATTTGTGACAATACACAAAGTAATAACTGTACATATTATATCGGTCAATAGTTATTTTAAAAAACCTTTGCAATAATGTATTACAACACACACATTTCTGTTTAAATATTTTAGCGATGACGTCTTCACGTTCACATAGATAATAAGGTATCCTTATGAATAGCCTGCTTAAAAATAAAAGTCGAGGGTTTCAGGACTTTTCCTTAAAGTCTCCAGTTTACCAAATAAGGAATTTATTCCTTTCATTAGCATCATACTTTATATATATATATATATATATATATATATATATATATATATATATATATATATATATATATATATATATATATATATATATATATATATATGAAATTCATTTATCGAAATATAATTTAACATTGATAATTTTGATAGTTATAATCATTAATGGGTCATCTAAAGCATGAATATGAAAATAGATAAACACATTAATATCAAAATAAAAATGTCTAAGAAGTGAGAAAATAAAGAAAGTTTCAAGGAGTGAGTGGATGACGTGAAAATACTGTGATAAAATTCATGAATTAGGAGATGTGCAGATTTTTAGTTCGTTGTATTTGCCAATACGTTAGCCATAGAGAGACATTCTGCAGAAAATTATCATAAATTGTAAATTTATTAAAAAACAATCAAACATTTCTAATTGAACTGTATATTGCCGAACATCTTGTTACCTACTTACATGAGGAAAAAATTGAAATATAGAAAAAATTAGTTGGTTAGCCAACAACTTATAAAAAAATATATGATAAATGTTCGAAGTGGACACTTGTTCTACACACTTCCGGATTCTACGGAGGATATTTCTTCAACTTGAAAGCACATTCCAAGATTCTGACTTATAGCGTCACAAAGAAAGTTTATTCTCTCGATCATTTCGTTCCTTGTAGGCGGGGAGCCGGTAACTCTGAAAGTTCCGTCATAGCGGGATCAAAAAATTTTCATTCAAATAAATAGAACATAAGTATAGGAATAAATTAAACTCGGTATGCGTGGACTCCTATTGCCGAAACAATGTAAAAAATTATTCAAAAAATGGAAAAATGTTTTACCATCATCGTAGATATTAATTTTTTTTATGTATTCGACAGTAAATTTCATTGGCTTTTAGAAAAAAATCACGCAAACCAATTTTTTCTTGCCGGATGGGTTTATTGTTTTTATTTTATTCATTGTTATGTAATTTTTTAAAATATCTTGGTATACCATCTTGATGTGCATAAACTATATTAGCAACTACTCCAAATTGTACGATGTTCAATACATTTATTTTGGGGTAAATGCCTTTTGTCGAATTAACGTAGTTACATAATTATTATGATCTCGTATATTACATCAATAATAATTATGTTTCTTGTAAAATTTTTCTTGTTGATGAATGTTTTATTTCCATACATAATATAGTTTAGTACAGGAGAATAGACTATATAGTCTCCATGGTTTCTATGTATATTTTTATTACTTTTCTCTAGTTCAGGTAAGGTTATCTTTGGTCATTTTAGAAGGTACGAGCTATTCTGTCCCTTCAGTTTGCTTTACTCAAGTGTCGCATGTTTCGTCATTTCGTTTTCTATTTTGGATATAAGTGTTGCATCTTTATATTTTTGAATATTATCAATTCATAGTGTTTTTTTTGTACTGTGTGTGTTCCTTATTGTAATTGCAAAATGAGCTAAGGAGAAAATTACTCCGTTCTCCTGATTATACAGCAGCTTTTGTTCGCAAAGGAAAAATCAAACCATTCAACATATTAATACAGAATGAAAAATACCAAAATATATTTGAACATTTGACGGATCCGGAAGCCATCAATGACGAAGAAAATACAGATCTTATCCAAAGATTTACTAACGAAATGTATAATATGGACAAAAATAATGTTGATAGTGCAAGATTAGAATTATTCTAGAAATCAATAAATATACTAAGTTTGAGAATAAACTCCCGTCAATTATCTCAATATTATTTTATTGTTCCAATTATCTAAAATAAAAATTCTCCTATTATTCCTTAAATCATATTAATCCTCGTATTCGACAAAAAGCATTTACTCCAAAATAAATGTATTGAAAATCGTACATTTTGAATTAGTTGCTAATATAGTGTGTGCACTTAATGTGAATAAAATAAAAAAAAAAAAAGAGTTTCCGGCATGATAAAGAAATTTTAGCCCTCATCACATACTTCAAATAAGTATGTCAGACCCGTCCGACAAGAAAAAGTGGTTTGCGTGATTTTTTTCTAAAAGCCAATAAAATTTACTGGCGAATACATAAAAAAAATTAATATCCGCGATGACGGTAAAACATTTTTCCATTTTTTTACATTGTTTCGGCAATAGGAATCCACGCATACCGAGCTTAATTTATTCCACATTATTTGTGACATATCTGACAGGTATGCACGCGCACAAAGCACCAGTAATGAAAGGCTTTTAATAAAGTTAGTACCATCTTTCAATAAAGGAAGGCATTAGCTTCATTAAAATCGGCATTATGTTTCTTTTTTTTCAATAGTAGTGGCCTATATAATCCAAATGTTTTCAGAAATGAAGACTCCTCAAAATTGTCTTTCCTTGTTCTATTAATAATGGTTCCAATTATTATGTTAATATCACTTATGCAGTCAACTACATCTATCAGTTTCTCTAGATTTGATTTTTTTTGTCATATCTGTGACTTTGTAAGCTGTTTTCGAGGTATTGTTTTGTTTGGCCAATAAATGTAGTTTTGCATTTATCACATGGAATTTCATAAACAAAAATATCTTATCTTTTATTTTGGTCTTATTGTCTATTAAGACCTACACACATGTCAGTATGGTTTTTAATTTCATTTGATTTTCTTTTTCTAATTTTTGAAGTGATGAAAATATGGATATAAGGGTACAAAGAAACTACTTCTAGAGAAATTGATAGATGTAGTTTACTGGGATTTGTACAATATTCACCTTTTTTTCAAAATAGGAAGAGTATACTGAATAAATATTTTATAAGAGGGGTGAAACGTGATTGGACACAATATATTTTTGGTCTCAGGGATATATTTTTGGAGCTATATCTGGATTATTTTCTCATGAATATAATAGTTCATTATTCTTTTTTGGTATTAATTTATTGAATCTAATTTTATTTGTTTGTAAATTCTGTTATCATTAAGCAGATCTCTCATTTTTTTCTCTTTTTGTATCAAAATAGTATTGTTTGTATTATTGGGAAATTAATTATTACTTTTAATAAAGTCGAATTTAAAAATAGAGTTTGGGAACATTGTCGCATTTGACACATAGCTGGTATCTCTAACCTGTTATTTTGGCTTTTTTATAAAGTGGTGGCCGTTTATTTTTATATCTTTTTCACTTGACAAATTCTGACGGTTAACTATAGGGTTATTAGACACGTCGTATTCATAGCGAAAATTAAATCTTTTAGATTTGGATATCGTATACAAATTAAAACAGAAAAAAAAACTAAACTATACAACAAACACCGGGAATTTCTTTTAAACATGGGTCACGAAAAATATAAATATACAATGAATTGATTAACTGAAATTTGAAAAAAAATCTAAATGTGGGAGTTAAATTTATATTTAGTGTGATAAACAAATAATTGAACAAAGAAAACAACTGAACAAGGTGAAATAATGAATATCATGGCAATAGAAAAAAGCCGGTTATAAATTCAAACAAATGAAAAATATGTGTGATGGACAGTAAATATGAGATTTGATTAACAAAAATTACTTTTCAGTCACCATTCCGAAATTTCAGTTTGTTTCAAAAAGGGAAACATCACACAATTTCAACGAAAACATATTATTCTTGCAATTAGTCATTTCCGGAGATATAGCGTAATATATCAATTCCCTTTTATTTACCATTTAGATTGTATAAATTGCCAGCCTTTCCGACTGTACGTATTTAACTTATGCAATTTTAGATATTCCATTCAGATTTCAATTTTTGCTGATATATTTCTGTGTATTGGAATTAAAAAGAATAACGCAAGTGTACCAAATGTTTATACATGAAATAAATTGATTTATCCACTGATTTTTATTTTAGATGGGAGTGGATTAAAACTCTTTTGAAACCCCATCCAGCCGGAAAGTAAAATAATAGAAATTAATTTTCTAAAAACTTACTCTTTCACATATTCTCCATCATATGTTTGTTGTAAGTTAGTTATAATGATATTAAAAAATCATTTATAACTGAGTTGCCAGAAGTTCTGATGTAATGAAAAAATTACGTGTCCTGTGGAAAAATCGTATTTGTAAATTTATTTGAAAGTACATATTTTTTCTGCAATCACTTTTTGGCACACATAAGTTTTTCTATCAATGCTCAATTTTTTAGACTGCATTCTTAGAAGTCGTCATACCTCCAGACATCATCTCCGAAGAAACTTCTGGTGATATGATGGTACCAGAAGGAGGTTCAGCAAAACTAACCTGTAAAGCTAGAGGACATCCTAAACCTCGCGTAGTGTGGAAACGAGAAGATGGAGGAGCCATTGTAGCTCGAACTGGGCTTAGCAATAAAATTGAAAGAGTAACGTCGGTTGAAGGAGAAACTCTCATCCTTACAAAAGTGACAAGATCTGAAATGGGTGCCTATTTATGTATAGCAGCTAATGGAGTACCTCCATCAGTTAGTAAAAGGCTGATGCTCCATGTACATTGTGAGTATTATCTATAACTTTTTCTTCTAATTCTCATCAAAGTTATGCTATAGTGAGGAAAATATATTTTCTATAACTCTTTCTCCAATCGTCTTATGAATGTATTTTCCAACTATGTATATTTCCTTAAAAGTTACCTAAGAAACATATAGGGGTATTTATTCCTCGTTTTATTGCCGCATGAGAATCAGGCAGCTTTGAAGAAACCAAAACTTTTGACTCGTTTTTATTTAAAATATAATTCGTTTCTACATAACACAATTCAAATTTTATGAAGAGAACTATGCAGTTAGTAATTTCATTCTGAAATCTAGGATAAATATTGATAAAACCGAGGGTTATACGGTAGATAGGATGAAGAATTACATTTTAAATACTCTTAGCAAATCATAACAATTATGGGTCTATCTGCTCGAATAAATTGAACATAAAATGTTTATATTCATAAGGTTATGAACGTTGTCTTAATAATAGTAAGACAAAGAATAACCGTGGGTTCTTTAAATAAGAATGAGGCGCTTAAATGAAACCTACTTAGTTCATGAATATTTAGGTTAGGTTCTTTCGAGCAACCTTGATTTACCTTGGTAGTGGTTAACTCGGAGGTTTGACACCCATTGTGTTACCTCTCATTCTTTACAATTTGGAAACTTCGCTAACTACATTACCAAACTCTCATTTTTTCATTTTATAGCATATTTTGAAGTATTACCAACCTATAATGAACTTTTTCTAATTATACTTCTGCCGTGGAGATCTTGTAATCGCCAATCTAGAAAAATGTCTCGCGACATTTCATTAGAATTTTTAAGTTTGTTGTTTATGATATCGTTTTTGAGGCTGCTTAGCAGTCTGTTATCTGAATATTTTAAACTAAACTAACGTTTTCAATGTAATAAAATTCACCCAATTACAAAAAAAATCAGGTCAGTAGGTATTACCAGTGAATACAACACATCTTATTTTATCTTAAATTTAAAACCCTTTTCTGCTGTTTATCATAGTAGTAATCTCTACTGATAACTACTTGAGTAGTTGAAGAATAAGACGAATTTTTTCAAATTTTAATCTAGATCTTCAAGAGAATATGATATGACAAAGTTACAGGTTTGCTTTGTTCTGGGTTCACCTGTCCGTTAGAACACTGCATTATTATCGCATTATGTACAAATATAGAATCATTTCACTCTAGATCTCTTTCTGTTACATTCAAAATATATTTGAATGAAAACGTATGCGCACGGGTAATGTTTCTGACTTTATGAAAATAACAATTGTCTAAATAGTTGTTACAGTTATTATAATAATTTGTATATAAATTTCAAAAATGTATGTATGTTAGTTTTTGTTTAATAATTTTTGAAACATATTTGTTTATATATATATATATATATATATATATATATATATATATTTCTTAGCAAAATAATAGAATCAATTTTCTTCATGTCACATTATATAAAATTAACAATAACATAAAAACAGAATGGTATACGAAACCAAACTTGGTCCTCAAGATATTTGAACTTCAATTCGTGTCATCCTATGTCACAAAAAAGATCAGTGATAATAAATTTGGCTGATGGATCTATCCAACTATCAGATCATGAATTTAGATGCTTAGCTATTCTAATAGCAAAAACTGCATTGAAAGAAAATAATTATCCGGAAGAAATGATAAGTAACATATTCAAGAAAAAGATAAACACACTAAAATCAATTTAAAAACAAAACAGAAAAGAAACATCAAAACATAAAACATTTTTCCAAATATTTCACTAAATTAAAATCTAAAACACCAAAAAACAAAAGAAGTAATATTATATATCAAGTGCCGTGTACTAATTGTGATGCTACCTACATAGGGCAAACATCTCAGTATTTAGAAAATAGACTAAGAGGTCATCAACACGATAAAAACAATAGAACTGCATTAACGAACCATAAGATATCAAAAAACTATAAATTCAATTATAAAGATTAGAGAAATCTAATACACGAAAAATGGAATTTTTAGAAATGGTTCACATTCATAAGAACGAAAAAGCTGTAAATGATAAAAAAGATCTAAATAATTTAAGTAATATATATATATATATATAGGAGTATAGGAGTGGTTTTCATAATCTCAATTATTGTAATTTATTTTGATAATGGTCGCTAATTGATCACTCAACAATAAATCGAAATGACGAAGATTAATTGTGCTTGATTGTTCTAAGTCAGTCAATCTATTTTGTTCTCTATATCAATGAGATTAAAGTAACGAAATGAAAAATGTACACAATGGATTTCAATTTTAATCTTTTCCACAATACAGATTCCATAAATGTTACAGTTTATAAATTATTTTCGATTTTTTTTTTCATAATTGTTGATACATGAATCATTGTCAATATTCATTTAGACATAATTTAAATAAATCCTGGAAATAAAAAAAGATATTGTGAAAAGTCGATAACAAATACGTCGCAGTACAAAATTGGTCTATTTCATTCATATATTTCTTCAGAATTTAGTAAATTAGAAGAGATGAAACGGAAAATAAAACCTGAAAAGAGAAATCGATAATTTAGGATGAAAGAGCAATTGCGTAATGGAAACTGCATTTGAAACTATTCTTTATAACAGTGTTTGCATACATATAATAAACGTGAAAGAATAAATCTCATCGAATATGAAGAATATGAAATATAAAGATAAAATGAAATCATATGAAAATAGTTTTAGGATCAATAAAAGTAGAAATATGCTCATTACAATTTCAGAATCAGTGATCTAGTAAATAGATTTTGTGAAAATCATTACCCCCTTCTAACAAGGATTGTCTAAAATACAGACCAGCAGTATCCCAGGTCTATTTCTGACTTGTGGATAGAACGTTAAAGTAAACATTAGAATATACACTAAAAGAAACACAGTTCCAATAATCGAATAATTGGAGCACAAATGATGCAGGGTCTATTATAAAATAACTAGAAGATAAGCTATGACTGGGAACACACATTCATCCGATTTATAGAGAAAACTTTAGGCTAATGACTATTGTTTTTATAAGAGGTAAGAATAATCTATCAATCCACAAGCACACAATCCTATACGTTTTTCTCAATGACAAACGTTTTACTGCATCCTGGACAAGTTCCAGAGATAGATTGGTATCGTCAATTTCGGACTATTACCTCATATCGTACTTCAAACAGTACATCTATATATTCGATCGATAATTGACTATAAATCGAATGTTTACGCAGCTCTCTCCCATAGCTTTTGAAAAGAATATTGTCCTCCGAGCAGTTAATACTGAAATACCTACTGTCGCCATTCTCCCATCAATAGTTATTCATTTCACAAAAATTGTGAGCTTAGTTACCCCTTCTATTAGAAACGGCTAAGAACATCTTGCCTTCGCTTGAGAATTTCCCTATTTCCATAAAACAAGGAGCCTTTAACTCGTATCACACCCTCGAATTCCAAAACTCTAAAACCTATTCCCTTCAAATCACCCAATTCATTATAGTGAAGGCGGTATTGCATGATCTATACAATTTTTCTGTAGCCTGGTTTTTCATAAAATACTAGACATCAAGGAAGTATACAGCCGCAACTATACCCATACAATTCCATAAATTATACATTCCCACGATCCATTATTATGAACCACATATTTTAATCACACAGAACCAGAAAATGGAGAGACCGATCAAAAATATGTCAACTCAAATCCTGTAGAAAAAAAAATGATCCTACACAAAACACAAAATCATTGAACCCCATCAAATGCATCAAGCATTCTCAACCATGCGAAAATCTAACTTACCTATTGAAGATTATTCTTACTCTAGACCACAAAATATTTCCACATTTTTACATTTTGTGAGAAGTTCTTCATATTGTTTGTGAAAACTTTATTTGCAGTACAAATACTCAAAAGTATTTAATTAGTTTACTTTTGTATAAGATGGTAATGTGTTTTATGCCAGAAGGTATTTTTTTGCAAAATTTATCAAAAAAAAACGAAAAAATCACAAATCGCTAAACATACATGCGATCGTCAACGCAGTTAAAACTTTGTTTGGAAATTGATCTCTGATCTACCCTAATTAAAGTGGTGTGTGACGTCAACACTCCTATTCTTTTCAACAAATTTTCAAGTAGTCTTTTATACTTTTATACCGCTATCATACTCGCTGAATACCATGTTACGCCATCCTGCTTCTCAGTTCTACAGTTCTCTGTACCAGCTAAAACGTAAATGAAGCAAAACCTTGGACAGAAATAGAAGACATCAAAGGCTTAAAGGTCGCAACTCTTATTTGACATTCTATAGTACGCCTCGCTTAACCACTTGATATTCTTCGCGCTTCTCTACCTTCTTCTGCACACCCTTGATATCGCGCATATTCGTCATTGCAGTATGGTTAATATTATAGGCAATTTTGTAATAGGTTTTTTAATCAAATTCTTTTCTTAGTCTGAGTACAGAGGACATAAGTATAAAACTCGTAATAATTATAAAAATTTATAGATTTTTTAATCAGTGACCTGGAAAATTCTCATTGTTCTGTAAAAAACAAATTTCCTCAGCTTGATGATAGTGAGCTATTTTCTCAATATTTATGAATCTCCTCCTTATACAAACATGTTGAAATTATTATAAAATCAAAGTTCAACTAACTTGACAAAATACAAAATTCTAATTCTATTTTGGTCATCGTAAAATAATGTTCTAGGCGTACGAAAAATCATCACGTAATAAATAAGTGTTTTATCATCTTGCTGATAGAATAAGTACTAGCCTTCCATATTTCAAGCGGCGTGTTTCGAAATCAACTGCTTAACAGTCTAAGCACAAGCCTTTTCAGTCTGGAAGACACTTTCAATAATTGGTAATGGATTGCAACTCTCAGGAAATATTTCGAATTAAAAATTAGGAGAGTCAATGACCTCTGGAATGGTACAGTAGCGCACTGAAAAATTTTATTATTCTAAATAGCAATAAAACAATAAATATATGAAACGATGGAAAAAAGAATAGTAGTGAGGTGAATATTTGTACACTGATTCTGTAGGAAACAAATTTGTAAAAACGATTCTTACTTCTACAAAAAATGTTTCTAATATTCAATAGACATTTTCACTCAGTGTATAAAATATTTCAGATTAAAAGAATATTTTCCAGGAAAATCACTTAGTGCAGATAGATAAACTCCATTCACTCCAATCATTACTTCTGATTTTCTGCTTCATCAGTAAACATTTAAAACAGAATAATTAAACGGACATTATTCAAAGTACTATACAAATATTTGTATAACAAATCACAATTTTACTAGTGTCTTACACCAATGCAACCAACCTCGTTCTTTTCTTGCTCTCGTGTATCTGCTTTGATAACTTCACATAACGAAAAAAATGAGAATGGTTTCCTAAATACTACCAAGCTGTTTTCAATGTATTCTCTTCTTATACGTAACTTGTTGGATCTCAACATATATGAGATATATGAAATTATTTTGGAGTATTGGTATCCGACATTTGAATAGATGAAAATAAATAATTATTATCAGTTTATTTTCATATGTCATTATTTTATCGGTTTATAGTTCATCATGGTTGTTTTGTTGATCCTAGCCTAACGAGCGAATCATTGCCATTACTGCCCAAACAAGCTGAGTCTTGTAGCTATCATCAGTTGTTGTATTTTTTTACACTCCAGCACAAGCCACTATTTTGGTAGTTATTGCTTTTATAGCAGCTCTGCTGTCTGAATAGATTGAAATTACTCTATTTCTTTGGCTTCGACTAAGTATCCAATACTTCTGATTGGAAGACAGTAAGTTGTTCCCCAAAAGAGAAAAAACTTGTTCTGGCCAAGCCATTTATCCTGCAGTCATCCGTACACCAAATGACTCAATTGTTTAGTAAAGCGGGCTTAGAGTCCCCATCCACTGTTCTCTATCAGAAATATGTAAGTCACTAGCCGTCAGAAAGATTTAACACTCACTGGTCACCTGCATCTACATTTTCATATAGCTAGTTTACTCCAGTCTTCAATTTGGAGCTGCAAGGCTTATAATTCTATCGTTAGATTATATCCGTGTAATAAATTCAAAAATAGCTTCAGAGCATGAACTTCTTTGTGCTTATCATATATAAATTGGAATTCATACAAACGACGACTTTAAATGCAAATAAACATGTTCAGTCCAAATATGACACACCAATATTTTTTTAACATGGTAAGCAGTAATCAGCCGTTGATTTCGAGAAACGCTGGTATACGCCTTATTTTTGTTCATAATTAGCAAGTAATTTGACACTACTAAATTAGAATATCAGAATACTTGACTTGGACAATACCGCATTGTTTTCCGACGAATTGTGATTATGCATTTTACATTATACTCAGTCCTCTTCTTCGGGAACACCTTGTTAATATGTAATAAACCAAAATTCTTCCAAAATACGTTAAATACACATTCCTATTGTACAGCTCGAAATGATTAGACAAATTAAGTAAGCAAAAATAACAGATATGTTAAGTTGTAAATAAAGCAGGCTGTTATACGAAAACATTAATTTGAGTTGAACATTATATACATTCTATTGTACTTACCAGTTTAACGGTATTCCCTGTTCATTTCGTTTCTCGACCATCGAATTTTCCAAAAACTAGTTTATTTGTGGGTGTGAACGGACTACTTGAAACCTATTGTATTAGTAGGTTTGGGTCTGTAAAATCAGCGCATGTTGTTAAAGTTCTTACAAAAGAGAACGTAAATAAATGAATATGAGTACACGCTACCTATGGGACTCTGACAGTCCTTAGGGCAAAGTTAAAGTTCAACCTACGGAATTTAATTGAAATCATCCACTTTGTGATCAATAATGTATTGTGAAAGTGAAAGTAATAAAGTTGTATTGTTAACGAAGGATTTATTCTGTATTGTTCAAGTGTATATGTTACGTCTAAGGATATTTATATACATAACAATATTATTAATTTATAAATTGTCCAATCCACCCTAATGGAAGTTGTACTCTTACTTGAAGCTAGGTTAATTTTCTCAAATAATTTGCTATTATGGATCACGAATCAGTCCTGGGCGTAAAGGAATCTCCGGCATTGACCAAATTTATGTAGATGGACACATAGATTGAATTTATTTTTCGAATCTAATTTTCAAAAAAATGATACCTTGATCACTAAAGTATTTTTCTCAGAACAAATTAGACTTACAGTTCGTTAAAATTCTTTAATTGAGGAGTTTTCGAAGGCATTAGAATGTACAGCGTGTTTCAATGAAAACAAATATCGACTATACTATTACATATAATTATAAATATTTCAAATGGCGATGAGACAAAAATTTATCTGATTCATTAGTGGAAATATTTCCCAGAATGTGATAACAAGTGAAGCGACAAATGTAGAGTATCTTCTTACACAAAATGGCTGTATAATTGCCGATACGAAATTTATATTTACATCCGTTAGACCACCTTCTGGAAAGAATATTCAACCTAACCTGACGAAACCATCCAAAAATTGACATTTCTGACTTAAATCATCTAAGCTTAAGCTAGAGAACTGAAGTTTTTGACTTCCTCTTCCAAATCCATAATTGACAATTGAACATTTTCCAATTCAGTGGGATATAGCGAAGTTAGTATTTTTACACTAAGTAAACCTTCCCAAATAACATCCTACAAACCCATAAAACTATCTATAATGTCTAAGCTATTTAAATCACTATTAAAAAGTGTATAGAGCCAATATTTGAAGAATTTCAGATACTCCCCGTTTTTTAATTTGGTGTTACAGAGGACAGGACATATTTTCAACTATGAAGGTAGATCGAAAAATCATTTGAAGAAAACTTCATTATGGAATCAAAAAGGACACCTTAAGTTTAATTTCAATGATGACTTTAGTTTGTTGTGAATAACATGTCAATATAGTGGTTTCGATATTCTCGATAGCTTCTAGAGTCCTAGGTCCTGGGTCGTTATTTAAGCCATTCTTGAGGTAATCATAAATAGTAATCGCAGGAGTTAAATTCAGCCAGCGGTCATGGAATGTCACCAAAATTAGGAAAAAAACTCAATAAAAATAGTCAGTATATATGAAATGAACCAGCTTAGCTCAATGTTGCACAAACAATATCAGCTAATCGATACCAAATCATAGTAAAATTATTTTACAAACCATTTGGAGATATGAAATCGAATTCTGAGCTTTAACTCGAAATTTAGAAGTCTATAAAGATAAGAAAATTCTTCTAGGAAGGAAACAGATTCTCAGGATTGAACTTTCCATTTATAGAACGTAATCCAAAATTAAATACAATAATATGAGATATACTGCTGTTTTTTATATTAAACGAAATTTTCTTTTTCTTTGTTTTGAAAAAGTATATTAAAATTTTATTAGAAAATATCTCATACTCTCGTGAAATTCCTGCAGATATTATCTGCCATATATGACAAAGCGCCTGTCTCCAAATTACCGTTTAAATTTAATTTAGCACCTTGAGCTGGAAATGCATTTTCCCAAAACGGTTTTAACATTTTTTTGAAGACAATTTTTACGGTCTTAAGACCAATTTATGAGCATTTTTGAGAAATATCTCTACAATCTTTACAATTGTAAATCTATTCGACAAACGAGGTAGTTGATGAAGGGATATTTTACAGTCTTCTTGTAATTGAACGCCAGTAACAGCTATTGAGCCTATCTAATTTATTAACAGGCCTTATAAGACATATTAATGTAATGTTTCTTTGGTCCAACATACGTGGAGAAAAAGAAATAGATGTTCATTGAGTTTAATGTTACTTATTTGGTTAGTAATTTTTAATGTTGATTTTAAATTGCCGTTTTTATGGCATGAGGGAGTTCATTTGTGGATATGATATTATTATAGCACCAGGGTAATTGTCTAAAATGGCTAGATAGACAATTACCTCCTGGTTCTTGTGGAAAGTAGCTCAATGCTACATCAAAGGGTGAGGAGGGTCAATGAGGTAATTGCCCAGTTCGATAATACGAATCACGTATCGGGTTTTCAGACCTTGTAGATGTTTTGGAATAGGAGTTATGTCTATATTGACATAAACATTGTAGCTACGACAAATGCGGTATTTTTGTTGGCAGTATCCAAGCATTGACTATTCGCAAGGCAAAATTGGCTCTTTCTACCAATTTAATTATTCGTCGACGTATGTTTTATACGTTTTAAGTAGGATAACTGTTCGTCCGAAATTTCCGTCGAGTCATCTCCGTACTCTATCTAAAGTATTAACCAGGTTGGTCATTCATCTGAGAGTGTGACTAAATAAATGGCAGTCCCATACTAGTCCAACATTTTTTTGGACCTATTTAAATGGAGGAAAAGCCTTGTCTTTGGGCCATTTATTTGATCATGATGACATTACAAAGAATTATTAAAAGTTTCATTAAACACTAGATTGTGGTGCCTATAGGTTTAATGTGAACAATACAACATTTAAAAGTATTAGAGAACAAAAACGGAAATATGAAATAGTTTTTTACTAACAAAGTGATTTAGTAATAATTCTCAGTTTTTGTGTTTTATTTTTTTTATATCTTATAATTTGTTCCTCATATAGGTTAATCTCTGATTATTAGACATGATTTAAGTCACTTGATATAAATATTCCCAATCAAAGTTGTTAATTGCTCTCGTAACAATAATTCTCCAAATTATAAAAGGAATTTCGTTGAATTTTGATCCATAACTTCAAACAGAGTACTAAGAGTACATAATGAACTGAAACAAAATTTTTATAAGTAGAATCTATGCAAAAGTGATCCAAACCAAAAGGTGACGCTGTTGATTATCCGGTCGGCATTGCAGTATTTATATTACACAAAGTTGAGAATGAACAATTGTTTTAAAAGCTTGTATGAATATGGATGTTGTGAAATATACTCTCTACAATAGCCTAGAGTAATGACTTCGTGTTAAGTAGACAATAGCTGATTATAACCATAACCATATATACAAACGTTGGCAACTTTAATCATTTCGGCGTGTGTGTGTTGAGCATTATCAAAATTAGAGAGAGAATCTAATAGAAACCAGAGTTCATTTCAGTATCTTTGAGACATTAAAATATCTACACTTTGAAAGAATTTACCTCTATTCATTGGATTATATAGGACAAGAAATGTGAATATTTCTTTTGTAAAAATCATGATTTATTTAATATAAGCTGTAATTTGTATTCCAATTTATTTAGAAAATTTTTAAAGTTAAAATATGTTCAAAATTACGTAATAATTTCATTACAGAACCGTTTGATGTGAAGTTTATCTCAAGAATCACATTTCTGGGTCGAGAAATCTTAAGATCATATCGACCACAATGTAACAATTAGTACTAACATACTTCAGCAATAACCCTAATAATATCTTTCAGTTTCGTGTCATCTCGTTTCACAGGAGAAACAACAACATTAAGCAAAGTCTGCAGTTTTTCTGTCATTTATTGTTTTCACGAAAATGATTGGAATACCTACCGGGAATTAGCATCGGAATTGAAACACAACAATAATCATTATTCTGATAAATTTTAAACTTAGAAGTACATTTGAATTGGAAATGACTAAATTTGGGAAACAGCAATTACAAAATGTTGAGGGACTCATTTCAATGTGTATTTCAATTCGTCAACTATGTAGTATTATACTCATAAAAGTGTTAATAGAGAAATTTTAAATTGACAGTAATCTTTTCACTTCAAAGTAATTTAATTCTAAAATATGGTAAAAAATTGGTTTTATATTGGTGAAGCACACATACATACCCAGCTCCATATGCTGGGAGATCAGATCTTCAGTTATATTCACAATCTAAACCTCTTTTTCTAATATTTACGTTTCATTATAGTTCGTAATATTGAAAAAAAGAATTATTCTCACTTAGTTTCTTTGAAATTTGATAAACATTTTTAGTGATTTCTCTTGACCACATTCATTGCTCGACCCTGTGCATAATCACTTTACGTGAATAAAAAAGATTAATTTGAAATTAGAATTTTCTCTAAATTCAATTTGACAAAGTGTTGAAAAAAGAATCACCGCTATTTTAAATTAGCGAACTCAGTTCGGAGCTTGTGTCATTTTTATTAAAATTTTACCAGTGATATATACCACTCAAGATGTGGTTATAATTCAAAAGTAATTCTCATAGCTTAGAAATTGTAACGATGTGAATTTTAACTTTGTAATTAAATTATTGTGCGTAAGAGTATAATATTCTATTCCAAAAATAATGATCACCTATTGTTATTAATTTCCTATGCAGCTTAAATTGGCTTAATATGACGTTCTTCTAATGAGAAATTTAATTTTATTATAGTTTATGCTCCAAAGAACTTTTACTATTATGAAAAATCTACTAACGTAGCGACCCCGTAGCTAAATACACTTCTGTGTACATCTAGGTATCGACAACAGAGGTAGTCGATATGGACTATGCCTCCAAGCAAGTTAATCTTCTTGAACTAATCACGCCACATTAATTGAAGGGTTATGCAAATTGAAAAGTCTCCTCCTCATACACATTCGTTAAATCTGGTGAACCTTGTTGTCACAACAAAACATTAACGTTACCTTATTGTGAAAACTCCATAGTTTATGTTCAATATGTGGACGTGGCTGCCTTACTGAAGAAGAACTAGTGCGTGCCTATTTATATTAAGGCAGTAAAGTGGTTTGTAGATCCCCGTAACACACAGCTATCATACTGGTGAATAAACACAAGTGTTGATCAGCTTCCATACGTAATAACCTTTCTACCATACGAACCTAAGCAAAATCGCGATTTTATCAACGAATACGATATAACGCTATTCTATTTCACAGTGCTTTCATCCTCTAAACTATCTCCATCTAACGATAGTGATTCGCAGTTAAAAAAAGTACTAATCATTGGCAGGGACTAGTTGCCTGGAGCATCTATTTAGGCGGTCGGATGTACGCCTTGGTTGATAAGTTGGTTTTCTTCGTGTTCATCTACCTTCTATTTATTTCTCCTCGATGGAACCCTCCTGATGTCATAGACTGTATCATATAGAATATTCATCCAATCATCCAATTTTTTAATTCCATTAAAACCGGACAGGGTCGGCTTCATGTGGGGGACGAGTTCGATATATTGTATATGTGTATATATGTGAGTATTTATAATAATTTTTAAGAAATATAGCCTCAACAAACTTTTGATGAAACCAAACACAAAAAATTAAACGACATACGTTTACAAATATCTCGATAATAAATTTAGATTTGGGGGCATATTAGAACTTAGTTATGGTTTCTATATTTCATTTGCTAATTTGCACTTTTTAAGCAGTTGATAAGTTTCTATCTATTCCGATCTTCTTATGGTCGCTTCTGCAATGAATGTGATTAATTAATGTCTTTCCCTATGTTGTTATATTCCAAACATTGAAAGGCGTTTCACGGACAACAAACATGCCATTTTTTTCTCTATTATAATACACATTCAAATCATTATTTCCTGCTATTCCAGTGGTGATAAAATAAATATCTATGTCGCTATTACGAGTAGAGTATAGTTGGCAAAGTGCTGTTGATGAACTTTAGAAATCGGAAATTCTAAGGATATGTGTAAGATTAATTTTCTGTGCTTTAAGTTGACAAATTCAGCAGTATTTTACGTTTATATGTTAAGACAAAAATGTACTCAAGCTCAAAATAACTTCAATACAAAAACCCCCTGTATGCTCACAAAGATTCACTAAATTTAAAAAAGAGACATTCTTTCCTAACTTCAGTTTCAACAAAAATTTATGTTTACTATCCAGATAATACATAATTTTGAAACTAAAAATCAATATCTAGATTTTGTTCAAATACGCTCCTTAGTAAGTGCCTTTCCACTTCTGTTTTCCATCAAATTAGTGGTTGAAGGTGAACAAAGCTCATAATAAATTGTATCTGTCGCTGAACTAACCAATGATGAATTTCTGTGATTACAACAATGTTTCGTTTTTATTAATGACCGCATTCAGGTGTAGTTTATGAAGTGAATGCAATTTTACTTCGATTTTATCTACTCCATTACAGATAACACAAGTTCTAGCAGGTAATTTGTGACTGTTTAGATTGATGGAATTTTAACACTATCAAAACTTTGCTTTTATCGTTCGCAATAACGGTAAACATATTTGGCATTAATAATAATTTCACAGATACACAGAATGTTAGAGGGTAGTTTGGAAATCGGGATTATTCCCAAACATAAATATTTGTACTTCTTTACCTTAAAGGAGGAGAAATTCTCCAAAGATATTTCCCACCACATTGGTTTGATGTATATCTATTGAATCGAATCTCTTTTAATAAATAATAAAATGATTATATACCATATATTTCACGTTCTTTAATTTAAGCTATAGCTCATGCCTACTCATATCCTCAAAATTGAAATTTGTGTGTAAAGGGAATTCCAAAAAATCTTCGACAATATTTGTGAACTTTTCAATTTTTCTCTGTTCTACACATTGTATAGAGCATTTAGCGTTGCATGATCAGACCAATTATTTGAAATCTTTTGGTGAATGTTTCTCAACAATTTCTTTATTATAATAATAGATTTTCAACCTATTTTTCACTGTGAAACGTATATCTCCAATTAAACTTCGAAGTAATCAACATGATGTTTCTCCAACGTGCACTAAATGATGTCAATATAGGCCATGCATATAGTTTTTTAGATATAGGTAATATCATATACATCTATTTTCGCAAAAATTCGAAATTTGCAAATAAAAATAACTGCATTAGGTTACGAAAAAAGTGCCTGTTCTTCAAGCACGAATACACATATGTAAATACATCCCGAAAACAAACGCTTACTTTGATTTATCGTTTGAAAAGAATTAAACAATTAGGATAGTAACTAAATAGGGAATATATTAAAATTTTGTCGTTAATGATCGGATAATAAAAAAATCGTTCGTTAATGGGCGAGTACTACTAATACCTCTACATATTATTAATCGGACTTTCAATATTTTCTTTCTACTGTATGTTGTAATAAATATGAAATATAGGATCTTCGTAACGGGAATCAACACAAAAAATATCTGGTTGGTTGGAATTACAAAGAAAATGCATATTATTCTTATTCAAATTTGAAATTTCGATGAATAAAATACTTTTTCCTGATTGGCTCGATGTTATCAACTAAAATTGAATCGGAAATAGGAGGAAAGATATTCCTTTATAGTTTGTTGTATAATGTCAGGTGAAAATAATGCAAACAATTGAATATCATCAGCATACAAATGTGGAATGTACAAACATTTGATTGGATTATTGTTGTTTACTCAGAATCTACTGTCAATATGTGTCGTTGGTACACGAGATAAGCATACACTGAATTAATAAGACTAGGAACTTCCAACAAACCATTCGAAAAATATTAAAATGGCATGTATATGGAAAAGCTGCTCTCACTTTTATTTATATGACTCATTTGAATGCGAAAAAATAATGGAAGCATGGAAACATCAAGCATAATTTCTAATTTGGAATTTATGGCGACAAACATGTCTTTTTGTATATGAACAAAAGTATAAAGGGAATTTGGTTGAATCCTCACAAAGGTTTTAATTAAATTTTCGATACAAACGTGGAATTAAGTCATTATTTTGGGATTATCCCTTCACATCTTTATTTCATTCCAACAACTTTATACCGCTCGAGAATTACACAGAATATTTGTTTCCAATGTCTTTTTAAGATTTTTATGTCTTACACTAATTAAAAATCAACAACCACTAAAACCATATATAAACTGCAATATGGAAATTGGCCCAATATCTATCGATTTTGCTTAAATATGTTAACTTTTTAGTAAATGGTTCACAACCATTGGGACCAAAGAAAATTTTATCAAATTTCTATTATGAAGAAAAAAAATTAATAATGTTGCTTTTCAATTGATTGTTGGAATGGTAGAATTATAAATAAACCAATCAAAAATATACCCTATTAATAATTGCTATATATTGAAATAATTCTAGTTTTTCCTTTTTTTTTTTCGTATCTTCCTTATGTATATACAGTAAAATATTTAATTCTACCTAAGATCGGAATTAGTCTGTGTTCCTTTATGTGGTATAATAAGTACTGGGCTATAAAAGCATGATACACTACTCCGATATAATTTCAAGTACTCAGACTACAGTGTGAAATTTGAAAATATACCGCTCTCTATATTTCAGTCCCTTAGTAAATTTAAAAATGTGCAGTGCTCAATCAACCTATCGTGGCGAATATTCTATTGTTTTTTACAGCAATGTATCTAGCAAAAAATCCATTTTCCAGATAGTTGTTATGTTATGCAAAATCACAAAACGAATTCTTGGAGCCACTTCTTTCTTCTTCAGTAGTCCACAAAGGCAGAGTTCAGAATGATATAAGAACCTACAAGATCATGATATTCAGCATTCATAATTGATGAAATCATTATTTGACTATCAACATGCTTATATATATATATATATATATATATATATATATATATATATATATATATATATATATATATATATATTTCTCCAGTATACTCCATATGCAGTTAACATCCATAACAAAAATATATATTTGACATGATCCCCCAGAGGTAATTAGTGAAATTTTTACCTGTCTTCAAAGAAAGTTGAAAAAACTAATTTTAAATCAATATAATAAGAAAAATTAATTTTTCCTTAGTTCTGAAATATTTCTAAAAATTCTCTTTTTCGTGTATTAGATTCCGTTCCAAGAATTTTTCGATCCTTATAATTGAATTTATTTTTACTCTTTTGTAAACTGAATTAAAATCTAAAACATCAAAAAACAAAAGAAGTGATATTATATATCAAGTGCCTTGTACTAATTGTGACGCTGTCTACATAGGACAGATCTCTCAGTATTTAGAAAATAGACTAAAAGGTCATCAATACGATAAAAAAAATAATTCAATTGTTAAAGATAAGGTTATGAAAATTTATATTGGAGAACGACATTCTATTCCGTATTTTTTTCCACGTTTCATTTAACTAACTTTGTAACCTCAACTTTATCGCATGGTGTATTAGTATCCAAAACAATGAATTTTAACTTATCAGTTAACAATAGTTAACTTTTCAGCTAATTATTAGAAACTAATAGTCCCTAATGTAACCTGCATCTATTATTTAAATAATTCTTTAAGAAAAAATCACACAAATCATGCCAAAAGTTTTATTTTTTCTCGGTACATTTTAGATTAAGTATAATTTTTTGACTAAATTCTATAATTAACATACTTTGGTTTTATTTATACCAATAATTTTATCTTAAAATGGAATTTCTTACGTATTGTCTATGGCAAACACTCCTACTGTGAGTCTGCTATTTGCACACAATTTATTTAGTAATAAACTAACTTCAATACGAAATATTTGAATTTGACCCTGCTCCATTCAATAAGTCATATCTTTTTAGTGAACGTTTCACAAAACTATATATATGTAGGGGCTATAATCGTCAAAAATATCCTAGCAGACAAATCTGAATCCCATTTTAAATTTCCATTTGATTCTTGTAACCCTGAGTGAAAAGAAAGATCTTGTGCATTTAGTCCAAAGAGAGGGACCGGTGATTCATAGCAACGAGTATAACTTGTGGATAAATGCTTGAAGAAAAGTAAAATTTCTCACGCTTTTTAACGACGTAACAGAAGGGCAAAGGTCTTCCTACACTTTACTTAAACATTTCTTAAGGGATGACTTTCAATTTCAGACTTAACATAATAAATTTAGTGAGCCCAAGAGCGGCAGGATGTTTGCTTTTTTATACGCATTAACATAAGAAATAAATCCATATGTGGGAGGCATTTTAAAACTCAATATAGTATACAGAGTATGGAGATAACTTCGGCAGCGATTAGAGTCAAAATAATGTTGAAAATATTCATATATTCTTTTATTTTTTTCTCAGTTGCGTGTCTCTAAGTTTCCAAAATAAAAAAGATCTCATATTAGAGGAAATTAAAATTATTATTATATTAAATCGTCTTTACCAACTAGGTTATGAATATAAATGTTGGCCATGAAATACCAAAGTATACTCTTCAATACATATTCCAACCTTTCGAATACCTATGTATCCATAATAATATTCGAAAACTGGGAATATATATTGCAAAGAATCGACTTTGATATTTCATTACCTAAATTTCACAACAATCACATTCATATATAAATATATACTCTTTTACCGAACACACGAAAGAGCTAGATCAGATGAATATGGCGGATAAGTTAATAAATCGTAATGTAATTCGCCTCAATATTCTGTAATAACGGCGAATGGACAGGCGCATTATCGTGATGGAACAAAACTATTTTCTTGACCAAGAAACACTTATACAATTTTCATACAGTTGTATTTATAAAAATAATAATAATAAAAGCAAACATTATATCATGTTAAATACATCATGTGTGAATTGCCAACTGATTTGAATATATATAGAGGTGGAAGCAATTCGACTTTAAAAAACACTGTAAATATTAATAATAAATATCGCCTGTCATAGGATTGCAATGGATTTTGATCACACAGTGCATGTCCGTATTATATTTTGATTGAGCACTCTGAATAAGTTTCAACATATTGAGGTTGGGATGAATGTCAATTAATTTGGATTTGGATATATGAAATAAATTAAATATTTTGGTCGTGATTACAGCAAAATAGAATTGTTTATTAAAATTTATGTTACGAATAACTAATATACCACTCAAGTTTGATTCTCATAACTATTTATTCACTTATTACATTACAAAGAGAATATCTTATTTTGCCACCAAAATACTGCTGGTTGAGCTAAGTTAAATATTACTATGATTCCATTCAATTAATACCCTTCCTGCAATTTGTCAGTTTTATTATTTAAGTTGGAATTTCTGAAACAGTTGGTAAGATTCATACTGAACACAATGTTTCCCACTGTCACTGTACAAACACTCATACTTATAATATCTACGTTTAGATAAACAAGTAATCATTTTCAGAGACTACAGTTCCAGAAAACATTATGCTATCTAAGAAAAATTATGATTTCGACAATTATTAAAGGATACGACAAATTCATACTCACATAGAGGCCTCGTCAGGTCCATCAAAGGCCCAGATAAGTAAACAGAATTATAAAAAATGAAGATGTATATTGAAAAATGAGAATATGGCAACAGAGCAGAAAGTGAAATTCATTTGCTGTACGATAAAACTTTGGAGGCCAATCAAATTATTCACCATATTGTGGCACGGGTAGTAAACTAAGAACTAATAATAAGAACCTTTAAATTGATTGACTAACTGACTTTTCTAAAATGCGAAAATTGAAATTGTTCTCAAAGTTTCCCAAATACGATAATCGGCTGTGTTCCTAACAAATCCCAACAATGCTCTGATGGTAATGACTTAAAAGGAAAGTTAGTTAAATGTGCATAACGTGTGTTTATCAACCGAGATTAACATCGTTTTTGACGTTAACTTTTTCTTCTCAACTTTACTCCGTCCTTACTACGTACTAACTTTTATCAACATCGCTATAAATGAATGAACTTGATGCTGAAAGTCATTGTCAAAATATTATCAGAATTTATATAAATGGTTTTATAAAATATTGTTGAAAACTAGTATTTGGAAGAATCTGTGAATCATACTATATCTCGTTTCGTAAGAAAAACGTTTATATGGGATAATCAGGTATTAGAGTTGTTCTATAATAACTTTTTCTAAGGAACTTCTTGTTGCTTTAAAGAAAACTTTATGTACTCAAAGAGTTAATCTAATATTGATAACAATTGCTATAGATGAATATGAATTCTAAAATGTTTTCGGTATTTTATTTCACTATTTTGATTTCTCGTCACATGATATTCTTGTGTATGCTATTATTTTTGTCGCGCTTTTCTTTTCTGCTCGAATTTTCTAATTGCAACTAAATAGTACAATAAAAGTTCATTCTAGCACTCCGTATGTTGTGGGTTGTAACGGAATTAAAATCAGTGAGTGTGTCGAGTGTAATAAACCTAATATTTATTACTGGAAGCTATTGTCTCTTGTGTAATGTACAATGGCATCAGACGAACCTTTATATCGACGTATAGGAAGCATCTACTCAAATTTACTTGTCCAAATCTCTCAAATAAAGGCAAGCATTAATAGATTAGTTTAATGCAGTGGTTATATTGATGTATATATTTACAACGGCCTGGTTACACATCGTCATAAAATACAAGATGTCCCATTCGAATAGTGTAAAATGAATGGACAAGATTTTTATTTTATAAAAATATTTTGCAAAATAACACTGAGTACCTACTAAAAATAACATTTTTAATGGCAGATAAAAATAGCGAAACAACATCTGTTGTAGATCTAAGAAAAAATTATTTAATTCTTTTTAATTACTTTAATTATTTGGATCTTTTTTATCATTTATAGCTTTTTCGCTCTTATGAATGTGAACAATTTCTAAAAATTCTCTTTTTTGTGTATTAAATTCCGTTTCAATAATTTTTGAATCTTTATAATTGAATTTATGTTTTTTTAATATTTCATGGTTCGTTAAAGCAGTTCTATTTTTTTATCGTATTGATGACCTCTTAGTCTATTTTCTAAATACTAGATGTTTGCCCTATGTAAATAGCGTCACAATTAGTATAAGGCACTTGATATAAATATTACTTCTTTTGTTTTTTGGTGTTTTAGATTTTAATTTAGTAAAATATTTGGATAATGTATTATGACTTATACTAATATCATATTTATTGAAATAAATCGATAATTGTTGGGAAAGTCCTTGTACATATGGTAACGAAAAATGTATAACTACAGAACGCACGCCACTGTAGTTTTACCACATCCTCAAAATTCCCAACCTTTGTATAAAACTTTTTTATAAGCGATATAGGATTTATGATGAAATACCCTATAAAATAAATATTTAATTTGTGCTAAAAAAATCGACAAAATATGTGGAATTTCAAATTTTTATATAACCTCAGTGAATTGACCATTACATTACGACTCATAATTATTTTGGAAATTCATCTCGAAATACCTATTAAAGATCTGTTCTACCGACTATAGCATAGCATTGTTGTTCCTCAATTAGATTCGGTTAAAAGCTCTTGGCACTAATTAGTTTAACGATGGTTGTTCCAGTTCACCCGTTGATTCAAGTTCGAAATCAGTTAGTAGGAGCTCCTGTAAACACGGATGTTACTCTACAGTGTCACGTCGAGGCGTCCCCAAAGGCAATCAACTACTGGACTAGAGAGACTGGTGAGTAGAGAAATCTCAGACGATGAGGATACTTGACAAAGCACTGACCGACACTAGCCAGTGACAGATATCAAGGAATCTGATACCTACTTAGAACTTTACTTTGCCATTTTGAGCTATGTTACATAATAGTAAGATTCTCCTTTTTAACGCAAAATTGGCAATTAATTGACCACTCCAAATTAAAATCAAACAAATATACTCGGCATAATTGTATCAATCTATTCAATACAGTCATATATATGAAAATTTTGTACTTAAATTTTTTTCAAATAGTCTAGAAACTTCATTTCAAATAGTGTCATGAAGTAAATGTCGTTTACTGTTACCTAAAACAAGATTAAAACCGCTGTTTTCTATTATTTCTATTTCGATAAACTAACACAATCAAACTGTGAACTGTAAATTATTTTCCAGGTATAAATATAGAGTATTGCTAGGTTTGTATAACTAAATTTTCTTTGAACTACATTCTTGGGCGATTGTAATAAATCTGTGTTTTTTATCAAAGTATGCTCTGAGGTATCGGATCAATTTTAGTCTTTACCAAAATAACACTGGGCTCTGACAAACTTTTGCAAATTTTTGGTAGACACTTTGTCCTGCTGAAAAATAGGATCTAGCAGGGTGTGAAAGTATTGAAAAATATACGTTTCCACTAGATCTTAGAGCCAGGCGTCAAATGAGAACTGATAGTGTTCTGCTAAAATATCTACTAATACTCCATACTATATTGATCATAGTGTGATGCATAAAACCTGCTCCCATTGCTGGTTCCACCATTTCTATCTTGGCACCAGAACAGAAGATTGCGACGATGTTCAACTGTAGCAGCACCACCAATAAGTGGCAGCACCCACTGTATGCGATAGAAAATAAGATCAAAGCATTTATTTTAAATCCTTATGACGCTATTAATTCCTTAAAAATTAACAAATAATCATTAATTATGTATTTCTACAAAAATATTTTTGTTTCGAATATCCCAGCTCTGTTTATTGTTTTCTACTTCAAATACTCGCCTATGGTTTTTAACACTAACATTCTAGAAATACTATTTTGTGGGTCAGAATTTTTCAAATGCTTTTATAACACAATACAAATCCAAAAAGGGTATGTTTAAAAAATAAAGATGTGCTCTGCAATTCAGAGTATCCCAAATCTCTATTTTACTGTTATGAATAAAAAATATTTCTCTCTTTGTGTCACAGAGGTTTTGGGTTTATATTTATTTCTTATTAGTTATAGACGTTCTCATGCGAGATCGATTCACGGAGGTAATAATATAATATTCCCTAGTACATTATTTGTTCATTTATCGAAAAGAATCACTTAACGCTTTTAATCAACTTCACCTAAAAGACCAGTCAATATGACCTTGGCCTAGTCGAAATTGCTGCAATTGTGCTGCAGCTGTGAACTCCTAAGTAACAAAACGATAGTAATGACAGTAAATCGTGGATTTTTCCTATACAAATACATTGTCTATCATATTTTTTTATTCTCTTTTAGGTGAAATGATCATATCAAACGAAAAATATTTCATGACCGAAATAAATAATTCATATTACAGTGTGCAAATGAAACTAATTATTACAAGAATCCACAAGGGCGATCTCGGTGGATATAAATGTATATCAAAAAATTCCATAGGAGATGCCGAGGGCAATATTAGACTTTATGGTGAGTAATCATAATTTTTATAGATTTTACTTTTAATGAATCTCTTACAATCGTAAAACTTCTGCATATTTGAGACCTAAGCATAGCTTGGTTGTAAATTTTAATTTATTTGAAAAATTAATTGATGCGTTAGCAGATAAAAGGCAAACTACACGAGAAGAAGTAACTCAAAATATTAAAGACAAAGAAACCTTATATGACTTTAGGTTGTAACTTACCAACAGTTCTTCAAAATTATATCAAGATATATATATATATATATATATATATATATATATATATATATATATATATATATATATATATATACTACAGTTTATATATGCAGCAATAATATTGAGACACGTTCCTGACCAATTGTAAATTGTTTCAAAGAATTCAAATTAAGGTGATGGAATCGATATCGATATAAATGAAGAGATGTATTCATTCAAAGTTCTTTCGAACTTATTCTGTAGCAAATTGTAGATCGTATCAAACAAGAAGGACAGAAATACAGTCGACAAAAAAATAGTAATAGTAATAATACGTGTTATTCATCTACTGATGATAAGATAAGTACAATATTTTATAAAGCTCTAAGCGATGCAGGACATGTGAGCAAAATTAGTAATAGTATCTCATAAATCAGTGCCTTTGGGATGCAAGAGGGCGGTTTGGTAAGAGAATAAATTGTCAGAGGTTGACAACACGTTAGCTATCTTCAAGGTGAATTCTGTTTGGATCGCTTCAAACGTAATCCAAGTACATTTTTCCGTCGATATGTCACATTAGATGAAACTTGAGTGCCACCATTATACATAAAAAGAGAAATGTACTTCCAAGAAAGCAAACATCGTTTTTAAGGTCAATAAGGTCATGGCTACGGTGTTTAAGTATTGAATCTGTATTGTTGATTCAGAAAAAGAGCAAAGGATGAAATGAAACTGAAATAATTGACTTTGGAATTTAATTATCCAAAATAAAGTTCCCTGAATCCCTAAATTGATGAAGCTCTATAAAGCTTTCATTTGAAGTTATCTTCACAACTGAGTTATGAAAAGAACTTCGTGGGCCTAGGCGTAAATCCATCAATACATCACTGCATAACTCTGAAGATAAGGACACAATTATAATCATTAAACATTAGTATACAGCTTCATTCCGTATTTTGTGAGAAGCTAACATTCTATCTAAGAAGCTGTGGCCAAGGAGAAAAAAGTCATTCCTAATCATATATAATTATAAATGATTAAACACGTGTTCATTTGATGATCCTTTTGTTTTCTATGCATTAAAATTTTTTTCTATTACACCCAATAATATTTATACATCATACTGTATAATTGAACTCTGGAATACGTTTATACTTTTTCATAATTTTTTATCCAAGAACACGGATAAAATATTTAAAGCGAGGCACCTAAAGATTTAAATAATGAAATCTGATTTGTGATACGAATTTATTTTGCAGTTTATTAAAGGATATGGAGAGAGTTTTGTTTATATCTAGCAAAATGCCAACCACTGTTTTCAAAATCCCATGGCAATTTGCATGCATATTTTTCCCCATCGATAAAAAATACTCTGTTTTCCTTGCAATGAAGAGTTGCATCTGGTTTAAAATTGTCACGGCTTTTCCATATCGAACAAAGATTATTAAGGGTTCACATTAACATTTTCTACGGAGATTGTTCAATTTCACTCGTTTATATTATTCCAGTAAGTTTTTTATTGAATTGTTAACCAGAAAAGAAGTTTATCTAGATAGCCTAAAAAGAGAAAAGTGCGAATTACTACTATAAAAATAAAAAAGTTCGGAAAAAAAACCTCTGGCTTTGAACTTTGATAGCAGTATACAGGGTCGAGCTTATATTTTTATTAGTCTGATTCGAGTCACTACCAGTGGCGTTCAAGTAAATCACTTTATCTTACCTCTACAACAATAATATGGAGGCTTCAAAGCAATCGGAACTCAATTTCACTCATATACTATATTAATTTGGAACACTTTAAAGAAAGAGTTTTGCTGTCAATAAAAAAACTAAAGTTTATAAGAAATATACAGTGTTGAAATAATTCATGGAATAAATTTTCTTAAAAAATTCTAAAAAATGCTGGGATGCTCGTCTTAAATTGGGTTGCCCCCATCACACTCATTAATTTGATTCACGCAAGTCTAACATAATCGGTTTTATTTTTAATGAAACACCTGTATATTTTGAAAAGTTACTGTAAATCTTGATTTCGATTAATTATACCATATATGGTATGTATTGCACACACTGTTTACTCTACCACTACACCTACACTCACAATTACACTGTCTGACGCGCGTTTCGTTAACCAAGTTCTCGTCTTCAGAGAAGTTAAACTAAAACCCATTAACTTGACTTACCTATTTTATTACAACCGATAAATGGATAGCCGCAAATTAATATGTGCACCTCAGTATCCTGGAATATCACCTCTACCATATTCCTGACGACTCATCAATCCAACTGGTTACTCGCTATCTTGGTCATAGCCAGTTTCTTCACGTTGGCTTCCAACACATGGTGGCAGAGGTTATGAAGCTATTCCCATAATCGCAGTGGGTGGATTAGTCTTGAAATTCATTTTTGATTACCAGGTAAAAGATGTACCGCGAATCGTGTTGGATTCTCAGCGTTTTGCCGGGAGCTGGGATCTGTTCTTCAAGTTTTTCTAATTGACCAAACTTCTTCCGGAAGGCGATTGCTAATCCTCGTGCGCTCTTCATACGGGCAGGGTTGTTGCAACCCAGCGAATAATTTTCCGGTAGAGTGAACAAGTCTTGTTGCTGTTCTGTAGTGACTCCATATCTAGCTTTGCTGGTCCCATAAATCTTTGAAGGCAGGGTCAAACTCTTTTCGCAACTGGTTCACTTCTTCCTGTAGGTCGTGATCTCCTTCAAACGGCGCTAGTCGATTTTGGTGGACTACTTTCGGTTTGCTATTGGGGATATTGTTTATGTGATAGATGACATCATTGATCTTTTTCTTGATTAAGTATGGACCTTTCCATGATTTTTGTAATTTTGAAGAAAATCCCTTTATCCTTGTCGGGTTGTGTAGCTATACGTCATCCTTTTCTTTAAAACCGCCGTCTGTGGCTTCTGTGTCGTATGTATCGTTTTTTCATTCTGTCGCTGACAACTTGAAGATTCAAGCGAATCAATTTGTGTATGTCGTCCATTATTGTTCTAAATTGGATTACATAATATTCTCCCACTACCTCTTCTCCAGAGGCTTTCTTGGATTCGACTTGTTTACAGTGGGAGGAGTCTGCTGGACACGGTCGTCAAGACAAGGTGTTGACTTTTTGTTGACCTGGTTCGGTGTTGCCCCCTTGTAGGCAACTCATTCGCTTACACGTTCTGCGTGCATGCCTTGTTAACCATACCTTTCAACAAGTTAACGATCAGGTCCAATTTATCCTCGTCACCTTCTTCTTATATGGTTGTATTCCCGTTATAATCTAAAATATTCTTTACCTTCGTGACTACATCGTATTCAAGAGCTGCAGTCAGGGCATCTTCTAAGGTTTTCGGAGTCTGGAGTACATCTAAGGCGTCTCCTCGCAGTGCAATGATCAAGTTCACTGCTTTTTCTTTATCGGACTAATTATTCACTCTAGCGGCTGCCTTAAATTATTTAACGTAGTTGGTCCAAGACTTCTTCCGTCGAAAGTTGGAACCTTAACTCGTGTAGAACTGCCGATCTCTTCTGTTTTGAGTGGTGCTGTAATTGCATGGTTCTGTATATTTGATCTGATTCTCTTCTACTAGAATATCTTCCGCTCTCGAATTCGCAATTTTTTCTTTCTAACTCATTGATTTTCTCATCCATCGTTGTCATTTTGTTCTGGATATCCGATTTCAGAGATATTTTATTTTTAACGTCAGCGGCAATGACGATTTTCAAAGATAAAATTTTGGAAGAAATGTCGCTTTTCATGGTCGAAACCTTTTCGATAATAGACGTAAGATCGTTCTCCATTGTGGAAATCTTCTCGTCAATATTGGCCGAAAGATCATTCTTCAGAGTTAAAATATCGCCCCTCATAGTAGTAATCTTCTCGTCAATATTAGCCGAAATATCATTTTTTATAGTTGAAATATCGTCCTTCATGTTCGATATATTGACAGAAATATCGTTTTTCAAAGTCGAAAAAGTCACTACGACTATTTATTTAAAACTAACTTACTGCACTACATAGACATATTTATATACCACAAATAGAATTCTATAAAGTTCTAGAACAAAAAGAAACAATATAAATGAATAAATAGAAATTATTTATAAGAAATACTGTAAATAACCCTCCCGATATAATAAAAAGTTCTAAAAGGATACATCAAAGGCGCGTTTGCCAATTATATAAAATGTTAATCAAACCGTGTGAATTCGCCGAATTTTAAAATTCCATTGAAGCTGGACAGGGCAGGGCTAAGGACCCTTTTCCCGAGCTTGTTCGTAACAGTAATATGGCCAGTCTCTATTTTCTGGTACATCGCTTAATTCACTTTCCACTTAACATCGAGGGATATAAAGGAAAGGACGTTTATTGAGAATAAGCTGTACTCAACAGTTATGATGATAGAATTGTAAACAGGTTAACTAACTGTCCTAGGAAATCTCTATGTAAAACCACCTTTTCCAAAATCAAAATGAAAAATGAGAAAAATTTGTTATGGTACATCTCAGTCCTGTTTATAAGAAAGGATTTTTAACAGAGTGGGTTTTGAATTGGTTTATAAATCCAACTATATATTAAAACAATTGTTGGGTAATCATAAGGATAAAACACCACATTTGAAATATCGTGGTATATAGAAATTAGATGTAGTGATTGTGACGGGAAGTATATCGGGCAGTCTAAGAGATCAATTAATATCCGATTTAAAGAGCACAGCTTATTTAAAATATGTACGGACCGAGAAATCTAGCATTGCTGATCACGCTGCCAGGCATAATCATTAAATAAATATAAATAATCTAATGTACCTATATAAAATAGAAAATATAAAATATATAATAGAAAAAACTGAAACTAGACGGACATGTAACACTGTTAGGATACCACTTTCCAATTCACACTAATCATAAAATTAAAAAAAAAAACTCAAAATAGTTTCGTGTATAGATTAAAATAAAAGGATAATGCCGATTTTGTCATAGAATATAGGCTTAAAAAATATTTTTTTCCAATAAATTTTCCCATATTCATCGATTTGTCAACTCATATGAAAATTTCAAACTTCATTTGTTTATTTTGAAAAATAACATAAATAACAAAAATATCAAGTGTCATTTTAAGCAAGTCACTGAACTCTATTAGGAAACATTTCAGATAATATGTAAAAATAATGTTTAGGCATTTCTCCTATAGCATTAGGATGGATTGGTAGAATTTACTCTACATTTGTAACAAATAAAGATATATAAATATACATAGCTACTGATATTTTAATTATTATTTCTATATTTATATACTACTCTCAATATATCTACGCCGCTACTGATAAAGTATATACCAAAGAAACAAAACTGTGAGTGAATTTTAGCAATCTTTATGTAAAAAACCAATTCCGTTTGATTGTCATCGATTTCTGCAAGTCTCATCGACATTTCATAGTTTGAGAGCCGTAAATCAGAAAGTAAGTGGAAATCGTATCTCTATCTTACGAAGCACACAACGTTAGTGCGAATAATTTATTTACGAGGGCGAATCGATGAATAAATGAAAACTATTTGTATGTGACAATATTAAGATTATTTGTTTATTGGCTTAAAAAATTGAATAGTGACTCTTTGAATGAGCATTTATTAATTTGAACAATACCATTTATGTAAAAGACAGTGTATCCATTCGTTTCAGTCGTTTAGAACAGTGTTTTTCAATCTGTGGGTCGACAATTTGGGAATAAAATTCCATTTTAAGCATGCCATCAGCAGCTAAATCTAGAAGAGATTCTTTCATATTTGTGGTGACATCAGCCAGATCTATTGACTTGTCCAAAAAATGGTTTAAAATTCATCTACGCCCATTGTCAGCTTCGGAGAGCAAGTCTTGAAAGTATGTCAAAAGTTTCTCTTGTAAATTATGCAAGCCCTGTATCAGGCAAGACAAGACTTTGGTTTGATGCGTTATCTTCAACAATCTTCTGAACACATGGAAAAGACTCAAATATATTGTTTTGCAGAGAGGATGACCACAAACGAAGTTTTGCGTGAAATGCATAGACTTTATCTTTAGCTGTTAAAATATTTTCTTCTCGACCTTGGACTCGACTCAAATTTTTAAGGTGACTAAAAAGATCTGCCAAAATGCTAATTTCAAATATGGTCACAAAGACATATTCAGATTTTGCATCTTGTGAGAACATTAACAATTCAGCTCTCAGTTCTAGAACTCTTGTCGATACTTTTCCTTTGGATAGCCACCTGCCCTCTGTGTTATGAAGGAGATTTTGATGAAACGAGCCCATATCTTCACAAACGATTCTAAATATCTGGGTTTGCAAGGCTTCACCTTTGATAGAATTCACAATTTTTAATACCTCCTTGAGAACGTCATTTAAATTAGAAGGTACTACCTTAGCAGCTGGAGCCTGTCGATGAAGAAAACAGTGTGTCCAGGATATGTTTTGGCATTATCGATTTTAATTTCACAACAAGTCCGCTATTTTTGCCAGTCATAGCTTTAGCGCCATCGCTACAAGTAGCGATACATTTTTTCCAATCAATATCGTAGTCGCATGTGCTTTCTAAAAACATATCGTACAAACACTGGCCAGAAGTGTTTGCAGGAAGTGCTTTGCAAAATAAGAGTTCTTCCATGATACTCTCCTCTGTTTCAAAGCGCACAAACACTACAAACTGAGCATGATCTGAAACATCTGTAGTCTCGTCAAACTGCATAGCAAAATGTTGGCTGTGATTACTTGATTACTTGTTCTTGAATATCATTGGCCATATCATTTATTCTGCGTGGAATTGTATTATCAGACAGCTTATTGATCATAATTTCAACCATATCAAGAGCTGCTAGCAAAATAAGATTTTCGGCAATTGTATGTGGTTTCCCTGCTTTAGCAACTCGATACGCGACTTTGTAGCTAGCTAATAATACTGACTCATTGACTCTGGATGCCTTAAATAAAGCTGCTTTACTACTAAGAAAATCTGTTTTGCAAATTGAAAAAAAAAATTACCACAACATATATCAGCACAACATTTAAAAGAAGGAGAAGCATCGGTACCAAAAAATTTATTAGATTTTTATTCCACTTTGATAGCCGGTAGTAATTGACAACGGAAAAATTATCTAAATGTATTCGTCAAATTAAATCTTATTGTGAAGATGTCATATATGGTGTTCATAATGGAAGAATTAAAACCTCAAAGCATATTATGCTTGGAATGACTTCAAAAAGTTTAACAAGCAGTCGCAAAATCGTTGATATTATCCATAGATACAGGCATTGCATTAGTTATCCAGGAGTAGAAGAACTAGAAACCGAAGCAACATTTACTTCAGTTCAAAAATCAAGTGTTTGTCCCGAAACGATTAAAAAATTACCACATCTATGTACCGGTGTTGCTTTTGACAATTTTGATCGGTTTGTTGAAACAAAGAGTGGCAAGGACAAGCTACATGATACTGTTGGGATAATTTACCAAAACGTTGATCTAAATAGTACACATGAACCACAATTAATAGATATTAGTAACGAGGTAACCGTAAACTCTAAAAAAAGGAGACGAAGAACATTTGAAGCCGTATCTATGGATGTGGGTGAAGAACCATATTCTAAAAAAATGAAGATGACAACTAAGTTGGAATTATCGGCTCATAAGGGTAAAAATTTACAACCCGTAAATGTACAACTAGTCATGCTTTACAGTTACCGAATATTTCAATGTGGGTTGGCTTCAATTGTTTATTAAGCGATAATAATAGTCCAAAACAAATAGTCTCTTACTTAACTCCCATTAATGCGTCACCCACTAACAAATCAGTAGTTTTAGAGAATATGAAACAAAGCCAGAAAATTTGTGAGCAAGTAAAGCAGTCTTCCATCCAAGTAACGTACGATCTTGCAATTGCCAAAGTAGCTTTACAAATTCAAGCTACCGAGAAACCACATCTTGATCATTTATTCATACATTTGGGGCCTTTCCACATCATTATGGCCTATTTTAAAGCTATTGGCAAGGTTATTACAGATTGTGGCTCAGAGTGATTTGTTAGCTTCGGGATCTGTAAGTGGATTTGGCTTCATGATGAGACATCAAACATCAACGATAATGATGAAGACTAAAACATAGCAAAACACTATTTAATATTTACGTTAATCCTTTTGAAATTGATTTTCTTCTTGTACAATTAATATTCTAATTAATTATTGTTTGTTGAGAAAAAAACATTAAGTATACACATATTTTCTAAATGAAAACAATAAAAACCTTTTGTTCTCTCTGTGTTAAAATTTTTGGATTTCATTATACTGCTTTTATTTCAATAAATACCCGTTAAAATATTGTTTAATTTTAAATAAAAATTTTCATTAGACCAATAATAACTTTAGTTTAATAGAGCTGTGTTATAGTGCCAACGTAATTATCATGCTCGCGCTCATATTCATATCGACAATTAAATTGTGTCTGGAGGAAGTTTAGCCGTTAAGATTGGTCTGGCTGTTTACAAACAGTAATAAAACAGTTCTCTAAGAGTGATATAAAAAGATGAAGCCTCAGAATGTAAGTAAAATTAGGATAATTTTTTGCAAGCTTTAAAGCGTCTGGCAGAAATTACCGCCGACAGGAAGTGTCTGGCAGTGTTGAATATTGGTAATTAATAACATTCTATAAAAAATATGTCAAAATCAGCTCTCAGACTTTAAGAAAAGTAAGTAAGATCTTTTTATACCTGTAGCACCTGGTACCTGCAAATTGGCCCTCGATCCAAGCTAGCGAGCATGCGTACGTTTCTAGTATATACTAAACTACTTTATGCCATATATTTCATTACTCAGAAAATAAGTAATGTCTGGGGGCTCTGGAATCTTACTCTATTACATATGAGGTTTATTGTTTATGACTGTGAACCCGTATTTCAAATAAATGTCATTGTAATGTCTATTTTTTTTTTTTTTGATTCACCACCACCGCTATTGACACTCGTACCAGATATTGAAGGTTGCGACCTCTTGAGAAACTTATCCATTTTACAAACGTACGGAGCGAGCGAAAAAACAAAAGAATGACGTCCGTACTTAGAGTTGACCGCGCTTAACTGAGTGAGATGAAAGTTGAAACCAACTTACCTTGTACCTACTTTCAACTCTCGCAGCTTGTTGAGTAGATCTGAATATAAATAGATGAATGTATCAAAATAGAAAAAAATCATTAACATATTCTTTTAATTAAATTATATTATTTCTTAGTCTTTCTATGTAACAAGGGGGTTGCCAGATTTTTTTAACTCGTAAAGGGGTCGTGAAATCAAAATGATTGAAAAACGCTGGTTTAGAGCATTATCTACCTCAACCACTTTCATTCTCAGATGATCCAATACCATTCCATCGACAATTTATGGCATGTCGATCTCTTTCAGGCAATCTGAGACAAAAGTTGACGGAATCAACTGGAATTACTGAGTCACTGTGGAAGGAAATAATAGGAATGTTGCATGAAGTCCATTTAAATAATAAATATTTGTTAATAAAATCACAAATCTAATAAATAACTTATTTGAAGAAACTATTAACTAAAATAATTACCAGCAACGGCAAATAGATTGCATTAAAACGGATAATCACGTAAAAAGTTCCAAAGCCCTCATCAATCTTCGCAGAGTAGGCAGCAAATCTCCTACAGAAATGGTTAACAATATAGCTTAGACATTTATACGACCAAATACTTCCATGAAACTTATTTAGAACTATCAACACTAAACTGAACTAATTGGATAATAAGCCACAATGAGCAGTATAGAATGCCAAGACACTAAGATCAAAAATATTCATTGTGTATCATGATAATTACGTAGTATCCATAATATCCGAAGCACATACGGTAGTTATATAATTTAACCCAGCAATTATACATATCAAAACAGTCATATTTGCGAACAGTATCTACAAACAGCACTAGAAAACAAAGTCCACTCGCTTTTCAACCGACTTCAATGAAATTTTTATTTTGTTTGAATTATATTACGAAGCCCACTAAGGAAAAATATACTGTATGAAAGAAATATAGTCAAAACTGAACTTTAATCACTAACTGAATCTATCCTGAATTACTTTCACAGTTAGATGGTTCCTTTTCCATATCAGATGGGATTGATTCATACTAGTCATGAAACCCTGAGGTAAAAAAACCAAAAGAGTAATATTATATATCAAGTGCCTTGTACTAATTGTGACTCTTTCTCTATGTAGACAAACATCTCAGTATTTAGAAAATAGACTAAGAGATCACCAATACGATAAAAAAATAGAACTACATTAACGAACCATAAAATATCAAAAAAACATAAATTCAATTATAAAGATTCAAAAATTCTTGAAACGGAATCTAATACACGAAAAAGAGAATTTTTAGAAATGAGAAAAAAACCGAAATATTCTAATAAAACTACAAATAATTTAATTGATTACTGCTACATAAATGAGCTGTAAGGACTGAGAAAAAATTAATTTTTCTTATTAGAAGAAAATTCTTTTTTGTTTTTATTCTTATTTTTATATTCTTGATGAAGGTGATATTGATTAATATAAATACGCAAATTATCAGTTCCAATATCTTATTTTGATAAAGAATTAGTCGAAACGTCAATTTTTCATCAAATTTTTGAAATCATTAGATTATTAAAAAAAACTAATTTTAAAACAGAAGAGACCTAAAATCAATATATATATATATATATATATATATATATATATATATATTTGCTTCATTTCTTCACTGTAAATACTCCTCTAAAAGGGTACTCTTTACAAAACGTTCTGCGATAGGTTATTTCTGATGCATAACTTTTACGATTGAAATGGTCACTATGAACCAGTTTACTATGGCAGCATGGAATAAAAATAAAGTACATCTTTCTGGTAGTTCAACATCATATTAACATTATTTATTGTTAGACATATTCAAGGATCTATCTATAAACCACTTTCGTAGTTCCATTAACGGTTGATATAGCTATTTTGTCATTATATACCACTACAGAATATGTTTTTAGAACGCTACAGAATTTTTTATTGGAAATTAAAATATGGGTAAAGAAACAACGTGAAGAAATAGCTCAAAATCTACTCATTTTCAGCAGGTATGATCATCGGAAATAACACCTCAAAAGGAGCGAAATATTAGGAATTCCTACCAACTATTCATTAATGAACAAAATTCTTATTTGCAAGTTCACAATAAATCCTGACATACGAAATAGCACTTTGGGGAACGGTCGGTAATTTCAACTTAATACAATGCTCAGAATAATATAAATAAGCGATGAGATAAATGAGGTAAATAAAATAATTCATGGACAAATCATCAGAAATACAACAACATTGACCAAATCTGAAATTCCTGAAGTAGATATTGACCCCTTAGGTGTACAAAACCAAAAATTATGCAATTATGCAAATTCTTATATAAAACTCTCAAGATACTTCATAAGTTGTGTTACGTGGCGTAATATATATTAATAGTAATTAACTTGATATTCACATAATTTTATGTCAATCTATATTGTTAAATGTTGATAAGAAATAATTGTCAATTTTGCCCTCTCAACCAACGATGAACTTTTGAAATTGGTTAGTATTTTGAATTAATAGGAAAAAAACTAGAAATAGGATTGTTAAAGTATTTTGTCTATGAAGATCTGAGATCTAAAGTATCACTTAATTTAGGATCCAAAGTATCTGGTCCAAAATAGTTTGAAAATCCCTAGATCCCGTTCTCATTCTCATCTATTATCCACCAAACAGCTCAACCTACAACACGAATAAGATTACAAATTATGGGAATGGCTGGACCTGCAACTAAAGAGAGATCCTTATAGTGCATAATTTATTCCAATATTACGTACGTGAAATACATAAACTAATCCAACAAGTTATATTTGTAGAAGGCACTAATGCACTACTGAACGTTATCTTGGGTTTTTGCTATCCAGGTATCAAGTTACAATTCAACTTAAAGTGAAATTAAAGGAAAAATCGACCCCTATCTAGCGCTATTGCAATTCATTAAATATAATCGGCTTTGTCTCCCAAGCCTAAATTGTTTTCAAACAAATTTTCTTATTATTCCATTTCACTGACAACTCATTTAATTTTCAGAAGTAGAAATACCACAACTCGTAGAAATCTCCGAAGAAACTCAAGAAACTTCAGGGGAACCAGACGAAGATAGCACAGAAAATACAGGAAAAAGGCTCTACAATGGTTTTCAAGGACCTTACAGTGAAAACGAACAGAATAATTTACCCCTAAACATCAGTTCTACTTGTTCTTTCTCGAAATTCCACAGTCTATATCCTGTTCTACTGATATTACTTCAAATATATTAAGAGAGCGAATGTCAGTTTCTAGAAGAAATACATTTTGTTTCCGATTCAATTATCCCAAAAATAAAAAACAATACATTTTATCAAAATTCAATCAAAAAGCAGTTGAATAAAAACAATGATTATTCAAATAGGGATCATTGACTTTTTGAAACAAGTTGTATTGCATTTATGATAGCAGTGCGAGGACACATTGTATAATTATGTGATATGTGCCAAATCTACATGTGCTTTCGCTACTACCTATTAAGCTGTGTGTTATATCGTACCTTGCATTAAAAAGTTAAATGAATCATAATACCCAAATACACTTCTTTTGTATTGATATTGCTTAAATCTGAACAACACTCAAACTTCATAATTTTTCAAGCCGAAACTTTATACTCGATAAGAAAATAAAATTAATATTAGTACTGAAAATTATATTCACCAAATCATGGCAAAGTAAGTAATTTCCATAGTCATCAAGTTATGTTTATTCAAAATAGATAAATCCAAAACGAGTCAATAAATACCTACCTCTTGTCCGATCGCCGCCACTGTGCGCTAGCTGACAGAAACAATAGACAAAAGCTGGCTGGCCAATTATTTCCTCAATTGATAATGAATATATTAAGAACTGCTTCGCTGTGTTCTTCTCTTTATATTTATACTCTGTGTTTTCATTATTGTTCACACTGTATCGTTATTAACCTAACTATTTCTTTTACTTCACTTTCCAGTCGGACATGTTTTCGAAAATAACCGTCTACTCTCACACCCAGTAAATAGCGACAGTACATAGGAGCCGGAAATATTTCTCACAATCTTTAAATATATTTTCTTAATATTTATGTTATTATATTCGACAATATTTATCAGTTTGGTGTTAGTATTGTGATGATTGATTTTGAATTGAATATTTAGAAAGTTTTACTAAAGAATTAACAATTACCTATCTGTTTATCTTCAGCATTATTGTTCCGAGATTAAATCAAAAGATACTAATGTAAAAGTATTTAGCTTTTAGAACCAACTAAAAAATAGTTACTAGCTAAAAATAGATTATTCATGCATGGCAACACTATTATGATCTAACATATTGAATTAGTAGCACTCTCAAGGTGTTTCTCGGCTAGAAGGTACTTGGGAGCAAAAGACATCTACAGAGAACTTTAACAGAAAATACAAAACAACAACTACTGACACTGACTGGTAAATTTAAAACTCAGCGAACACAAGATTCTCAACTAACCACTCACATTGCTCTGTCATAACACCAGGAAATTAAAAGTTACACGCCTCGTTTTCCCTTGAAATTGATCGTTTCCTTTTAAAATATTGGAAAACTTATTAAATATTGACTTGTACACAATCAGCAAAATTTTTTAATGTAAGTGTACCTTATCCTGTATAAAAATAGTATAGCAAAATAAATAAATGTGAAAATATGTTGCTAATAGTCGCCTGAATATATCGTTTTGAGTCGTAAATTTATTTGTATCCTTTACTAGTTGAATTTAGTCATTTATCGAATTATTAATATAATTTCAATATAACATAAAATGTTTATATTTGAGCTAAATAAATTGTTTGAAAGTACCATTAGTTATTTCATTCTGCTTACACATAAGTTCGAAGAAAATTTTAAAAATTGCAGAAAGTAAATAGACTAGCCGTGACGTGACCCTGGAATTAATAGTTCACAAAAATCAACATAATACATGTCATGTTTTATTTTGCCAAGATCTCTACACAATATAGATCTCGCAAATTACTTGTAGCAATTATGTGCTTAATTATTTATCCAAACACTATTTTTGATTCACTCAAGTTTTAATGTATATTGCCATAAACGAGAGCGATTTAAAGGTATAAGTAACTGTTCATAGGTTGACTACACTATTTAAACAATGTTTCTGATCTCATAATGGGCAATTATGCGGAGAAAAAATAATTTCTAGTGTTATTTAATCATGATTTTTAATTTAGAAACCAATTGAAGAAATTAAGGAAAAGTTACGTGAATATTATCCTGAAAGTGTTTCATCCCATCAAATGATTTGTGTGACCTTATAAGCATGTATGACGCTGGTCGTCCGGGACTCTCATTTAATGTAACTACTACAGAAATGGTTAATCCCTGCTCTTGTGCTTAGCGATCATGGAATAAAAGTATGTGAGATAGCTATTGAAGTAAATATTTCAATCAAACAGGTATATAATATTTCACATGGAAGATTAAATATAAAAAAACTATCTTTAAGGTGGGTGTCGCGATTTCTTAATGTAGATTTAAAGCTTTTAAAATTCAAACGTGAGTCAAGTAATTTTTTTTCGATATGTCACATTGGATAAAGCTTGGGTACACCATTATACTCCAATAACAAAAATACAGTCGAAACAATGAACTTCATCCATGAAATGTGCTCCAAAGAGAGCCTCCGATTACTTGCTGTTCTCAAATATAAAAAAAGATATTAGTGGGAGCCGCCCTCGAATTTCAAACTTCCGTGAAAAAAAATGATATTACGTAATCATCTAATCACTTCAATTTTATTTTGTCCCAGAGACAGAAATAAATGAAATCTATCTATGCATTTCACAACACAGCTTAAGAAAGTTAAATATGATTATGAATAATGAAATGCCTTCTTTATACTGTTGTGTTCTCTTCTCTAAAGTCAAACTCAAAAAAATGAAATTAAAATGCATTTATTAATTGTACTGAAAATGTGATAAAACTACATCAATTGTATATTGGCAACTCACATTACAAAATGTTCTACAGTTCTGTAATGTTAGTTGCCGATATACAACGCCAGTAATAGTATCTGTGGAAATTAGAAACCATAAAAAATGCCAAATATTTTGCCAATTATTTGGTATGTATAAATAATTTCCCTTAACGTGACTTGAAACGTCGGCTATATTGCTCTCCTTGATAAAAAAGATATAAATAAATGTAATAGACCCTATTGGATGTGTATTCTTTCCTTAAGCGAATAGACGTTCTGTACAGTATGAAGTGTAGTGTAACGATAATGAGAACTCTCTCTATGTATAAAAAGAGTCCGTACCATTGGGAAATTTTGAGCTTCTTTATTAAAATTCTGAAATTCATAACAAAGCGCCGAAAGTTGTTAGAATGGGACAAAAATAAAAAGAGTAGTATGTTGTATTTTTATATATGTAAAAATGATACGGTTTTATATCTATAAAGTATTGATTTTAAATTTGAGATCATCCTCAAATTTTTTACTTTTTTATTATTATGGTTTTATTACATATATAGTTCTGGGATCATACTACAGAATATACCCAATAAGAAAGTCTACTTTCATCTGAATTTCAGCAAAACAAATTTAGTTCTGCCACTTATCAATCGTTGTGCTAATGCAACAAGAATGTGTCATTACTGTCAATTGTCAGATAAATAATCATTTGTTTAAATTACCTAAACGCTTTTCTGATGTGTGTTCTAAATGAGAAGAATTTTATAAAATTCAATGCTCAATATCAAATAATATCTCGTGTCAAAATCATTTTCTGGAAAGGGATTTTACAAATTTCAATAGAAAACATTTGAAGTATAAAGCTATCCCATCTATTCCTACCCCTAATCTGCCTTCATTGTCTATCTCCATTTATGAAGATCACAGTTACTTCAAAGTGAATGACCATATAGTAAACCAAGAACATTCATTTGCTGTACATACTGGTATAGTAGATACTGATATTATCGTCGAAGAGCATCAAGTTGATAATGAGTTGATAGTTCGTGTGTTCATGCGTCTACATCTGGCAATTTATCTATACAAGAGCCATTGGAGTTGTCAAGTAAATTTTCAGACTGTACTGTTTTGAAGAATAACAAAGAGCAGTTAGACATTGAAGATGTGTGAAATTGGAAGATATAAGTATAAAGAAGAAAATTAAATAATGTAAGGAAAAAATTCATTAATCACAGTTAAGAAATATTCATATACAGGTACAGCAGAATGATGACTATACAGGATAAAACTTTTACTATTTCTATGTACAACAGAAGTCTCTACAACTTTTGTTGTTATTTTCAGTGGGTTTGGGTTCTTTGTTGTTAAATGATGAATAAACGATACTTGTTTTGATTAACAAAAACTCTTGCTGAACAATCTTAGGATTGTTACTTAATAATTAAAAGTTCTTAAAAATTACAAATTGTAGAACGCTCGCCTGTCACAATATTTGTTTCACTATTACACTGTCACTTAAACATATCTAAGAGTGTTTGTCCCCTGCCAACTTAACTAAATTAAAAGTTAATATAAACATGGCTACCAACTATATAAAACAAAATAGTGTGAGATAGGGATAGGTCGGATCAGCTGTTAATTTGATCAATTATCAACAACTTTTTATTTCATTATTGATAAATTGATATAGTTTATTCATTTTACTACTAATGTGCTATATTTTGTGTCAGTTCTAAGATGTTTTTTATTATGAATTCAGGAAATTGCATAATCGGAACTGGATGGAAATGAATAACAATACAGTATTCTGCATTGTAAATTTAAATAAACCGCGAAAATAGATTAGTTCTGCCATGTACCATCAACAACACTGGCATCGATAAACCGCCATGCTGTTTCCATTGAATAACAACTAAGTTTGCATACATACGTCATCCTTCAATTTAAGCAAAATGTCATAAAAACAGTTATTAAAAAATGTGTCATATTGAGCAAAAAACGTAAAATGTCTGTTATAGTTTCCAGAATGTGAATTATGTTTGTGTTGATGTATAACAGTTTAATGTTATTTATAATTTGATTATTTGTATTAATAGGTTAATTCAGTAATCACAAACTTCCATCACAATTAATAAAAAAATTATTGTTATTTAAGAGAAAGAATATTACAAGAGGAACGATGTGGATGCCCACCCATGTACAAGTAACTGGTAAGTAATAAAATTTTTTAAACCCCTATTCTCAATTTGTGTTATTTTAGTTCAAAGAGCAGAAAAAATTCTCTTGAAAGGCAAAAACAACACTAATGATTGCTTTGTGACTATTGCTCTGGGTAAAACGAAATATCAGACATCAGTTAAGGAAAAATCTGGACAACAAGTTGAATGGCATGAGGAATGTGAACTGTAAGTAAGAATTGACCCATTTACCTTCTAATCCACATGAATCGGATTTATATACGTACAAGAATTTTATTATATGTCAAGATTACTTAACATTTGCATATTTCACACAGCAATTTGCACATAATGAATTTGAAAATATTTATGCCTAACAACTGATCAGGGTTTCTTATGTATAGATTGTTAGTAAAGAAAAATCAAATAATTTGAAATTTGAAGGTATTACAATTTAATATCTATAGGAGAAAGTACTGAAGTAACATAGTTAAATATGAATAAGTAAAAGAAATATTTTCAACTTATTGCTTTTTAAACCTCTTATTATTTATTAACTGAATTCAGTCCATCACATATCGCAAATATCTCATGCCAGTGGCACAAGCTAAGTAAAAATCAACAAACAACAAGAATTGAATGTTTTTTACAAAAAAAATATGAAATTTTTGGTATTTTATTTTCATGAGAAACACACTTTTTGAAAGTAATAGAAGTCTTATCACAATATTTTCACATTTCTCTTCTATAAAATGTGTGAAGGTAATATCAGAAAAAAATACATATTCAACAATAACAAGTTCATTGCAATAAAATATAAATTGTTTTTAATTGAATGAAATCAATGAACTTTAATATTAATGTTTATTTTATGCTTGACCTCTCCATTATAGAATATTGTTAATGTAAGGAAGGGGTCATTCAGTACATTTAATTTAATTATATTTGATGTCATCAACTATCTCACATAGTATATGTAAATTTGAAAATCTATAATATACAATAACATTAGTACTGCCAGTTTGCATTTGGCAAAAGAGTTATGGACCCCTTGTAGATAAGTACAAGGGAAAATGTTAATAGGTGATTTAAAGAAGACATTGAAAACAAAGGAAAGAAACTATATAAGTTTTACTTCAAATAATTGACTGGAAAGAACTAGTGACTTCATGACAATCCCAGCTAAATTCCACTACTTACACCTATAAAAGAGTAAGAGGATATTAAGAAAAATTACAAGAACATTAATAACCTTGAGTTGTTTTTGAGTTATTAATTTCTTATATAATTTCAAAAATACAAAATGATTTGTTCTCGAAGGGTTTCTCATTAGCCCGTAGTCTTTGATTGTTTACAATTTATAATTAAAATAATATTCCAAATAATACGAGATATTATTTCATATATATTGCTACTAAATATAAAATACGGCTAAAGATATTTTTGTTATAGATGTTATTGTTTTAAAATTTGAAAAGTTGGACCATTCAATATTTCTAACAGTATAACGTTTTTCACGACTGGCAATCAGGCTTTGTTATAAAATTACAAAGAGGAATTATGAAATATTATAAAAGTAATGATTTATTACTTCTTACAGAGGAATGGCGACATGTATGTACATTTATTAAATAAACATTATTGACTTGGCTATTATTTCTTCTATCAATACAATGTAAAAGCAACATAATGTAATAATAGTATCATCCCTTTCATGTGCCTGAAGTTGTAAATTAATTAATTTGTCCAAAATTACATAACTTGGAAGTAATATTAAAAGAAGAAAAATTATAAAAAGCTAAATAGATTGAAAAAAATAAAATACATGTATAGGGTTTATTAAAGACAATTAGTTTAAAATTAATATTAAAATCCAAAAATGTGTAAATACATTATATGTCTCAACTGAAATAAAAAATTAAATATTATCTTGAGTACAATCAAAAGTGTTGAAAAAATTATATTTAAAATGGAGTTCTGCCTCAATATAACTATTATCAAGGTGAAGCATGTAATAAAACTTTCCTATATTTCTAAAAATAATCAAAAAAAATTGTCAAAACTATAATGAACTTATTATACGAGGATGGTCCCTGAAGTACCAGGCCCAACAAAGAAAACACAAAAATTTTGAAAAAATATATTTATTTTTCAATGTGATCTCCATTTAGCTCCATACACTTTTCCTAGCAATGTTCAATAAATTCAATAACCTTTTTATAATAAGAATCGTCAAGCTCCTCAACATTTCCATTAACTGCTGAAATCACCTCTTTATTGTTGGAAATCTTTGACCACCTAACCATTTTTTCAATATGGGTGCATGACGTAGCAATTCAAACTTTAGTTCATTAGTAACTGATGTGAGCTGGTGCATTGTCTTGATGAAACCACACTTTATTCTTAACCAAATGCGGCTATTTTTTACTTGATTTCTTCGTTCAAACGTTCACATAATACTCGCCATTGATAGTTTTTCTCTTTTCAAGGCAGTGAATGAAAATTATCCTACGCGCATCCCAAAAAACCGACGTCATGACCTTGCCTGCAGATGAAACGGCTTTTGCCTTCTTTGGAACCAGTTCTCCCTTTTAAGTCCATTGTTTTGATTGTACTTTTATTTTGAGTGATGGATCCACGTTTCAACCATGGTAATGAAACAGCGTAAAAATTCGACTTTATTTCTGTGAAACATTATATACTTCTATATAATACTTGAAGTGCCTACTATGCTAGCTCAAGCACTTTCAGTCGACGAAAATACAGTACCGCTTTAGGGATTTTTCTTTTCTGAAATTGTCACCTCATTTGTTCGTACAATGCGATGCTGGACTTCGCTGGTCGTACGGCCTCGTTTAAACTTTGCTACCCAATATTTAACTGTTGATAATGAAAGAGCAGTCTCACCCAGACTAGAATCTAGTTCAGCTTTTATATTGGGTGGGCTAAGGCCTTTCAAATAAAAGTATGGTATCACATAACGACGACCAATTTTTTCCATGTCTACAAATTCACTGAAAACATTCACTATTGATGGCTGCCAAACAAATACTCAACAACATGGCATCTTCATACTTGAAACAAAGCTGTATAGATCTTCTACTTTCTAATACAGAGCTATTTTCCAACTACCACCAAATTAGAATTTTGAAAAATAATCATATATGAAATCCTTCAAGAACACCTTTTATATCTTGTTGATATTTAAAATTATATATCCACTTGTCAATTGCAACAAATTCTCTGTTAAACTACATTGTATCTTATGTATATTCTGGGTTTATTTACTATAATCACCAACTGTGAACAGAAATTGTGCTTCTCAATCAGAAGTGATGAATTTCTACATTTCGATCTAAATTTTGGACAAATTACTTGTATAAATCTACAAATTGATTAAGTGAAAAGAGCTTGGATTGATTATTATTTCAAAAATGTGATCTATAGACATTAACTGAAGATGATCATTTTCCACAAGTATTATCAGAAACATTAAAGACATTTATATTGTTCTATTTCAGGCCAATACCAGATCAGGGTAATACAGCAGAAATTATTTTAACAGTGCTGCATCATAACTACCTAGGTATAGATGAATTTTTAGGCAGAGTTAATATTCCATTGAATACTTTGGATATTTATGAGAGACCTAAGAACAAATGGTTTGAGTTACAAAGTAAACCAGGTATGTAATTCTTGTAACTATAAGATACATTCATAATTTCTCTATTTACTAAATTTCTTATCATTGTAAACATTATAGGTAAGAATTCAAAAAAAGAAAGAGGACAACTGGAAGTAAAAATAGGATTCACTGTAAAATCGGGTAGTTTAACTAATTTAAGTAAAAAGGAAAAACATAAATCTTCTTTATCTCATGTTGCTCAATCTGTTGGAGGAAGTTTGATGAGCTTAGGGAGTGCAGAAAAGAGGAAAGGTATCAAAAAATTTGCCAAATCCATAGGATCAAAAATGAATTTGAAAGGAAAAAAGAAAGATTATAGTGATGGCTCTTCTATTGGAAGTGTTGGGAGTTTGACTATACAAAGTGAGAATGAGAAATTTCATAGTAAACAGTCTTTTGATGATGCCGATCCTGGTGTGGTTAGTGATGAGGATGACTTCATGGTAAGAAATTAACAAAAATTTTTCACGCGCTGTAGCATGGATTTTTCTTCAATTATTCACAAATGTAACAATATATTTATATAAAATTAGACTGTTTCATACAAATCAGAACAGCTGCTTGTACTCCTTTTTGTAAACATTGCTATTTTTAATCTTCACAAAATGTGATTAATTTTGGTCCGTTTCAATCTATGATGTTATTATTACAGGTATCCCTAATGGTGTTGAAATTTATATTTGATTCCAACATATAATTGTTATAACTGTTTTTCCAAATAAGTTTTTTTCCTCAATCAATGTCTTCTTCAATCATGATGTTCAAAATTAATATCTATATAGTATTACACTCTTCTTCAATAAAAAAATAGGTTGTAATTGTACAATTTTTCATTTTTATTGATCTAATTTATTGAAATTATTTTATTCTTTTCATTTTGTGTTGAATGTTACAAAGACATCTTTTATTATCAAGATTTCACGGATTGCTCTTATTTCAATGTCTTGAATATCTTAATTTGTAACTTTCTAAATTCATAACCATTATGACTCTTGCAAATTACCAAAATCTTGGAACGTCTACATTCTTTATATTATTTTTGTAAAAGTTACAGAAACATTACTATATCATTCACATTTTCTTTTTTTAGCTTGATGATCTGTCCCACAAGAGCTCAGCAAGTTCATTAAACCATCCAATTTCAATTAAAACAGCCTCGCCCATATTGAAGAACTCTTCTATTGAAAATATCAGTCACACTGAAAAAAAGAGTGCATCAGCCTCTATACCACCAATAAAACCACCAAGAATTGATCAGAAACCGCCTCAAGATGAGTGGGAATCTAAACTAATTGGAAATAAACCTAGAGGTAAGAATATTATGAATAGTTAAGACATTATAGGTAAAAGACAAATTATGATTTAATATCATTGTTAGTTATTACAGTTCTGATATTATGATTATGCTCATTCAAATATTGCTAACAATATTGTTTTTAATTTAACTTTAATATATTGTAATTGAGTGAAGGTCAACAAAAAATATGCAAATATTTGCAAATTGGAATATATTAGGGGCCAGGAGTATCATATCAGTACTCTTGTATCAACTTAGCAACAAAAACAATATCAACAGTAGTTTTTTCAAATAATCAGTTTCCTCTATTTCATTTATTGTATGTATTGGAATTTAATTAGTATAACATATTACAAAAGAGTTTAGACTTGATTTTAATCTGACAATCATGGACTATGGATTCAAGAAATATTAGGTTTCCTGATAATTCTTCAAAAACAATAAATTGGACTCTAATTTTAATAAAGGAATCTAAAAGCATATTTAAATTAGATTTAAATTTATTCTAGTAACAATGAGACCTGGTAGCAGCGAATCTTTAAACAGACGATCATGGGATTCTTCAAAACTAGCATCACAAATAGAAGAAGAGCCTTCAGAGTTACTAGAAGTACCTCATTATAAACTTGAAACTATTAGTTTGAGGTCTAATAAGTCTCCAGAAGCGCTTAGAAAAGATGTCAAAGAGGGAATGTTTTCAAAATTTAAAAACTTTAGAAAAGGTGACTAAAAACTTTAAAAACCAGTAGCATCGTCAATATTCAATTATGAAAATAGAGTGGAATTTATTGTGAACTTGACTTTGAATAAAGTTGAATATCTTAGCTGTTATATGTTGCTATTCTGTTTCTAAAATGTTTCATGTTACTATTGTATATTATTTTGTCAGATTTGCTTATTTCAAATTGTTATTATACAAATTCAAATTACATGAATTTTTAACTCCATTAGATCCGCTAAATTACTAACAATAAAGTAACAAAACACATCTTGAAACTCGGATCCTTCCACTCATAATTGCAGCTTTCTTCAAAGCCATTATATGTATCTGTAAAGATCGCCCAATAGAATCTCAATTTAAAGACATAGTACATGTATCAAAACAAAGAGGGTTACATATAGATAGAATTCTTCTTGGTACATTGTTTAGTCTAAATGGTTAATCGTATATCACTCAAACTTACTTTTGAGAGATAATATAGTTCTTACGAAAAATTTGTATTTGTATCAGTAGAAAATCGTAACACTACACATGAAAAACTAAAATATTGCCCCATTGATTTGTTCTCCACCTTTATAGTTTTTGGACAAAAAGACACTGCTTTTAATTTACCAGAATTAAAAAGGAAGCAGTTGTGGCTAAATAGAGGATAGAATAGACTCCTGTCAACCTTTTTAACAGTGTATCTTTACTAAATATCTATACGTATACCTACATGAGAACGTTGCCAAAATGCTGTGCTGGAATCAAAACGACTTAGCAATGCTGAAATTCACAAAAATGCAAAAGCTGAGCTTGATCATTATGTCACCCTATGGAGGCCTTTTCCAAGTCACCTACTCTCTTCAGTGCTCTGGATTGTATTAATTACTCTAAGTAGACTTTGTGTGGTAAGTGGTAAGCCTTTACGCAAGTGGTATGACAGCAGCATATTCTTCAGCCAAAGTTTTCAACTCCAACGAGCATTTTGGGCTATTTTATCTTTAAAAATTTTGACATTGCATCTATCAAGTTTCAAAGCACATTGACCATAAATAACTAAATATCAAGTAGTTTTTCTTGTTAGTTGGCGTACTGTAGATAATTGTTATAAAGCATCTAATACAAGAATTATTATACATATGATTGAAGAAATAGTTTTAAAAATGACAATTCAAGAAACACAATAAAATTTTAGCATTCTATTTTCAACCCTACCAAATTCATTAGTCACGTACTTAAACTGATATAATAAAAGTGTATCTATTTTTGATAGAATATCTTCTAAAATTATTTATATTCTATTGTTATTGTTACATTCATTAGTTGCATGTAGATTGCTTGTTTTAGATAAACATGAACTTTTATCTGACCATGAAACACCCATCAATAACTCAAGTGAACGAATTATTATAGGAGGAGAAACTGAAATTAAAGTACCTGCACAAAATTATCGTATTTCCAATGAATTATTGCAGAAATATGAAGGAAAATCTAGAAAGGTAAGTCAATTTGTATAAAAAATTATTGTATTAAAGCAATTAACATTCGTTACTTCATCTGGTCAGTAAATAGTTTTTGTGATAACATTTGACTGTCAAATTTTACGTTTTAGGATTTGATATTATCTTTAGTAGAGACTAAAAATGACTTGGAAAAGCAAAAGAAGAAGTTGAAGGATTTAGAAGATTATTTAGATGACTTATTACTGCGTGTGATGGAAACAACTCCCTGTATTCTACAAAATCCTTATGTTACATGCAAGATGGCAGCTAAACATACAAAAATGACGTAAGTAAAATTGTTTTACATAATATAGAGACAAAAGCATACCTCTTGATGTTAATCAATATTGGAAGTCTTCTAGAAGTTTCCTCTGTTATCAATATACTGTCCCATGAGGATGTCATTATAGTACCTTATTTTCATATCACTTATAAACCTAGACAAATTAAAGGTACTATGGTAGAGTATTTTTTATAAATTTTTGTTAGACTTCATTTTCGAGACGTACGATAATTTAATTTAACATGACAAGTTCAAAGTATACTAGCATAAGAGTATGATACTTCTTTTTTTGATTCATGATTAATTTAATCTAATGGGTTTTCATTGTCCATTCAATTAGAATAGATAATAGCACTGTATTGATTAATTTATAGAGACTATTTCACCCTATCCTTCAAAATGGGTTGTAAAAATAATCGAACTACAATTTTACTCTAAGCACCATCTGTTAAATTGAAAACTTTTTCACACTGTAACAGTACATTAGCTTGTCACGTTTCTGATATAGCGTGCTTCAGTTATTTCAAATTCTTCAGTTTTTTTCACCTTCTCACTTTTCAGGTATCTCCAGAAAAGATTGTAAAGTGCAGTTTGAATAAAAAATAAGTTTTGAGTTGAAGCATTAAGTTTAGCACAAACATTTGCTTCAACTATAATTGTACTTGCAGAAAACAATGTGAATAAGATTTATCTTAGGAATTTATGCTTTCTTGCTGCAACAATGTTGGATCTTTGAAACTTTTCGGCCATAAATTCTTAGCATATCATTGTAATAGTGCTCACAAGACATTGTCTTTGTGTAAACGTGACTTTGTCACTCAAACAAAAGTTACCTAACTTTTGTTTTTGCAAATAGTTGATTAGCCTAATATTTGTCTTCAGTTCTTGATTCAAGATGCTTTGATATGTTTTCCTCATCTCAGAAATAATTGTAAAAATCTTCTATGATATATACCTAATTGCTGTATATTCATAATCTGTATACCCCTTATTTTAAATTTCTGTTAATCCCTTATTTTACGCATAATACAAATTCTGAGCGCTAACCACCAAATCACGTTTTCGGTAATTCGTAACCGCAAAAAGCAGTGCAACAATATTCTACCTTCGTACGGCGCCCCAACAAATATTGTTTAGACATTTTTGTATTATATAAATAGTAATAATTGTTTTGAAAATATTTAGGTAACCTTTATCAAAGTTTTCTGTAGAATAATTTCTGATATTCATAATTTTTTATTCCAGGAGCTGAATACTCTTGCTTACAATTTCACAACTGTGCCAGTAAGAAGTTCATCAATAAAGAAGAATGGTAAAATGATATGACTTTGAATGTTAATCTATTACATCACTTCCTAGAAAGTAACTTCCATTATTTTCACATCACTAACTCAAGATAACGTTTTAAAGGTCGTTTTAGTTGTAACATATTCTTGAAGTGAATGGGTTACCCCTTTTGCCAAAAATGTGTGATATAAATTAATTCCACCATTTTAGATGAAAAATTTTCGGTTTAAAATAAATGTCCAACTAAAAAATAACAAAAATTCACCTATACTTAATCACAAGTTTTATCAAATATATTAAAAATATCGCACCTTCAGTGCAACAAAGTCACAACAGCTCATTTTGTAATTTTAAGGAGTGGACTTATAAGTTTTTTTTGCATTTATTGCCTTATTACTGGATAACTATTTCTAGTAGGATTTAAATATTTATACAATTAATTGTTTGTTATATTAGATATAGTGATATAGTTTTACGCAAAAGGCTTATTTTGAATTACTAAAAAATGTTAATAAAAGATATGACATAAAAAGTGTCCTGGATTGTGACTTTGTTGCGCCAGGAGTTATTTAACATATTCATTATTATTCAAGATAAGGTTTTAAATAAAATAAAAACTTTATTAATCAAAATATATTGTATATTTTCTTCTCAAATAATCAACTACTAACAAAAAGTAACTCAAAACAATTGAATAATTATTTAAAAAATAATTTGGCATCATTTGGGACTGTTCATAAATTACGTAACGCAGAAATTTAATGGTCTGTGTGTCTGTCTGTAACGCTACTGAAGCAATCCTACTCTACCCTGTCTGTCTGTCTAGGATAACGTAACATCTCGAAAAAGAAAACGAGTTATGTAGACCATAAAAAAGCTATTTAAAAACGATGCTTTGCTTATACATGTTTATTTAACTTAAATATTACAAGCTAAATTATCTAATGTCATATTATATGGCTGTTAAGATTATATTTGTTCTTATACATTTTTTGTCCTATTAAAAATAATTAAATTTTAGAATTTGGATTATTAACTATGTCTTTGGTGTATCTTAAGTTATACTCATTTTAGATTAATCAGTACAATTATAAAAATCATTTCGTATCCTCGGTAAAAGGATTTTCCAACCAATCTTCAAGATTATGAATTTCTGGAACAGAATTTTTCTGAAGTTCACAGTAATTGATTATATTCAGATTTTCTATATCAACGTTCTCTTCGTAACTTGAAATGACTTGCTTCTTTCTGATAACGACACAGATGAACCATGTATGCTTTGTTTATGAATTTTGAAATATTTTTGTAGCGAAATACAAGCCACACGAGCTGCAAGTTCTTCCCAACAAGTCTTTTTGCACGCTTGGGCAAAAATAGTCATAAGGCATGCTAGTGAATCACGAATGTTCTGGTATTATTGTCAATACGGCTTTGCAATAGTAAGTCTGCAAATTAAATCTTTGTATCTATATCAGACTGAGGAACTTCGACTTTTGTCGAAGTTTGTTTTAGTGGGTATGGCAAGGGCAAAAACCCATCTGCCAAAAATTGTTTCAGTCCACTTCTAGCGGGTTTACAGCAATTTTCCTTAGAACATTTTCAGATCTAAAATGATTATGAAGTGATTTTCTGCACTTGAATTCATATTACAATTTTGTAAACTTGTAGTATTTGAACGTTTACGAATTTTCAAAATCATTTATCATGCATTAATTGATATTTATGAAAAAAGAGTAAAATAAAAATTTTTGGAACTATAAATTTTTAATCTCTGTAAAATTTATAATTATTTTTTTTTATTTACCTGAAGAAAATACTGACTTTCTCTCACATGGTTTGAATACCATACTTGCGATGGTAAATTAGGAATTAGACATATTCTGCCATCATTTCATAACCATCAACCACGCATTTACTTAAAATGTCCCCACAAACTTTTGCAACAAAAGACAAAAAGTCATTGTCGATGGTTTTTTCACTAGCATCTAAATGACTTCCAAAGTGGTCATGTTCGAGTACAACGCCTGCCAGTTCTCTGCTAAGGGGTGCCATTTTTCTTTCTACTGGATTGAAAGTACTTCTTTCCGGTGCATTGGTAAAAATAAATATTGCATCCAAATCGTACTTATAGAAGAGATCTATGGCATGCTGAATAACTTTGGGGTAGCGCGGGTTTTCATCTGGGCCGCCATCAACAGACAAAAATACAACTGGTTTCACAAAACCATTTTCAGCTATTCATTCATCATATTTTGCTTGAAAGACTCAATGCTTGAAACTTTATCCAAAACATTTTCGACATTCAAAGACGTACTCGAAAAAAATTGTACTGGTTCATTGTAGGTTTTATTTGAAGCATTCTTTGTTGACGTGTTCGACGTTTGAAGACGTTTTTGGAATGTCTAAATTTAAATCTAATTAATTAATATCAAAATTGTGTTTGAATAATTTAATAGGATAATGACATAATACAGTTGTTGATATTAATTTTGTATTTTCTATAGTTGATAAATATATACAAAATATTTTCTTAGATTAGATTTGTGATTATTTATAACAGTACGAAAATAACACAAACTATTTGCAATTTATTTTACGCGTATAACCCGTATATCTTGCACGACGTTTTTAGTTTTCGTACAGTTAGGCTGCCAGACTTGTGATGAATAGAAAAAAGTTCACATATATCGAAATGGCAACTATGAAGATCACCAGTAAACCGTAATCTTTTAAACTGGATTACCAACTGCACTAAAATTTGCATAAAGTTCGTTGTTGCGATAAACTTGAAATAAGAACGGAAAAATTTGTCCTGTGGCCTTTAATTCGCAGATTCCACTATATGTTGAAGCTCGCGACATATCCTGACCGTACTCAGTGTAACTTAAATGATTATTACCATTACCATATTACCACTATTATTAGTCAAATGATAATACTTATCCCAATTCTCAGCAACGTGCCTGACGATAGTTTCGCGAACCTCTCTACAAAACACATCTGTGTCGTAACTGCAAAAGAAAGACATGCACCATCGCCAATAATTGAAATCACCTTATCTGGTATGTTAACCCCATTAACGTTGAGATTATCGACATTTTATAAAAGTAGTTCCTTCAAATTGAACTAAAAATAATTCCCACTAAAATTAACACTTACAGTAAACCCAACTCTCGAATCCGTCTGACCTATACACAACATTAAATTTGACACTTCCACAAATTCACACATGTAACAGGTAAAGATCGTCACAGAATTATCGGTAAATATCACACTTATTGATGTTAGACTTTATTGACCCACAATAAACAATAGTAAAAGTGAATTAATACGTAAAACGCTGGAAATCCAATTTCATATTTAACCCTTTTTAAAAAATCAAAAAGAAATTTCCAAAAACGGAGAAATTAGTTTTTAGATATTCACACGGGACCCATTTCTAAAAAAGAATCACTGATATCTTATTTCGTCATGAAGAATTGCTAAATATATGGTTCCTTAATACAAATTTTTGTTCAACTCTTTGAACCCTTTCCAAATCGAATTTTGAAATTCGTAGAAATTGCTTTTTAGTTATTTGTATGGAGAATGTTTTAATGCAAAAACGAAGTCGATATCTCAATTAGCGGCCGAGAAAAACGAAAAAATCGAATTTGCAAACATCCCGTTTTACCCCTTTAAAATCGAAATTCAATCTTTTCCTAGCGCACCTCTACACACCAATACAAACATACCATCAAAATTTCATGTCTCTATCTTTAATAGCCTTGGCTGGGCGTTGATGAGTGAATGAATCAGTCAGTCAGGACATCCTCTTTTATAGATATAGATACTATAAATAATTACCGTAGTATATATTAGTTACACTCCTTCAAAAAAGCCTTTGCATATTTTATTTTTTCCTCTCTATCCACTATCTTGCCAACTCTATCTTTCCAAGCAGCCAAAAATTTAGCGTCTACATTGGCTTTTGGTTGATGCTGATAACACAGTTACTTTTGTTTTTCACTATTGAACAAATCAATTATGTCTGACCTCATTTTATCCGAAAACTCTTTTTCTTAATCAAACACGGAATGACTGAACTTTCAAGACTGAAAACTTCACATTTTTGAGGACAAATGCTAGCTGGATTCACTATATTTCTACAAACATCACCGCTTTCGGTTTATATCGGCGTTATGAAACAAAAAACTAGCGACAGTGGCGATGGCGGTTAAACTAGACTATGCACTAGTTCAAGCAACTATAAGGACTTCACGTTTGCGAGGACAAGCGCCTACTGGATTTGCTATATTCTCAGAAACATCACCGTGGTCGTATTTTGTCAATGTTTAGAAATAAAAGCCTCGAGGTGACGATGACCAGTGGCAGCGGCAACGCACTAGCACTCGATAGCAAACAAACGTATGGGTAGAGTCGATGTGAAAAATATTTTTAATGATCTTCAAATCAAATTTAAAAAATGTTACGTTACATTTTAAGAAAATTCCCTCTGTCTATCTGTAACACTACCGTAACAAGTTGTTCTTAGTCTGTCTGTCAAGGCGTTACGTAATTTATAGATAGTCCCTTTTCACACTTTGGAGTTGTAATTAAGTTCTAGGGCAAACTTATTCAATACTCAGTCTAATAAATGTATGAGCAGTCTTATAAATGATTTCATAATAATGTTCAAACTTAACAATAACATTCTAAGAAAAACCAATCTATAAAAATAAATTGAAAATATTTTTCTCAAAAAGTTGACATTTGTTAACTTTTTGTTGAAAACGTTTCCAATTTATTGTCATGTTTATCAGTTAGTAAGCTGTACTTAACATTTATAGCAGACAGCAAACGATACGATATTAACAAACAATAAGTAGTAAAAAATATAACAATGTTTTCAATACCCTATGATTGATGTAAGATTTGTACTCAAAAAGATACCAAATATCTATTAAAAAAGATGAACTTTTACCAAATTTTATAGTTTATCTTAGGATTAATTCAAATCAAACTTTTTACTTTAATTAAATTCAAGATTTTGTAAATAATTAATCAAATAAACTGTTAAACATGTTTTCATAATAGTTTGGAACAATATTAGCAGAAATTAATTCACGAATATCTTGCTTTTTATTGTTTGCAATTGGCAACTTAGAGCTATAAGCTGCACTCTAATTAATATGTTACATTTTTTTTGCCTGCACGACTAATTTTAATGTTAGCTTCGTTCTATTGTTCAGTTTTATATGTGGTTTTGTACAAATAGGTATCAGACTTTTTAATGAATTTCACGACTTTAATATCAGAAATTCTGATTGTTTCGCCATCAATATTTTTGCCAGTGTTCAAGTTAACATCGTTAGAAAGTAACTTTAAATCGTAGAAACTATCAAAGTTCATTTCATTAACAGTGAAACTATTACCAATCTTTTTGGCATTACGGATTAGAGCCACATATTGATCTGGGGTGTAAATGGTTCCAGATTTTTTTGCTCAGCGAATATTTTTCTCTATTACCGAGTGGACGCTATCCTCATGCCAAAAAAAAAACAGAATGTTTTCTCATCCTTAATATTCGAGATTGTGAAGTTATAACAGTTTAATTTACTTTTATAAAAAAATGCCGACGATTGACCTATAAGACAAGGCAACACTGCTTAAAGACCGTATATAGCCACAATGTTGCTGCTATCAGGCTTTTTGCACTCTTCTACATCTTGTTTCTTTTCTATTCTACTTAGACTCTTTTCTTCCTGATGTAGATTATAGCTGGACGTTAACGGTTCTTTATCTACAGCATTCTTATAGGCCTCGCATACGTCGTATTGGTCTTTACGAGGAATAAAAAAGTTGATATTAAACTGTGTATTGAAAATTCGATGGTATGCGTTGTAATTTGATGGTTCCTTGTTGCCAGATATACGTTTTTGACGATAATTACAGTGTAGTTCGGCTACAGTCAAACCACCATCTATGTATTCTCTTGATGAATTGGCCCTGATGTAATGGCTTTCCATCCTATAGATCGAATTTATGTGGTCTCGTACAGATTGTATTATTTCAGCATCTAGCTTTGACTGTTTTCCATGCTTACCGTGTTTATCTGTTGGAATTAAACTTATGCTTGTAAATTTATTTTCAAGTACAATACGTAGTGGTTTATTACTTATGGCCAATGTATTCAAAAGGAACGTCTTACAAACCCTTATTTCACTACTTTTATTTATGAGAAAGTAGGATGTGTTTGGTTTTCTACATTTTCTATTCACGTCTCCACCTTTTTGAATCTTGATGGTACGGAATTCAGGTTGAACTTGCTTTACACAAGAAGCACACACGCTGCCTTTGAAAAGAACGAAGGCCTCAGTATGTCTTAAATATTATATTCCTATCAACTGAGGAAAATTTATTTGCACAAGACAATCTGCAGGTACTCGTACAAGGACGAATAGTTTTTTCCGACATGGATTTACCTCAAGTTGAGGTATATGCTTGACCACTGTTTTTTAAATGCTTTCTCTGGTGTTTTTTCCATTGATTTGGGTTTTTGGTCCTTTTTTTAGACTTACAGTACTCGTTCAGTACTTGCTTGAATAGTTTCAGAAGCTGCATTATGATGTACAATTGACACATTAGAAACACGTTTCAAGCGAGATGTAGATCTGGAGTACTGAAAACGATTTCCAGAGCTAGATGAATACTACTTGAGCTGGACGATCCGCTACTTGAGTTGGATGAGTCACTGCTAGAGCTGGATGTACTACGGACTGACAGAAAAACTACTTTCTTTTGTCGATTTTTTTGCGGTGGTTCATATTCAGATCCATCACTCGCGGAAAAATCTTCGTTACTATTTGGTTTCACTTCATTGGCATTCGAGATGGTGTCTTGCCCTTGTAATAAAACTGTGTCCACGCCATTATAACATATTGTGCTCTCTTCACTAACTGAAAGATCTTTTTTTACCATCTGAAGTACGAGAGGATTCTACATTGTATTCATGATCATTGTCTTTGATCTTCAGGATGAAAGTCTGATAACCATGTTTCAACTGACACTTTGTTTTCCAATAAATTATTTTCTTCAATGGGAACCATGGAAATAATTTTTTTACTTCGGGAGCCCATTCCTCTCTAAAATAAAATTGATTTTTAAAGATATTTGTAAATCAAATTAATGTTTTTTCAATACTGCAAAGGCACGCACGCGACCGAAGTGAGAAACAACAGTAGGTATGCCATTACTCTTTTGACATCCAGAAAATTATAAAAGGTTAATTAATTAAATTAGCTGGACACCCTATGAATAATTATGCATTATAACAAATGACAAATTAAATTTCTCAGGCTTTGTTGAGTCAAAGTGGCTGAAGTCATGTATCACGATACTAATACTCATACTGATCATCGTTATCATCATAAAAGTAGCATTTGAAGTACTCATTAAAATTTACTTCGACCGAAGTCACTTTTTTAGTGTTATTGCAGCTCAAAACAATGTAGTTTATACTACTTTTGGGTCGACTTTGTCCAAAAATTAAATATTGAATAAAGGATTATGGAGTAACAGTCTCAATTTTATTTTTAAACTCAACAGTCAGTACTTATGATACAAAAAATGGAATTAAATAGTCACAAGTTTTGTTTATTATTACGTAATAAATAATAATATTGGACCTATATAACATTATTGTTGTTTACGGCTTTATAGTCCCAATATCATAGTTGAAAAAATAATATAAATGGACCTAAAAAATCACTTTTTAGTTAGTGACTTTGTAGTTCTAATTAGGGTAGTTAAATACAATAATGTTGGATCAACAGAAACGCTTTTATAACCAATGCCTTTGTAGCTCCAACATTTTTGTGAATTATAAAAAAGAATTGAGGTCTTGAAAATAAATATGTTTTTGTCGCTCCAAAAAGTGAAAATAAAAATGTTCATAAATACCTTTGTGTGGCTGTAGCTCCAATTCCCGTCAAACACTAATGGGCACAGAGGCGCTACTGTCGAATCAAACTTTGTTGGCCCAGAATGCATAGAAAAAGCGCCCATAACTACAAGGCACCTGTGCCATCTAGTAGAATTTTGAGATACTTTCGCGGATGTCTTTGATACCCCAAATATAAGCATGGTTCAGAGATAGTCTGGCATACTTAACTCAATTTTGCAGTTTAAAATATTTGTGCCTTTGTTGCACCGAAGATCACAATCATTATGACTTCTGTTGATAATAACCTGAACAACGTACTTCAAAACAAAATTGTTAATTATTAACAGATAAAATAGTAACTGGACTGAATGAAAATTATTGTTTGTAGAAGTAATAGGTCTTTTTACAAGAAATTTTTAATGAGATTGATACCCCTTCACTTTAATTTTATTTAGTATACTAGAGATATATCACTTTATCATAATAAAACTGTCGTCATTATGGAAAAGATTTAGGTTTCAGAGACAGCCTGAGTACTAATAATTAATTTATCGTATGTAAATAATGTACACTGTGCACTCAATAGGAGAAACATTTTTAGTTATAGTGAAAAATTTCATTATTTATAAATAGTTCTGCTTATTCTAAAATCTCTTAAAATTATAATAAATAATAATACAACAAAAAACACTCATTTCTATTTGTTCTATGAACATTCTATTTTAGGTAGGTCTTTAGTGAACAAAAAATATAATTACAATTCATACCACACTATCTATCATACAAGAAGATATTTATCTACCATTCAACTGAAAATGTTTTGTCTCTAACGAATACTCATCTAGTTCAGGTAATAACATTTGTACAACAAATAGAACTTCCTGTCTTGTTATCCTCTATAAACCATTGTAACAATTTTTTTCTAAAAAGAATGTGTTCAATTCTCAAGTTTTTATTATTGAAATTATCACTTGTTACATACAATTCACTACACTAATATCTGAATAGATTTCCTGTGGGATACCAAATAAATTGAAGAACTCTTTAACGAGCTACTCAGCCACTTTAGTAGCTTCCAATTTTATTTCTATTTTTTGCCACAAGGATATATTGTTATTATTATTGTGAAAGGAACCTCAAATCTAACGACTCTCCATCGAACAGACATGTTGTATTGGCCTATGAACTCCTCATACTGTTAACAATTCATTTCCTGTCACTTATAGTTTAGACAAGACATCGGTTTTATAGTTCGTCCTGGTTTTCTGTTCAGTTCTTTAAAATCCTGTACTTCAGGTAACATTCTACACTTTTTACATTTTGGGGCGACCAATTACAAAATCATTCATATCTTAGTGTTTCAAACAGTTGAATTCCACCACATTTTATGGTTTGTCACAATTTTTTTATAAAGAAAACTATTGTTTGCTGAAACTAAAATTGTTTCGATCTGAGCACACATTCCTGAACACTTTTCACAAAAACAATAACAATTATCAAACAAACTAACCTTCACTTTCTTAGATAGATTAATTTTTAGTATTTTATCACTCAATAGATTTATTAAATATTATTAATTATTTACATGTAAAGAGCACCTTATAAAGTGTAATATATTGACGGTGATGGTCTTGAGTGGCAATAATGTAAGTTCATAAATTTCATTATAGATTATATTTTTTTAACATATGTGTGTGTTTATACCATGTCTAGAAAATATAAAAGCAACCAAAATAATTCATGCCATTGATATTTATTATTATGTCATCACATTAAATTTCTTTTGGTTAAATATAAAAATGGTTGTAAAGTTGTTGGTCCTTCCTAATATTAAAGTTTTCATATTGGAATTTGTTTGTTTTTTTATAATTTGTATACTGAAATATACAATTTAATTTTAAAGTTGCTGTTTTAATTTTCCTTCACCTAGGTAATTCTTGTTTTTCAATTTTTATTTTTACAATCAAAGGACATTTACTTGACTATGATTCATTTTTTTCTAGTTAAAGAGCGCATAAAAATTGATGTGAAGACACAAGAATAATAATAATGTCAAAAAGATCACAAGGACACAAAAAAATTTCACAAAAAATGTCAATGAAAATATAAAAATTCAACAATGGCCTGAGTAGAACTCGCATTACAATCCAAAAAAACTAAATTTTACAAAGCAAAACTCAAAAATTTATAAAATTAAATTCCAAATTTGATGTATTGATATTCAATGAGGAAATCACTAATGATTATGAAATTATTTTGATCATTTTTCCATAAAGTTATAAAAACTAAACACAAATAATATAATTATATTTTAATAACACAATTTCAATAGACTGCATTATCTATGATTTACTGTGAATAAAGATGGAATTTGGACAATATTAATATTTGAATTTTAATAACATTAGGATAATTATTAGCGATATCAGAGTCATATAAAACTCAACTGTAATGTTTGGAGTTGAAGGTGAAATTTTTTATTCCATTATTTGAGTCTGTTAGTGGCCAGTTTGGTATATGTTTTAGTCTGATATTACCTCACATAAAAAATCCAATTGCTTATGATCTGCAGTCTAGCTGCCTGTCTAGTATTGTTTGGATAAATGAATTTATTTTCAATTAAGTATTACAACAGGTATTATTCTGGTTTTTAGTCATTGTATTCTATATAATAACAATATCTAAAATATATTTAAAAATAGCAAAATATTTTTACATTATATTCATAATAATCCCAAATTAATTATTTAACTAAATATTGAGACTAACAGTAGTTTGCTTATTCAGAACATCTTTATATTTGTATAAAACTGGTTGAACTTCATCATTAATAAACTCAGTAACTTGCTCTGGCGATCTTCCAATGTAACTAGAAGGATCAAGAAGTGATTGTAGTTCATCTATTATTGGGCTAAAATATGGATCAGCCCGCACTCTATCTAGAAAATCATTGTCTTTACCATGTTGTTTAACTTGAGCTCCTGCTTCTTGAGACAGTACTCTAATTTTCTCATGGCATATTTGTCTATCACCTCCCTTTTTGACCATAGCCATTATTAAATTTTCAGCAGACATAAATGGAAGTTCCTGATTGATTCTTTTTTCTATTACCTTAGGATATACCATAAGGCCTTGAGTTATATTTGTTAACACTATTAATGCTGCATCTGCACTTAGAAATGCTTCAGATAGAGTCAACCTTTTATTAGCTGAATCATCTAGAGTCCGTTCTAACCACTGAACAGAATGAGTATTTACAGCATTAGAAAATAGTGATATCATATGTCTTGCTAATGCACAGCAACGCTCTGACCTCATAGGATTTCTTTTGTATGGCATAGCAGAGCTCCCAATCTGACTAGTCTCAAAAGGTTCTTCAATTTCCTTGAAGTTAGCTAACAATCTAAGATCATTACACATCTTATGAATTGAAGAACCCAAGGAAGATAATGCACCTACTACTTCTAAATCAACTTTTCGAGTGTAAGTTTGTCCTGTAACTGGATATACTTTTTGAAATCCTGATAATTCTGCTACTCTCTGATCCAGCATTCTCACCTTATTGCTATCATTTAGAAGTTGCATAAAAGATGCTTGGGTACCAGTAGTTCCTTTGACTCCTCTGAATCGTAAATCATCTCGAATCCTTGCAATAGCTCTTTCATCCATAAGAAAATCATATAACCAAAGCGTTGCTCGCTTACCAACTGTAGTTAATTGAGCAGGCTGAAGATGTGTATAACCTAGACAAGGTAAATTTTTATATTTTTCACAAAACTTCATTAAATTGTGGATAACAAATACAATCCTCGGAAGTAATAAGTCCAGGCCATCCCTAAGAACTATTAAATCTGTGTTATCACCAACAAAACAAGAGGTGGCTCCAAGATGAATTATTGGGGCAGCTAGTGGACATTGTTTGGCAAATATATGAACATGGGCCATTACATCATGGCGAGTTAACTTCTCTTCAGCTGCAGCTGCATTAAAATCAATATTAAATATGTTTTTCTCCATTTCCTTTATTTGGGCATCTGTAATATTCAATCCCAATTGAGCTTCAGCTTTTGCCAGATTAACCCATAGTTTTCGCCAAGTAGAAAACTTTTTTTGGTCACTAAAATTGTACTGCATTTCTTTGCTTGCATAGCGAGTACTCAAAGGTGATCTATAGTTAACATAGGGGCTGCTATAATCAATCGGGTCACCAGATAAATCCATTATTGTACACTAAAAATAATTATAAAATATAAGTCAAAGAACTACAAATCATTAGAAATACTTACATTTCTGTTCTGACCAAACAAAAAGATGCCAAGCGTTATTTAAACACCGAGATTGTTAATTTGACCTTTATAAAACCCAACTTGCGTAAATAACTTTATGTAAATAATTGATAAATAAATTTAACTAATTGTTGAGCAACTTTTGTTATCATTTAATGTTTAAGGTTATGTATCATGGATCACAGAATAAAAGTTTGCAATCTAGGAATGCCAAGGTTTTGTCGATTTGTGCTTATACGAAGTTAACGTTCCGTGAACGAACGTTCTACTTTTTATGCAATATAATCATTTCATTTCCAATTCATTATAATAGAGAAATTTATGCGGTATGGTTAAAACAGTAATGAACTGACAAACATTAGTTTGATAGTTTGGAGGGATATAAAAGAATGCTGTGTAATTTTGTTTTAATAATCAACTACTGATATTTTATATAAGATATTTGGAATGTCCCATGGGTCTTTTGGGAAAAATTCTAATACGTTAGTTTTTGGATGATTATTTAAAAAGGATTTGAAGGTGAAATATCTCTTCCAATCCGCATTCAAGTAATTCCTGCAACATCGAAGTGCTGTAACCAAATTTCGATTAAATCGTTTACAGCAGCATTTCCAATAAATAGGAAATATCCTATTTTCTGTATGTGAATTGCTTTCAATGAAAAAGGTCGATAAAATTGATTCCGACAATACCACGCACACATTAGCTTTTTAAATGTTCAATCTAGAACTGTAAAGTTAACGAGAAATTTGGTAATCGTAACTATTGATTACTACCTAGGTTTAACAATAAATACTTGTTACTTGTTTGATGTAAAGTACCGTATAAAATATAACGTCGTCCATAATAATTGGATGTATATACCTATCTACTAAAAAGCATATTTTGAACTAGTCTTGTGTTTGTGTAAATTTAAATTGATTTAATAGGTAAATTGGTTCGAACTTTGACTCTTATGTTACATTATTTAGCTTTGGATCTCACGAAAAACCATTCAATCTACTGGATTTATTGTTATTCCAAAATAATCAATAATAAGGAAGAAATCTCTGATTGCACACTTGGATGTTCATATATTAAATCAAACTGATATCATTAGTACGACACATGCGAGTAACGAAGTGTATTGTATTTTGTTAATATGTAATGTAAATCGTAAATATAAAGAAGGATTGAGGTTGGGTGATGTATCCTTGCAGCACGCTCAGACTAGTAGGAGCTGAAGCAAAGATTATATACACGGAGCTGAAGCCGCGAATGTGACAGTAACGGCCCCGTTTTTTAAACGATCAGTGGCGTTGTCTGTATAAATCATTCATTATCCTCAGAAGTTTCAAACTCACTTTCGTTCGAATTGTTTTCTAAATTACTAACTAGTCGAATATCTTTTTAAACGTCGGTCTGTACTTCTCTTTGGAAATATAATCAATTTTAATAATGTGATTACACCTTCTTTCCATTCTTTTGACAGTTAATTTTTGAAATTGACAAATTTTTTGACAATTTATGAGGTACATTTAGTGGCTTTATGTTGTGAGCTATCGGATTAATATGTTATCGTACGAGTTCATAATAATTCAGGATTGTTAGCTGTTGGAATTGGAAACAATATTTTTTTTAATAAGTCATCGAATCATTTTATCTGTCCGTAAATTGCTATTAGGTGTTGGATTAACCTGTACGGAATGATAATATGCATTGCCACGAACGATTACGGAGTTATCAGGTAGATATAGTATCTGTGTCTCTCGTAACCATGTACCCTAGTTCACTGAATTCATTTTAAAATGGTAATCTCGTCTTTTAATAGGTATATGACTTGAATATCAAACAAGCATAAATACAATTTGACCTCCAGCTTAATTCAGACAGTGTTATTGAGAGTATTGGTGTAGTGGTGGTGGAAACATAAGAAAATACATAGGTCTATATTGGTCCCTGAAATATTTATCTTAAATGTTTCAGGACTTATTTCATTTTTTTCAATCAAAACTTTTCGATTGCTTTATGTTCTCTTCCACTGAAACTGTGTGACCCTCCACATTAATGCCACCTCATACCATCATTGATATGCCAATTTACGCATTATTTTAATTATTAGTAGTATTGTGCAAATATTTTGTTGGAACTTCGGCATATTAAGACAAAGGATTGTTATTTGAAATATTTGGTTTTTAGTCATTGAGACAAAGTTGAGTTCTGGTCACTGGGTATTATTCATTATATACCATTCCACATAACTAAGTTCGCTAGTGACTATTTGTTGATGTGATATAAAGGTTTCTTTTTAAATATCAAACTTTAATTAACTACATATTACTAACTACACCTACATTGCTATATCTTCAAATGTGTTGTTTGTTTGCCCGATTATATAATTTTTTAACATAATCGATCTTGTCAATGAGAGCAAAACAAGCTAAATTTTTCATCAATTTTAAACGATACAATTCAACAAATTGAAAAATAACAAAATATATCAATAACCGTTATTCCCAGTCTAAATGATCTCTGCCAAACTGAATTTGTACTCTTCTATGTTAGTGGAAGAAAACATAATTCTTCCACTGAAACTTTTTTTGAAAAAATTGTCGTATTGACGTTTCAGACATGGCAAGATCCAAATCATCTTCAAGTTTTTGTTTCAATTTTACACTAACTAGAACATTTTCTGTTTTATGACAATCATATACTATTCGCAGAAAATCTCTGATGTGAAGTGGTGTTGTCGAGCCGGAACGCTCCGGAACGTCGTTCCGGTACTTCCTTTTTGGACAGGAACACGTTCCGGAACTAAAGATGATTTCTGATAACGAGAATTGACTGACGTATTGAAAAAAAATTTAAAAGAATTGTTGATTTTTTTTTCTAATTTTTGACGAATTTTTATATGTATTATTATAAACAAAGGTTTGAACCGAACCCGAACCGGAACGAACGGGCTTGTTTTTCCGAACCGTGAACCGGAGTCCGGAAAGTTTTTTTTTTCTACTGAACCGGAACTCGAACCGAACCAAAACAAATACGTGAACAGGTCAACGGGAATTAAACTTTATTTATAATAAACCTTAGAAGAAAAAAATATAAAATTTTAAAAAAGGAAAGATTTCATACATACATTTTAATGCAAGCGGCCCACGGACCGTACGTTACTCATCCCTGGTATAATTTATTGCCTATTGCCATACCCAAATGGGCCTGCGGCTAATGCTAAGAATTTTTATTATACATTTGTTGTGAACTAGAATTTCCAGACGTTGGTTTCCAGTATTGGTAGATGTTTTAAACTTTATTATTATATTACAGTGATGCTAAGAAAAACGCCGACAAATGGAACAATTTTGTCATCTGGTTTACGGTCCAGATATACCTGCACAAATATAATTAATCACAAATCTAAAAATATGAAATTAAGAATTTGTTCAGAAATTATTAAAACAAATGGAAAGATTTTGGTTCTCATTGATGAATCTACAACATTAAGTAAAAAATCTACTCTATATTTTTAAAATTCGAAATAAATAAAATCAGCCAACCACGATTCCTTTTTTTTTGATTTAATAGAATTGTCAATTGATCAAACAGCATCCACCATTATAGAATACCTTTTAAATAATTTGGAAAAATATGGCTTCGACGAGAATTATTTGAACAAAATTTAATTGCATTTACCAGTGACGGAGCAAGTGTAATGTTAGGGAAAAGGTGAGGAGTGGTTACAAAATTACTGAATAAATTTCCAAAAATAATTACGTGGCACTGTTTAAATCATCGTCTGGAGCTTTCATATATATATATATATATATATATATATATATATATATATATATATATATATATATATACATCATAGAACATTTTTTCTTAGCTATGTAGATAATATTTTAATGTCATTATTTTTTTTCTTCTAAAATGATAACAAATGACAAAATTTATCTTCAGCAATTTAGAAAAAGCTCACATATAATACGTACTTGCATAAATTAAATTTGAAGATGCTTGAATGGTCGTACGCTTTTTCTACTCATAATATTTTAAGCACTACTCTACTGATAATACTAAATTGGTGTTAACAATATAATTAATGACGGAGTAGAACGAATGTCAGAATCTGCGTAACTTTTTCCTAGTTGGCGCATGTTGTACTTCATAACGAATACATATGGTTTGTTACATCATTAGTCAAATCTATATGAAATTTATAAATGTGTGATTCCAGTAACTATAGATTCCATTCAACATAAATGTAACTCCGCCAGAAAAAACAATTTGTACGAACTACATAGAGATGTCTATTGGTATTGACCAATAGAATATGTTTTAAACAGAAACTTTTTATGTAAAGCTATCGATATTCTCGAATCTATTAGCGTAGTTTTAGAACACACTGTATGTGATACATTAGTTTTTCATATTATCTCATGTCTGAAAATTATGCAATTTTTGTAAGTTCTAATACATCAATAATGTGACTTTTTAAATGATCAACATGCCGGTGTGACACTCCAAATCACCATCCAAATGATCTCTGCCAAACTGTACTTTTCTATGTTAACATATCGAAGATCTTGCAGAGCTTTTTATTAAAGAATCCTTGTCTTAGCACTTAAAGTCGTAAAGAATCGGTCCTAATTTGCATCAGTTACACGCCTATGGTCCTAACCTCATATTCTTATATCTCTTTCATTCCTTGAAAACTTCTTTATCTTCTAGAAACTGATGAGTATATCACATGGAACCTTTGTTCCACTTGTAATTGTGTGAAGCTTTCTTCATTCAATGTTATTGCTGCAGAATACTATTAGGAGGTAAGTTAATTTTGCAGTGGAATTCTATTCATAATTTCTTTCAATAGTATTGGATTGGTGAAAGATGAGTAATGCCGGAATCGCAACTTTTGATCATTTATTCTATAAGGTGTATACAATTCATACATTTACGTTCTTATTATATTTTTAAACACACCTTAATAGACGTTGCATCCTGTCAACATATTTTAAAGCAGGGCTTCGTATAATCTATATAATCTACAAAACTAATACATTATTGCAGAAATTATGACTCATACATGAAACTATCGAAATTAATGAGATTAAACTAAAGACGCTCTCAATGTGAAGTAACTCACTGAATTATTACGATTGTGTCACCATTTTGAGACCCTGGATTTCAAAATAACAGTTGACAGGAAATAAGTTATAACAATCCTAATACAAACGCAAGTACGTAATGCAATAGGAACTAACTACAACATTAACTCTTTAGTTAAAATATGACACTCAACAAAGTGAATGTTAACTATTTATTTTTCCAATTAAGATATTTTTTTCAGAAAAGAATTTGAATTTTCATAGATGCGAGAATAGAATAATTAATAATTGAGCAAAAAATGGAAATGTGTGTTATCTCTACTGATTCTTTGATGTAAACTGCTTTCATTTGGTTCATTATAACATCAACCAAAATATAATTTTTGTCATCTTCAATTCAGATACATCATTTCAAGGTTATATTTTTAAATATCATAATAAAAGCAGAAACTACAGTAACTATGAACTTGTATAAAAAATGTATTAGGAAAATAATTCACTCTAAGTAAAAGAACCAATTTGCCATAAACATGTTCAGTGAATGTTGTTTACCTGCTATTGTTTAAGAAAAAACCGTTTAACATAGGAAACAAAGGATCTACCAAATTAAGCGGCAGAGCTACAAGGACTAATTGATAATTGGGCCGTCAAAAAAATTATTTGTTTTGGACCAGTATAAAAATTTTACAAAAGACAAATTCTCGTTCCTTTAAATATTGCATTATCTTCATTTTTGTATGCAAAAGTAAGAGGATAGTTCTACAGCAGATCGCAAATACAATATTCGAAATATTTTTTATATGTCTTGAAATACTGTTTTTATCAATCTTGATCTTCCACAAACGTGATGTACGTACTTCAACAACATTCGGGTTTAAAAAACTGTAAACAATTGTTTGTTTAAACACTATTATTACACACAGAAATAATCAAGTCTTATGGAAGTCGTATTACATACAGCTAATAAGTCAATTAAAATACTGTTCACTACCACATCAACAATCACGCAATCCGACGAGCATTTCGATATCCAACTTAATGTCTTCAGAACCTCAAAGTAAACGGAAAACTATAACTTGGTTATGAAAATGTGCGTTGGATAGTAATTATTGTGTGTATTCGTGTAGTGGTAGTAAACAGTAAGTTTAGTATGAATGTCACTGAAGTTCCAGAAATTACAACTTAGCTGAAGTTGATAAGAAAATAGTTGTTATTTGGAAATTTACACTGAATTTAAATAATTATGAAAAATATTTAAATCCAAAACTTATACAGATGATTTAGATGATAGTTCATAGTGAAATCACCTATAGTTATCTAAACAAGATAAAATTCTGGTTAATCGCGATTTGTTTGTAATTTGAAAAATCACTAAGGGTGAATTGCTACATAAACAAAAGCAATTTTTTTAAATTTTTATTTCTATTCATTTATTTGCAGAATACATATTGTACATTTCAGTTAAATATTAGACTACAAAGTTTTATAGCAAATACACTTCACTTTCCAACTATACCAATACTTCAATAACCACTTTGTCATTTTCATCCATGTGTTAGTATAGTGGAAATATAAAGTGTGTTTAGTACAGAATATCGCCGAAGGTTCCAGAACTTTCAATTTCGTACAATATTTACAGCATTAATATGTTATCTTCTTTGAGTTGGTTTTGAAGAAGGATATGTTTACCGCATACTTGTTACAAACTATTATCACAGTATTAAATATTATGAATGGACTAACTGCAAGTTCAGCAACAGTAGAAACTTACAAAAGTCATTAGTACACTGACTTCAATTCACATTCACGTTACTCTCAAAACCAAATATTGCCAATTGTCTATTACTGAGATAATTTTTGATTTCTATAAGATCTAGACATGAATTTTAAGACCCATAGAAAAATATATTAAATCATCTGTTAAATTTTTGATTCTGAGCAATTAAACTAAGTGCTTTGGTTCAAGTTACCAGCACATAGAATTTATTCTAATTTCAGTAAAATCAAAATAATTCTCAATTATCTATTTACTACAATCAGTGTTGATATTTCACTGCCTTGTAATCAGTATTATTGTTTTTAATCGAAATATATCTTATATTGTAATCTCTTTAGTTTTGTCAGATTTTTTTAGGTTTATGATAAGACCAACTTTGTTGAATAAATTTACCAATTGAAATTTAAAATTTGGGTTAGATAATTAAAATAAGTTTAAAATATGTTATAAACGTGAAGAGGTAAAATTTCTAAACAGTAATTATTCTTATAAATGACCCTTTTTTTAATGAAGTTATCAAATATAAATTATCAGATCACAATATAACTTTTTATCCACGAATATTTTCACAATTTTGTTTCAGTAAGTTGATAACTTGTTCCAAAACCTTCTAATTAGTTAAATTGGAACTATATCGTCTGACACAGAATAATGTTTCTTACTATTGAGTCTAGTATACCACATTTGGTTGATAGTAATAAAATATTGAATATATCTTCTAACATGGCGATTATCTTACTGAGCTTAGATAAAAAGGTGTCCATAGCTTCTCTCTAAATGAAATCAAGAAATATCAGACATTAAAACATTTAAAATTTACTCATTCAAGTCGTTCTTTTCAACTCTAAAGATGATAAAATATGATAATTGAAAAATGGAATATGAGGAAAATACTAAATGCAAACATCTACAAGTGGTCTGAAAATATACAAAAATCAGGTGAAGGAATAAAAAATGCATAAAACAATTTTTGTAACTCCATATAATTATGAAGTAAAAACACAATCTACTCTAAAAACATCATTATTAGCTTTGGGGTAGTGTCAAACAATTTTTCTCAACATTTCCAATGAGGACAAAGCAACAAAATCGATACGTAACTCAACAATCTAGTCTGTGAAATATGTAAAACAAAGTGATGGAATTTCACCGAGAATATTTTACTGACATGAAATATTATGACATTTAATATTTTCAGTGAGATCTACAGTAGATCTGTCTGATTAGAAACTATTAATAATTAAATCTTGATGGAACTATTCTATCTGGTTAATTGTTAAGGACTAAGTTTAGAAAAAGTAAGTAATCAAACGGAACTACCCCAAAAAACATTATTTTGTATCAGTGACACATAAAAATAAAAGTTAAAATTAATTATTGTTACTAAATTTTTCATAAATTAACATGACTAGACATATATTGGGTGTAACATGAAGTAAATACGGAGCTAGTCCTTTGTAGAAACCACCCATTTTTTCATACTTCCATGTTTTTTTAATACAATCCCATGTTCCATTATAAGAATGGTGCTGATCTTGCAATCTGGCCCTAATAACTTGATATGGATAAGTAGCAGCTGCTGCTATTAGTTTACTAATCGCTGCGAAGCCAATGTATTCACCAGTGGTCTGCAATGATAATAAAATAAAACATCATAAATTGTTTAAGCAATAGATAGAATACCACCATCATATAAACTTTTGTTTTTATAAATTCAAATCAATTCAAAATTATTCTGTTCTAGAAATTTATATTTAGAAAATAGGAAAAAGCTGGAAACAATGTTACAACACATCTTTTTATTAGCCGATAATGTTTTATCACAGAGATCACCTATCAGTTGATTGTCGATACTAACTAGGAACGAGATTTTTATCATTTTTCAAACTTCGCGTTGTTTCTAATGGAAACTTCAAAAGTACAAGTCGATCCAAGAAAATCTCTTCTATTTAATACTTTAGTTAATTTTTGCACGATTTTTCATGTTTCACATTTTTAGTTTTTAGGCAACTCGTCAGCATTGACCTACTGATTGAAAGTCATGGGTCATATCATATCACTATGACCCGTGCACTTCGTCCAATTTCCAAACATTAGTGAATATGAAAACTGCACTCTTAATCTTAAACATTTTTTAAAATTAAAAAAACTTCAGATGCATTGTTGATCGGGGTTTCCAATTTAGGCACCTATTCTTGCTTTAAGTGACTGGATATTTGATTGATAACGCAACGTCATTTTTTTTCTTTTTTTCATGTTTTAAAATCTAATTTGTAATCAGAGGAGACCTGAAAATCAAGACAATTTAGCAACAAAAAATATAAAAATAATGCCTCATCTACTTCAATCATTACATCAATTTTATAATTTACTTAAAATTGTGGTATCTAGAGAAAATGTCCTATAATGTTATTAAATTCACCACTTACCTCTACTTTTCAGACTTGATATATCAACTACTATCTGCGTAAGTTACAGTGAAATTTTTAAACATCTTTCTAATTAAATGACTTTTTATTGCTTGCTAAATTGAATTCGACAAAAAAGAAAAGCTTTATTGATGCAGATAAATTGACTGAGTAAATTGTGCCATCTACTTAACAAGTACTTAAAACAAAATAAATGCAAGAAATAATAATGTAATCAAAAAAAATATTTATACTACACACCGTCAAATAGATTAGAATCTACAAAATAAAATCATATAAATCATCACATTATCAAGTTCTTAATAAAATATAGTCATCTAATTTGATCCATTAAGTCTATGTTAGTTTTTACAGACGTTCTGAGCACGTCAAGTAGAAAAGTCAGGTAAATGAAGATAGCAATTGCAGGATTTGCAAAATCTAATTGCGTTTTTCATGCACAAAAAGTTATAACACAATTTAGAAAAGTTTTTAGAATCACTGCTTTGTAATGAATCCGTGACCAATAAACTTCAGTCCACTGAATATAGAGGAATCCTGAACAATTTGTTTCGATTATCGTTACAATATTCTGGGTTATCAAAACACACCAAATCATAAAATTATGACCACCACGCCTGATAGTAGATAATGTTACTTGGTTGTTCCAAAAGACATGTTCCCACTGTCTAATTTTGAAATTACAATTTTTGAAGTCAAAGTAGCTGTAATTTCAATCTTACAAATAGTCAGAATATCACAACCTATCTGCAACGTCTAAATAGAATCTGGGAAAGTTAAACCTATTAAATAATTTTTAATAAACCAAGAGTTTTAAAGATCAAGCAATTTATTCAAATTTTAATTTAAGATTTGTGTAATCAACTGAAAACATGATATTATTTTTTGCAAATATTTTGTTTCCTTTCAAAACTGATATGCTTTCAATCTTTTATATATATTCTCGAATTGAATAAAAAAACATAATGTATAAAAGTTGTTTACATAATGTGTGCATAAATCTTTGTCAAGTAACTACTCACCAAAAGAAGATAATGGAAACTGAATAAATACAAAAAAATTACAATATTTAAACTGTAAAAAAAAACTTCATTTCATTTTTATGTTGAACATCAATGCTGGCATTGGATAAAGTCCTGATTTCATAAGTTATCATGTTACGATGAATTTGCTTGGATTTAACATCCGTTTTAGAGATGATACTCGGATTTTTTGTGAACAATATAAAAAATATTTTTTTTTAATTCGATAGTGTCAATAATAACAGTATTTTAATTTCACGTGGGTAGTAGCTAGATACCTGCTTAATTCATTCAAATAAATGGTAAAGTCCGAGAAGCTTATAGATTTCATGCTTTATGAAATGGTCTCAAAGAGAGTTTGTTCCAAGAGTTGAGTCACTGTTTACTTCAAAAAATCTTCAAACACAAGCAGTTCTAATTTATTATGCTCCAGCACATCATCAAAGTTTATAAGACGGTAGTATAATTGTTGAAATGTTTTCACTCAAAATGTAACAAATTTGATTCAACCTCTTCACTACTATCATTGAATGTTTTAAAATGCACTATTGTATATTATTTTTGAGAACTTTACTAGAAGTTTGATTGAACATACCAAAAGTAAGCATATGGATTGAATGATATGAATGAATGGGTATAAAGCGATCAAGACATTTTAAAGTTGGTATTGCCAACTGAAGAAAGTCTTAAATACCATGGAGGTAGATGTTATATAAAATTTTATATTACAATTAATATGTGATTAGGAAAACTGTAACTTATATAAGCCTGACTAGTACATTGTACAATTTAAATCATTTTTTTTTTCTATAAAATATTTTTATTTTCAAGTTTTCTTACTTTATGTCACAAGAGCTAAAGAAGCTAAACCTCAAGATATTTTATAAATTTGTATATTGCAAATAATACAAATTATATGGAAGGGTTTTTATTTGAATAACTTAACTAAAAAATATAATATACTCAACTATTATTTTTATTGCATAATTGTTTTGGAAACTCATTTAGAATGTTTTCTTGTTGTAGTTTATACAACATGTTGTTTTTGTTAGATACAGAATCTTCATGACGTCACTTTATTGGAATTTTTATAATATTCACAACTTTCATTTCACATACTTTTTGAATGTGTAAAAATAACAACAATGATAACATGAATGAGAAATGTATAATGAATTACACAATTAAACAATTTGATTTAAAATTTATATCTGTAATTTGTTTCTACATATTTGTATCCAGTATATGAACAACAAAATATGAATTTATATATATATATATATATATATATATATATATATATATATATATATATATATATCTTTTATTTAAGTCTTTATAAAAATATGATATTGACACTTACAATTTGCTTATTTATATTGATCTATAGATCACCTTCATCATGAATATCAAAATAAGGATAACATCAACTTACAACTTTGTTCTAGAAAAATTAATTTTTCCTTGATCCCTACATCTCAAATATATAGCAGTAATCAATTAAATTATTTGTAGTTTTATTAGAATTTACAAAAGAGATTTTGATATTATGATGGTGATCTATAGATCAATATAAATAAGCAAATAGTCAGTGTCAGTATCATCTTATGATAAAGACTTAAAGTAAAGACGAAACTTCAAAATTTATCTTTCTTTTAAAAATTATCAAAAAAAACTAATTTTAAAACAGAAGAGACCTAAAATTAAGAACATTTAGATGCATCAATATATCAAAGGGTCTAAGAAATAAGAATAAGAAATTTATATATATATATATATATATATATATATATATATATATATATATATATATATATATATGTATATTCTCCTAAAACTGCGGCAATTGTGTTTTTCCACACTTTGTTTGGGCTTCCTCTTTTCCTCTACCTTGCCAAATACTTTTTGCGAGCCTATTATTCTTCATTCTACAAAGGTGTCCAAACCACCTATACTGTAATTTTGTTCTACAAGTTCTACACTTAGGTCTTTTCTTATCATTTCGATTCTTAATTGATCTTTTCTAGTGACATCTTTGACTCTGCATAAGTACTTTATTTCAGGACAGGTTGGAATATTGATTTATACATGTGTTTTGTTATCTCTTTTTGTCCCAGAGAATTTCTGTTCAAATTTCTACTAAGTTGAACTAATATATTTTTTAATAAGATGGATAAACTCTTTTAGAGGTATACTACAATTTAACTTACCAATTTGTTGTCATGTGGTAACTTCCTGTATCTGTTATAAAATGCTTTCATTTCTTCATATGTCATGAACTGCAATGCACCATGTGTTACTCCAAACATGCCAGGAACAAAACCCTACAAATAGCAGATAAGGAAAACCAGATCCCTACCTACTTAATATTGCTGTGAAATAACGTTCTTGAACTGACCCTATAAAGCCCCTTGATTCCTTCTGATCGGTAAATTTTCACTAATGCATCTGACATGCCATGATAGAATTGTCCACCCCTTGACAGGTAAACATCTTCATTTCCATATTGTAAACACAGCCTTGTTTTCACTACCCATATTGGATTTGTAACAATCAATGTCAAAATTCCAGCTTCAGCAGCAGCAAGCATATGCAAACTTGGTCCTAAATGGTATTGAGTATCTCCCTGTTGAATCCAATTTTTTATTGAATTATAACTAAAAAATTAAATTTATGGGAGATTGAAACAACTGCATCCAATTAAAATAATAAATAAGTGCATGTCAAGTCAGTATTATTTGAGGGCAGTGTAAATTTTTCCTAGTCTACCTTAAAGAAGATTTAACTAAGATTTTCTTCAATTTGAGATAGACAATTATAATGAAGGTTATTTTTGTTCACATTCAATATATATGTGTAAAAATACACCTTTTTAACATCAAAAAAATCAACCATCTTGAACACATAATTGAAGGTTTGTAAAAATATGCTAGCAAAAACTTTTTTCTCAAATTTACATATTCTCAAACTACTTACAACAAAAAATAGAATCCCCAGGCACTTCCAGAGCCCCAAACATTGGGTGCAACTCCTCGGTATAGCCCTCTAATACCTTCTTGTCTAATTATTGTATAAAATGCACTAGTTAAGCTGCTATATTGAGGTATTGATGTTCTTCCATCATTAACTAAAAATATTATGTTGAATCTTTGTTAGAAATTGCATCATATTCTCCTACCTGCAAATCTTATTTTCATTAAATCTAAAGGATGTAAAATTAATGTTGAGATAGTCCCTCCAGATATACCCGCTAATAAATGTTCATATTTAAAAGTGCTGAGAACAGACAAGTTAGTCTGTTTTGCTGTTGAATGATTCTTCATTATTACTGTTGTCGTCAAATCGTCTGATACATTCGACTCGAGAAGTATAATGTCAGCATCGTGTACTTTCACTGTCGACATACAAAATTCTTATTGCAATTAAGAACTAAAAAAATAAAAACTAGGTTATGTAATTTTACAGCTATTAAGTACCATGTGATTAAATGTTTGTAACTGACTCACGTGTCTGCAAATTTCATTAAAAAAACATGTTTACTGTTTTTAATGCAAAATGCAAAACTCAACCATGTAAAATATCGCACCTGTAATGACTGCGATTTCGAAAAAATATAACAACTCCAGAATCATTGACAGTAGTCAGTAGTGTACAGATTTGTGTTATTAAAGTTTTCTCGAGCTGTTCGAATACAAATTCTAGTGTATTCCTTGGTATTGACACGATGACAGAAGTGTAGTTTTGAATATAAATATATTCTACCTTTACGTTAAAATTAGTGTAGTTAATTGCAAAACTAATAGAATTGGCTTATTATGTGTAAATTATCGTGGATAAAAGAAAGAAAGAGAAAATATAACTATAAGCTAAAATTGGATCTGTCCAGCCAAAAGGCATCCAAATGTTTTTTCCCTAGATTCAAAAGTTAAATTTTACTCGAAAGTATTTCGGAAAATTAAATTTTAGCAAATGCGCTTTATAGTAAATTAGTTTTGTCAATGAAGAATCCTTGTTTATATGTTATAACCTTCGCAATAGTTCAGCGGACGTAGCGCATAGCGCTACTGCTACCTATCGATAACGGTAACGATCGGCAACATGTTGAACGTTCAACTTTTTTGTTTTCTGTGTCTTTGTTAGGTTAATAATAAATAAATAAATATTATAAAAGATGGAAGTAAACAAAATATGAATTCAAATATTTGATCATACTTTATTAATTCATTCAAAAATATTTTTTTCCTTTTAATAAACTTTTTCCCCATAGTTGGATATATGGAAAGAAATTGGAATCATCTGGGTAAAATCAATTAACCATGAATTTTCTTGTTACAAGTTCTAGTAAATTTTCATAGCCTTCGATTGAATATTTGCCATTTAATAACTAGAACATAAAAATACCTTCCATCACTGCCGCTCACAAACACATTAAGCAGTTATCGAAAAGCAAATCAGATAACGTAATTATAAATATTGCTAGATTGATAACAGTAAATAGTTTGCTCAATATGAATTTTACAACATGTTCAAAAAATTCTAACTTGGTATTAAAACATATTTTCTATAATTTTCATCGAAGCAACCAAACCATTCTCCGAACAGAGGAATCAGGTAACAGTCACGAAATTATTTCAAAGCGCAATTGCACAGAAAAACATTCAAACTAGTCCAAAATTTGCCTGTGGGAACAAAATAGTTATATATAAAGAAACAAAAACCATACCCACCTATTTAAAACAATGAAATATCTATCTGGTTCTTCGAAACACTTTTTTGCTCCCAGTACTTTCAGTTTTTTATATCCCTCATGCAATAATAGACGAATACACGCTCAAAGCAATATCACACCAAAAGAAAAGAAAGAAAAACCAAAACAATGCCAGCCCTGCAGAGGAAGATCCTTCACATAACAGGGTCATTTCAGCAGAAGTCAACTCACAATATTTTAATCCTACATTTAAATAAAAACAACCCAACTAGACTTCCTCACTCTCTCTCTCATACACATTATTGGTATAAGAAAGGTGGAATGAACCGTTAATCATGTAATTTTCATTTAGAGAGAGGTAGAAAATGTTGGATAACGGGTTATTTTTCACTGCGGTGATTAGTGATCCCATCCCTTCACTGACTGTTACAAATTCAAGATAATATAACCTTATTTTTTATGTACTGAAGAATATAACAGTTTCAAAGTCCACAATTTTATCAAATATACTTAATAATCTAAATTATACTTTACTTAATTTTTACGTTATAAAAATTATTTCTCAAACATTTTTTCAAATATGTTGGGTGTATGTCCCTTATTAAAATTCTCAAATGTAAATATATTTTTAAAAGTAAGTATTGTTGTATTTAAATTATGGGTATATATGAAATATTGCTTTTTTTTATAGAACTCCTGTCGTTATTTAAATCTTCTAGAATATCAAAGCAAAAATCTTCTAAGAAGAAGTAATGTCGCAATTCAAGAATTTTGCATGGTTGATAAAAATGGATCACAAGCACTAGATAAATTTTGTAAGTTTTACATTGATAAATTTTTTTTAAGGTGTTTCTAACAGTTATTGTTACAGATGCTGGGGAATATGTTATCAAAGCACAAATATTGGCTGGTGGAAGAGGAAAAGGATATTTTGACAGTGGGTTTAAAGGAGGAGTACATATAACACAGAAGTAATTGATATGTGCTTTACCAATATTCAACTGGTTTAGTATTTTTACTTATTTTTAATTAATATACTTGTTGTAGGAGAGAAGAAGTGCCTAAAATTATCAAAGAAATGCTGGGGCATAGATTAATAACTCAACAGACTCCAAAGGAGGGTATAGAAGTCAATAAAGTTATGATTGCAGAGAGTGTAAATATAAAAAGGGAAACATATATTTGTATATTAATGGATAGACATAGAAATGGCCCTGTAATCATAGCTTCACCTGCAGGAGGTGTTGATATAGAAGCAGTTGCTGAAAACACTCCTCACTTAATAAAAAACCTTCCAATTGATATTTTTGAAGGGGTAACTGATGAAATGGCAGATGAATTAGCAGATTTCCTAGGTAGTTATATATTTTTTCCAGGTTCTTAATATGGACAAAGGTAGTTAGATATTTTGTTTGTTTTTAGAGTTTAAAGGGCAATTAAAAACTAAGGCTATTCATGAAATAAAAAAATTGTGGAAACTCTTTGTAACTATAGATGCTACTCAATTAGAAATAAACCCTTTAGTTGAGACAGATGATGGAAAAGTTATATCTGTTGATGCCAAATTAAATTTTGATGATAATGCCAACTTCAGACAAAAAGAAATATTTGCTATGGATGATTTGTCTGAAAGTGACCCCCGAGAAGTGGAAGCAGCTAAATATAATTTGAATTATATTGGAATGGCTGGTAATATTGGGTTAGTACTATAATTTTTGTCTAAAGTATAATTTACCCAATTATAGAAAGTTTAATCTTTATGTGAAAATGGTGAAATATTAGTATACATATAGCTTTATATTAGATTATATAAATAATATAGTTCTATTTTAGTTGTCTTGTAAATGGTGCTGGATTAGCAATGGCAACAATGGACATTATAAAGCTTAATGGAGGAGACCCTGCAAACTTTTTGGATGTAGGAGGCGGTGTGAAAGAGGATCAAGTACGAGCAGCATTCAACATCATCACATCAGACACAAATGTTAAAGCTGTTTTAGTTAATGTTTTTGGAGGTATTGTAAACTGTGCTACAATAGCCAATGGCATAGTGGGTGCTTTAAAAAATATGACCTTAAAAATTCCGCTGATTGTTAGGCTAGAAGGAACCAATGCTGTCGAAGCTAGAAAAATTATTAGTAACTCAGGTCTTGACATTATTACAGCTGAAGATTTAGATGATGCTGCCAAAAAAGCTGTACATAGTATTTGACATTCAGGAAGTAAATATACTTGTTTATTCTATAAATAGGAAAACCAAACAATAAACAAACTGTTAGTTGAACAATTATTTTTGACAAAATAATTAATTTTCTTCAAGGTGTTCAAATGTTCTCTTTGTTCAATTTGGGCATATTAATAATATGCTATAAATAAATCTAAATAGATTAAAGGAGTTATAACAAAAATATAAAGCAGTGTTTATAGTTTATACATAATGTATCTCTTAGACAAGAATTGAGTTTTTTTCATTTCTATCTCTCAAGTAATCCCCATTGTACAATAAATTAGGAATTTGAGGATGTTAACTATAGAACAGTATGAAGCACAATGTTTCTTCAAGAGAGTAACAGCCTCTGAAATTTATTCAAAAAAATGCATATGTTGAAAGAATACATCACAATTAATTGTTTTTTTTTCACATTCCTTGGATTTTTGTAGATCTAATAAATAATCAACGTTACTATGTATATATTAATAATCGAACTGCATGAAAGAATATGTAAAAAGAACGAATTATGTAAAAACAAACCATAGATTCTCCACCAAGGCAAGAAGTTGATTCATTTGATTCTCTATGAAGCTATCTGTCTTATTCCTACACTGTGCAATTTCCGTTCATCTAAAGTAAAATGTGCATTAATACAAACTTTGATTTCATAGTATCTATTAAAGAGAGACAAAATGTCTCATTCTGTTTCAACTTCTAGACTATTCATATGGAGCTTTGGAAGTTGTAGAACGTTTCACAGCACCAGTTTTGGTGTTGACAACAGACATACCGAACTTGAATCAAAAATAATATCTAATTAATAACAAACAGTCAATATCTCTTTATTTGAGAGAAGCATAATTTAACATAACAAAATTTTCATTTACACAGTCATGAAATCTGTATTGAACTGTTTTCTCTTATGATATATTAAAACTGAAGCCAATATTCCAACTATTAAGGATTACGATTACAAAAATTCAATTAAAATATTGTTTCACACCAATTGTCAGACATAAACTCAAAGCCGCAAATCTCGTGATTATATATCACTGTTATATTACAACCCAAGCTTATAATCAAATATCTACATTTGATGGTAGCTCGTTACCCACAGCCACTATGTTGTAATTAGAAGTGGGTTAACGTACTTTTCTAACTATTATTTATGACCCAATTCACACGTAAAACCCTGTTTCTTAGCTGCTTTTTCGGAACTTCAGGTAGGAGGTAATTTTCATAGTAGAAGCACACAAGCAAGCAGTCACGATCTTTAATCAGAACGATACTACACTACAGGGCAGCCCGAAAGTTGTTCTTAATTTCTGTAGTGGATATAAACTCCTGCAGTTTTTTTCTTTATCTAATTAGATAAACAAAAACTTTATCTCTATACAGCTTTACTGCTGCGATCTTTTCAGCGAAGCTATTCCTGAAAATTAACTGAAAAATGGAGCTATAGGAACGAGACGGGATGTAGCTTTAGAGATTGTAATTTAAGTAAGTATTCTGACTAGATAATATTGTAATTTAATTTAAAAGAACAATAACCATGCTATATAGACTGCCATGTTGAACTTATCTTGTAGATTTGAATATTTCAAAGAGGTATTTTTGTAGGAAATGTTTATAAAAATAGTAGGCTTCAGAAGATTTCATTGCTACCATTATGGTTAAATAAACCCCTGGTAGATTTTATACTTTTTTAGAATTATTTTTACAATACACTAGTTGTAAATAAATTGTTTACTAATAAATTGAATTATTTTGTTTCAATGCCTTTTCAATTGTTATTCTTTTCGTTTAATTAGTCAATGGGTACTCCTTAATTTTTAGGCTCGTACCCATACATCTCAACAATTATTAGTATTTTGAACGCCACCATGTTATTATTTAAAATATCATTATTTATTATGTTGTTTATTTTACTCTTAAAATAATCTAAAATATTGTTGTAAAGTGAGGTAATGTCGTGTAATCTTTGGCATTAGAAAACAATTTGACAGATTTGGTTAAGTAGATCGTCCTATGTACGGAGACTAGATCGGGCCTTTCTAGCTTCCGTGATTCTATGTTATGTGGAAGAATTATTGCCATTTCATATGATCCTTTCTATCTTAACACGCTAGCGGTTGAATGTGACGGGTTGTTTCGTTTGTTTTTGATGTTTTGAATGCAATTCAAGGCTAAAAACCATGTTAACACGTACCACAGAATGCAAGTTCCAAGTTTTTGAATTTAGTGCCTGCAATCCACATGCGCACTAGGTCGAATTGTCATATTTCGCATTTTGATCTCAAAAAATCTGAAGTAGTATTTCTCGAGAAGAATTCATTGTTTTATTTTTTTCCATAATAAATCAAAATTGTGAAGTTGATTAGAAATGTTTTATCAAACCCAAACACAGCTTCCGAAAAACCCTTCAAGTTTACGGAAATTTTGGATGTGAATACCTTTCAAATGTCATTTGTCATTTTTCCTGAAATTTAATAACTAAGAAATAGGTAAATAAAAATGATTTGGAATTTTGTGTATACTTTATATAAATAACATAAATAATAGATCTGAATTCTGTTTTCATATATATATATATATATATATATATACATTCTATTATTTCCTTTTCGGTATATATACATATATACATAGGAAACTATAGAATGTTCATTATATATGGTTGCTTTGGAGTTGTCCTATTTTATGGAGTGTCCAGATATTTAGATATCAAGCCAAAAATTGAAGGAACTATTATTATTAACTTGGAAAATGGCTGCCCCACCTCACCATTTTATGCAAAATTTGAATAATCCTCAGCAATCTGGTAAGAATTTTTAATTTATATATTTATATTAGTTAAGGCTTTTCATTACAGCTATGATTTCATATCAGTTTCAACAATCACGTTTTAGCTGACTTATAAAGTACAATTAGTCCACTCACATTTGGAGTTTCACTTCTGAATTAGAGATAATGAGCTATTAACCTTTATTTTGTTCAAGTCTAATAAAATCTCTTATTCATTCTTGAGATAACACTTATTTTAATTTTTCATTGCAGTTATCAATCCGAGGGATTAAAAAGGCCATGTGTATAATTTCATTAAAAAAGTTTAGTTTCATATACAAAATTGATATGCTTCAGGATTTTTCCTGTCGATTGAAAATTATGAAGTAAATAGAATGTTACTTTAAAAAATGACTAAAATCATTTATATTAATTTATAAAATATATTTAATATTTCTCATTTATTGAATTTAAAAATACTCAGTGGAATATTTGAAGTATATTTTAATAGGTAATATTATAGTAATATATTCATATTAATAATATTAAAAAAAATAATAATAATATTAATAGTAATATATAATAATAGGACTCCTTTTTGGTACACTTAATCTTTATCTATTTCACCATTGACTAAAAATGTTTACAAAAACAATTTTCCATAATTTTAGATACCAATGTTTTAAAAAGTGGTTCTTATTCATTTGGGGTGGGGTCGGTAACCCTTTAACAAAAATTAAAATTTTAAACAAAGTCAAGTGCCACTATAACAAATTGTAAAATTTTTATATGAATAAAACAATGTATAAAATTGGTAAAACTAATAAGGAAGTTAACTAATAAAATTAAGAAATGATCCACAATGTTTCTAAAAGTTTTAAATAAAAATGAAACGTACAGACTTTTCTGTTCAAGGAAATGTATGTTTTTATACAAGACATTTTGTTTAAAATTAAAATATTGAAACATTTTCAGTGAGATTCTTATTCTTGTGTTTCTTACAAAGCTTTTCTATTTTTGGATGATATGGATTCAAAATTATGTTTATATAGGAAAAAACTTGTTCACACATATAGGACGATCCCAATGTTAGAAGGATTGTGAATGTCACATTTTTAGGCACATAACTTTATATTGCAAAACTAACTCAACAATTCAGTATTTTCATTTATTTATCCTGAGGATCACCTAAAACTTGTCTCAGTTCTACAAATTTTATCTTTCATAATCATAATTAAATATGGTAAAGCTCAATATCTTGAATTTCAATCCATGTTGAAAGTTAATCATTAAATAGAATTCTAATAAAATCCATTAAGTCTGGTTTTATCAAGAAGGAGAACATGTTACCATATTAATCAAACTCTTGACTTCTTTTGGCAAATTCTTCTTTGTAAAGTCATTTAGTTTAACATTTCTTTATTAAATGCAGTATAATCACAAGTATCAAGGTTGGGTGAGTATATATTTAGATTTGGAAACTATTTATATGTATGGAAGGTTATACTGTGAATTTTCATTTTCAGTGACTTCCAGGAATCATACAAATCTAGAATAGTTCACCTGATCCTTGCAACTCAAGGTTTAGTTTGCTAAGTTGATTTGCACTTTCCATTTCCTTTGAAAATAGTTTGAATCTTCTGTGAGTTGATGAAGAATGATCACCAATGTATTTGACAACTTTTTTTCAGATTTAACACTTCCACTCGAGGTTTTTGCGCACAAATTTGAATAATAAAATGAAAACCCAAAAGTGGTTGAACAATGTGTCCAGTAAGAAGAGATCTTTGTTCAAATTATAATTACCTTTGGCAGAATTGAGCATAGAAAAGCGAATTTAGCATTTTTTGGTTCTAATTCAATATCATAATTTCTATATTTACTAAGATCACTTTGATACCATATAAGCCAAAGTACATTGAACCATTGCTTGAAGTAACATACTATTGTCATCAGTAATTCATTTGTAGCTGATGGTAATATTATTATTAATTCTATAAATTCATTTCATAGTAAATTCAATACACGAAAATGAAAATTTTTAGAAATCATTCACATACATAAATACGGGAAAGTTATCAATGATAAAAAATGTCTAAACAATTTAAGTAAAATTTATAGTTCTATTTTATAAAATATAATGCAACTTTGAATGATTTGATTGGTGATTGCTACATAATTTAGAGATTTAAAAAACAAGAAAAAATTAATTTTTCTTGTTAAACAGAATCCTATGTTAATTTTATTTTTATATTCATGATGTAGGTATTAATTAAGATGATTACACAAATTGTGAGTGTCAAGTTATATTTTGATAAAGGTAGAAGTCTAAGTTCAAGACAAATTATAAGAAACTTGTTTAATTTCTACTTCTTAGGCCTCTTTTACATGGTAATTTATCGTATCTATATATTTAGATATAATTTTCCATACAGGCATGAGAAGTTCTTTTGGGCTATCACCTATGCAAACTCAAATGACTTCAGGAAGTATGCAGAATACTTTACCAACTCAAATGCCTGTCCAAATGTCTAATCCAATGGGAAGTCCAATGGTGCCTCAGATGACTAACCCAATGAATGGAACTATGGGAAACCAGATGAATCCTAGTATTAATGGAGGATCACCGATGCTAAATCAAATGAATCCACATTATAGTATGAATAGTCCAATGAATGGTAGTCAAATGGCACCCCATCAGACACCTACTCAAATTCCTATACAACAAAGACCTATGGGTAAGATATTAATGTATCTGTTACAACTGTGGGCCGCTTTAAACAGCCACAACGAGTTGTGAATCTTTCTTAACATCCACAACGACCGTGGCTATATGCTGAGGACCAGTCGTGTCGTGTCAGTTATAAAAGAGCCACAACACGCTTAGAGCGTTCAATATTTGCCATCACTAATCAGTGTAAGTTTGTAAAGCACAAAGTAAAATGTAACTCGAAATGACATAATAATTCTGCTTGTAAGAATAGATAAATCAGTTCGATAAATACGAAAATTTGAACAAGACCAGTGCAAGACTATGATAAGGATATGTTTAATATAAATATATAATAAATTTTAGTACCAAAAAAACTGAATACCTTTTTTTAAATCTACTATTAATTTTAAACAACAATTTAATATCAATTATATATTATCCTTTATCCGTTATTTAACATTTGGATTTTTGGTGGAATGTTTATGCCTTAAAGGTTCTTGTATTTTCTTTGTTTTTTGTTTACTATCTAATAATTTAATTTTTCCAGTTTTTGTCACAAGATATGAGAACAAGTTTTTGTGAAAAAAAACTATTAACAAATTATAAATTGAAACAAAATAGTTGAAATCTATCTTTATTAGTACATACATACATTTATAAAATATTTATCAACATGAATTTATCTAGTTCTACTACAGAGGACTGTAATGTAATTATATCTAAAGGGTCTACAGAAAAAAATTACAAAGACAACTCATCCTCAAGTGATTGTAATAGTGATGTGATTAAAACAATAACACAAGAGTCTACAAATACAAATTATAACGAAGTAAGAAATGGAGAATTGTCTCTTATGGTAAATAATGAAACAGACAACTCACGATTAATTGAGAGTGATTTGATTTTAAAATCACAGAAGTCATCAACAGACAATATATCAGCAAATAAATGCAATAGTGGTTGTAGAGATTTGATTGAAAAACTACCACAGAAGCCAGCAGGTTTAACTGATAATAAAGAAATAATCATTGCCGAATCGTCTTTTTCTACTAAAAATTATGAAACACACAATTCACCACCAACAGATTGTAATAGTTATGGTCATGCTTTGTCTAAATCAATATCAGGACAGGTAAGAACGAGTACTTCAAAAATACAAATTGCAGAATCACCTCCTTCTACAATCAATGATGAAATAGACTACTCACCATCAGCTGATTGTAATAACTGTTGTGATTTGAACACAACACCGCAAGGCTTAAAAAGTAAAAGTAATGAAACTGTTGGAATGTTTTCGCATAATTTTATGGAAACTCCAGATGCATCTCCAGAGAGTATTTCTATATCTCATGCATCTCCAAAAAAAAGAAAATTTATTGACAAACTTGATTCACCATCTAAAGGTCTCTTTACAACTATTGAAACAGATACTTCAGATTCTTGCAATTTTTTAATAGATACAGGTAAATTTATATATATGTTATGGTTAAAATTTTTTTTTAATTTGGACTAGGGAAAACTAGTTTTCACAAACCCCCTTACTAGTGTTAATGACAGTGGCAGTGAAAACTAGTATTAACTGCAATAAAATTTAATGGTACATATTGTACTCATGTACCCATAGGTAAACATTTCTGCCAGAGATTTATTACCTATTTACATTTGAGTAGGAGATTTATTCCTTATTGTATACTCATACGCTTATATCAAAGCTTCAATAGACTAACCTTTTAGTCCTAATAATTTTGTTTGGTTAGGTTAGGTTAGCTTGTAATCGCCGATTGAGCAAAAAAATAATATTCAATGTAATTTAAAATGTTATGAACGCTTCAGTTGCTCAACTAGTAGAATAAATTTTTATTTTATTATATTTCACGTACTTTTTAAGTTTTAAAACAATATATAATTTTTTAACTGGAAACTCTGGTTTTTATTAGAATTCTTTAGTGGCAACTAGTTTTAAATGATGAATCAATTAAATGAGAGAAAAGCACTTTTAACTAGCCAATTCTAATATTTTCTAGTCAAAACTAGTATTTTTTAGTCGAAAGTGTACATAACTAGTTTTAACGCCGATGGTATTAGTCAACACTAGTTCTGACCAGTAAAAACTGGTTTTAACGGAATGGGACTGTGAAAATTGGTTTTCCTTAGTCAAAACTGGAATTAATTGTAACAATTATATAAAATAAAATAATGAACTTTCACACATATATGTGGTGCTTCCAATATATATTTTCTATTATTACCTCCAATTTAATAATGTTTGTCAGACTCATTATCTTATAGCACTTTTGTAATGTATTTTTTAGTAGCTATTTCTGTCACTTTTCATTTTTGATGACCAAACACTTCCTTCAAATAATGTGTTTGTATTTAAATGGAAACACGATATGGCTGTATTATAAAAAATATTGGAGCTAGTTTATATTTGATGACAATATGAAGTGCAAGATTAACGATCTCTTTCCAGAATGATTGGAGTTAATTGACTCTTAATTAGTTATTGGGGCTTATTGACATTTGACAGAATGAAATTGAATGTAATTTATGTTTGTGGGTATGTAAGTTGAATTAATAGTTTTATTTTTTTTTTAGAATATGCGCCAACCTTGAATCATCATGAGATGCCACAACCAACACCAGGAGTTGCTCCAACGCCACCATCAGTACCTGTCCAGCAACAACAACAGCAGCAATCTAAAGAATTTAATACAGCCTCGTTATGTAGATTAGGACAAGAAACAGTACAAGATATTGTTAGTAGAACACAAGAAGTTTTTCAAACATTGAAACAAATACAGGTCAGTTTAAAAGTAAATGAAACTTTTGAATTTGGTAGCTTCTACTTAGTGACTAATAGAACAGATTCAAACATATTACTACTTCTTAACTCTTTTTTGTAGAATGAGTATAAACCAAGTTCTTTCTTCATTATTATTATCATCATCTACATTCAGAATAAGCAATTTATTATTCATTGATCAACAAATGGAACATTTATAATGACAAGAGAATTTGTATTGATTAATAAACTATTAATTGTTATTGTAAAGATTTTTGAAAAATTCACCCTATATTCAGAACAGTAACATAATTTTTTTTACTGAAAAAACTATTTGGAAAATTTTTTTGGGTCGAGTTCTTTGTTTGGTTCTGTAATAATCTTATGAACTGTTATACTTGGTAGAAAAATTTTGTTCGTTGAATAGAATATAATTTGTTTTTATAAGTTCATTTTAAAAGTATTATTCATAGAAAAAATATGTTCTTACAGGAGTACTGTAGAATTTACAGCATGCTAAATTGAGTCCTTTAAATATGTGAAGTGAACATATCAGTAGATAGGAGTGAGAAAAACTTCAGCTTACTTCAAACATTTTTGTCCATTTCTACTAAACACAAACGTTTATTTAGTTATTTCTAAATTTCATTATGATCTGTCAGCCCTTCTCTTTTCCTGATTGTTCTGAATTAGTTTTAATTTTATTCTATGAGTCTACCTACCTCATTGTTGATACCAAGTTCAGACTATATAAATATAATGATTTAAAACTTACGCAAAAATGTAAAAGTACTATACTTGTACTTAGTACTTCTTAAGAATTTATGAAAATTGCAATGAGAGTGATAAATGTACACTACACTTAGCAAAAGACACACCAAGACTAGAAGGAAATTCAACTTATATATTCAATATGTAAGTACATGTGCACAGTCAACTACACCAACTTTAAAATTAACCTATTATACACGGTCAAAATCTTAAAATATTGGACCAGTTAGTAAAGGATACAATGCATTGGGCATTATCAGAAGACCAGAATCATCATAACTGGTGATAAAAAGTTGTTATTATAGGTAGGACTCTCTAAAGAAGTTCAAATACTGGTGTTCGACAGGGAGACAGTCTTAGGCCAAGTCTATTCAACATCGTAATGGATCAAATTATTGAGGAAGTAAACAAAGTCAATGCAGGATACAGAATGGGTCACCACTCCACAAAGGTATTGTTTTATGCAGGCGATGGTATTGCTGTAGCAGAAAATGAAGACGACTTACAACGTCTACTATATAAGATGAAAATTTCTGCAGAAAAATTTGAACATCTCAGTCAACAAGACACAATCAATAGCAATATCAAAAAATCTTATTAGATGCAAATTGGTAGTCGATAGTGGAATAATACAGCAGGTATCAAGATTCAATTATCTGGGAGTGAATATATCTAGTGAAAGAAACCTGAGAATAACAATTTATAGTAAGTTAGAAGGTGAATGTTATAAATACAAAGTTTTTTATAATTTTAATGTCGCATATCTAACGATAGGTCATTATTGATTGAGTCGAAATACATGTCTTTGATTTATCGTGACCTAAAATTAACTTTACTACTTTTTAATGACATTCTAGTAAATTTCACCTCGTCTTTTACAGTATTGTATTTCATGCTTAGATGTTACATTTAAATTATAAATTATTGAAAATATTGTTTGGTTTCTTGTAGAGCTAGATAACTTCATACGTTACAATATTATAATCTGGATAAATGGATTATAAATAAATAAATAAAAACAACATTAAATAGCAATTAATATGGAATATATATGAATTAGATTCGTAAACAATTATGAAAGTGTATAAAGTATAATTTTCAGGAGTATCACTACTGTACAGAAGTATCATTTTATTAGCAGTACGTTGTACTCATTTAGTGAACATATTTGCGTCGTTGTTAACAAAATTGAATTATGGGGCTATGTTTATTGAAACTATACCTACATACTTTATAAAATGGTTTTTCTCTGAGTTTCTAGGTTCGTTTGTGGAACACTGACATCCTCTAATAAATTTATATGAACGGTGTATACAGTTTGTAATTTATTTTCAAAAAAGAAAAAAAGAATGAATATTTTCAAACTTTCATTTTTTAGAAGTTTATATTTTTCTGACAAGTGTCATTTTCAGTCAAATATTACCTTATAAATGATGATGATATTAGTCTATAATACATAATTTATCTTCATACTTCGTAGTTGTGACAGTGGACGATCCCGAATCGTTGTGCACATAGGCCCACTTAAAACTACTAGAGCTTGATGTCCTCGCAAAAGCCAGTCAATGTAACTGAGCAAACTGTTAGGCTTGCCAATATCTTTGAACCTCGCAAGTTTGAGTACTGGACCAATGATTCATGTTTTGATAGGAAAATAGGTGATTCAATTTTTCTTTTTGTCAGTTGGTGAGAATAATATTGCATTTGAAATTTTGTATATAATGCTAATTTTCAGCAATATGATTAATAGATAGAAAAGATATTTGGCTTTGGAATATATTAATTATATAAAGTGTTGGAAAATCGAAAAATTGTACTAAAATTGCAACTCCGCGAAGGGTATTTATCACTTTTAAATAAAACACCCTTTATTTAAATATATATCATTATAACTGTTTTTTATTATTATTTCAGCCTCCCAATGGCACTCCCCAATCATTAAATGCAAGCAATGAGAAAAAAGCCAGAGTTCAAGAGCTTCTTCGTACCATTAGAGTTCTTTTCAAAAGATTGCGTCTTATTTACGAAAAATGCAATGAAAATTGTCAGCTACAAGGCATGGAATATACACACATTGAAAGTTTGATTCCTTTCAAAGACGAACTAGACCCGAAACACGATGAAAAGAAAAACTCAGAGGCATACCGATTAGCATGCGAGGAAAGCAAAGAAGTGATGGAGCAAGTTATTCTGAAAAATAAACAGCTCAAGGAGGTTATAGATCACTTAAGGCGTATAATTTGGGAAATTAACACTATGCTCACTATGAGAAAGTCATAGCTATTTTTTTTGTTAATATTTATTATGTAATATTATCACAGAAACACATTTCATACTTTTTCATATATTACAGTAATAGTTTTGTTCACTAACAAATTGTTAAACTTTATTATTGTGTGAATGCGAAAATTTCAGCCTGAGGTTTTGTGAAATGTAAATTGTCTGACACTAGATACATGGATAAATTTAAAAACACGGAAAATTTATTCCGTTATTCTGAAAAATAAAAGGAAGGTTATAGATCACTTAAGGCGTATAATTTGGGAAATTAACAATGTGCTCGCTATGAGAAAGTCATAACTAATTTTTTTGTTAATATTTATTCGATAATATTAACACATTTCATACTTTTTTATATATTACACTGACACTACATATATAGATAAATTCCAAAACACTACACTTATTTTTCAAATCACATTTCAGTCAGCTGTAGATGCGACAAAGAGTCAATATCATATTGTCATGACATTGAGTTTGCTTTAGAAATCATAGTACGTGCTGTTTAGTCTGACCCTAAATATGTTCAGTAGAACATCGATAAGAAAAAGAAAACAAGTTTTCAGAAATTCGCATTATTAATAAACAGAATGTTAATTTAAGTAATGTAGAAATAATTATATAAGTGAATATTATTGTAACAATGACTGTTATGGGCCATTGTGAATGGTGACATGAGTGAATAAATTGTTTTCTTGGTACCGTCACGCCATTCTTAGAAACATACATCTTTCCTGAATTTCTATTTAACTTTCTTTGATTTATTTTCCAGGACTTATCATTCCTTGTACATTTTCTTGTTCTTGATCTTGTGGGTTGTAGTGGATTTTCGACAATCTGTTCGCCTGGAATAAATGTTAACATTGTGAATAATTTCCAGGAAGTTCTAGTTTAGTCTAGTCTTTATTGAAAATTCAAGAGGGACACGTCAGATATAGTTACACAATCAAATTTTTCATAATTTATTGGAAAAAAATGCCTGACCTAGTCGTATTCGGTAGGAATGACCATTTTTTTGTACTTTTTTTATAATAATGACAACACCTAGTTACAGGGGTTTGATTTTGTATTAGACTATAAAGACTAAAATATTTTTAGGTTATAATTAGTCAAAATATATTACTAGATGAATTATAGTTCGAACTTGGACAATATTCGGACTCAGGGTCACTAAAATCCTAAATATCTCTAATATTTTCAGGATCCATCACGAAATATTATTAATCTTTACCTAAACAACTTGTAAGTAAACATACGACTTCCAGACGATAGCAACAAGTTTAAGAATAAAAGTAGTTCAACTCCTGACATGTACCATTATTATTCTGAAATTTACGCATTCCCGGATTTGTACCATTTTTATTCCGAATATTTTTTGTTTTGACACCCTTCTCATGAACAAGTGCCGCCATCTTTTGCTAAAAAATCGCAATAGGGACATAGACCAACGTTATACTGAAAGATACATTAGCGATTTTAGTAGAGAGCGTATATTTGAAACAACAGCTTGCGTTGGAATAGCAAGGGGATTTTTCTTCATCTGTAATATCTTTTAGGGAGTCGGTAACCTTACCACAATAAATATATGTATTGTATATATAGTGGGTCCGGGCATCAACAACACATTGGACTTTCAGGCCATATTTTACAGATTTACTAGGTAAATACATTTTAAATTTGCACCTACCTCAAAAGCCGACCAGTATTTCATCGACAGTTGCATTGGCTCCTAAGCGTAACTTTATTAAGAGTTTTGGTTAAATTTTTCAAATACATATGATATCGCTGCAGCCGGGTCAGTTTTTACTTTTAGGATTCTCTCTTCATGAGTGTCGAACCTTAGGCAAGCTAATAAAACAGCAAATTTTTTTGCTGACATTACCAGTCGAAAAATTTCACGACCAGTTCCGTCTGTTGAAAAGATTGATTCAATGGCCTTATTATTAGACTTAAAGGCCGTAGTTAATAGCAGAAGTCCAAGAAAACCATTTATTTCAATGGATTTTGTTTCTTAGTATTCTGTGCGATTCTGATTGCCTGGTTTATTACGAAATCGCTGAATTTTTAAATTTGTATATTGCACAACAAATTTGAATATTTGCCTCCGTGCTTTCAGCTGTGCAATTTCTGGTACAACATTTTTATTCCCTGGCAACTTCAATATGTTATGCGCTGCTGTTCTCACGTTTCGGGTTGGTTCGGTGGTCGCCCATTTGTTTGTATTTGTTTTTTCTGTAAAAATATTTTGTGTTTGAAATACTTCGTCACTGTCGTTTTCACTTTCGGTAACCTGTATTCCATCTTCATCGCTAGAATCATCACCAGAAAGCTCACTCTCTATTTCGTGATCTCTTGTAATAGCATTTTCGATAGTAGTGTTGCTTTCGGTATCACTATCTTGGTCTGAACCTTCTGTATCACATTCCTCAAAGTACGCATTGCTCAAAGTCTGTAGGTTTAACTGTTTTTGGATTCTTAGACATAGCCACTAAAGTGAAAATATTACACTAATTGCGCTGCGGAGTCCCTCGGACTCTAAGATCTTTGTTACACTTACTTGTTTTGATAATAGACTAAAGAGCACGAGATGGGTTTTCCCATCATAGGAAGGTATGAAATAGCGCCTACCGCCTGATCAACAAATACGAAAGTTATCACAGTGTCATACTTTCTTAGAGTCCCATCGACTCCGTGACGCCTGTTAAGGGTTAAACACATTTGAGTATAATCCCAATAGCGGGGTAATATTGGTCATCTAATTCCGAAACTGATAAGTTATTTTTTACTAATAAATAACAACTCACCCAATAAAATACAATACCTACTTAACGTTGAATCGGCCAATCAGAACGTAACGACCGGGTAATGTTTTAGTGTAATTCGTTTTCTAACAAAATAATTAACAATACCGCTCTATTCTATATATACTCGATGCTTAAACGTAAATAAAAATGAGAATTACATGATTGTAAATTAAAATACAACAACAACACTCAGCACGTATCCGGCTACTGAAACCAGACAAAAACCAAACCACAATAACCTAACTACTTTATAAAATAATACAACGAGTACATTAAACACCCAATCAGAAAATCCAAATTGTATTAGATAAATAACATTGATTCAAATTAATCTACGTAACACCATGATGTAAATACTACAAGGTGTGCTATTGCGCACCAGCTGGGAAGCAGCCAATGAGAATACGTTCCCAAAACTACGCGCCAATTTGAAACATTAGAATTGAATACTTGTAAAAATGGATTTTTTGCCAATTTTGGAAGTACAGGAAAATTGTAAAACTAATGCAAAACAATAATTTGATCACCATGAATAAGATTATAGCTAGATGGGAACACATGCAATCTTTATATTTAGAGTACATGTAAAAGTCTGTTTGCAATAAGCAACGAATAAACGAACGAACCAAGACAATTCAAATATTTCATATTGGCGCGTCATTTTGGGAGCGAATTCTAATTGGCTCTTGAAAGATGCGCAGAACGAGTCGAAAATTAGTCTTCGGGAAGAGCACACCTTGTAGTCTTTATTACATCATGTAGCAACACAACAAAGTGATGCGAGTGAATGTTGCAGTGTTTCCGAACAGACCACGGTATTAGATACAGACGTAATAAAGACTACAAGGTGTGTTCTTGCGCAGTTGGATAGCCACAGCCAAAGAGAGGCGTTTCTCACTAGCGGCCAATCAATTCAATGCGGGAATTTGAATTTTTCGTTTTAATATTTTTTTGAACGAAATGTTGAACAGCGAATGTGATACAAAACTATGAAAAATCAATTCAACATAAGGTAAATTGGACTTGGTTGGAAGTTATTTCAATAAAAACAATTATCAAATTAATGTGAATTCAATAATGTTAAATAGATTGCAAAACTGTTTGCCATGTAAAGAATGTATATTAGAAATTTTTTCGTTTAAGGAAAATTATGTAACAAATAGAATGCATCGTGAGTTTTTTAACAATTTATTAATAAACCCATTGTATAAAAAATAGGACAGTATGTTAACCTTTTCTTACTCTACGTCGTAGGTTGAATGACGTGTTTTCTTAGCGTTGGTTGCCTAATTACCCCAATAGCAGATGGCGCCAAAACTATTTAAAATATTATATTCAACCCTTGCCTTAACTGTGTTTTAAAGTTTCTTATTTTGGGTACCTATAGCAAAGTTGTAATTTGAGTTCATTATTGTATTGTGTTCGTTGTGTTATTGTTGAGTTTCGTTGGTTGCATTTGGATTATTTTTCTATATGAGAATCTTTGAAATTATATATATATATATATATATATATATATATATATATATATATATATATATATATATATATATATATATTTCATTTTTAAGGTAAGTGAATATTACTACAATTAATAGCATCACTACTCTCTTGTTAATATATTCAATTTATAAGAGGCGCTAGATGTATAAATGCTACAGCTTATAATTTCGAAAAAAAAACTGTATATTTAGCGAATTACTTATTAAAATGTATTTATATAACAAATAATCACTTCTTCTTTTCAATTTTTTAGAAATGGCTGGAAAAAGTGTATTTATTTGAAGTGTGGAATAAATAAGAGATCAGATCCTACAATTAAAATATACCGATTTCCTGTGAATGCCCCAACCAGATGTCAAAAATGGATCATACACTCGGGTGAGTTATTCTTAAGACAATTATTTTTTCTAAAGGAATAAAAAATAGTGAATGTGAATAAATGACTGTTTATAAATGTTCAATACTAAACATAAGTAGGTATTTAATTATCGTCAAATAAAAGACAATTCGTCCAATAGTTTTTTCTGATAATGAGTTTATTTGTATTATGGTCGTATTGCATATTATACGAGTACAATGATTTACTACAAATTCCAAATCCATTCAATCTTATAAACTTATCAAAAGTACTTGAATCATACCAAAATTTAAACTTAGAAGCCACCTTTATAGTAAAGACAAACAGAATAGAATAAAACATTTAGAAAATATTTCAAACTAATACAAAGGACTGAACTTTAATATTTCACAAAAATTGAAATAGTATTTTTGTTATTTCTTTATGTTTATGAACTAAGCACATAATAATAAGGTAGTGTTTCTGTGTGTTATATTTGGAAATTATCCTGTCAATGAGACAAAAATTCTCTGGTGTTTTCGATATAAAAAAGAACTTTTTTAACCAATGTAATGTCCCTCCATAATATAATCACCATTTTTGTCCTCGTATCTATTAAGGGTAAGAATATAGTAATCCCATATACCATCTTACAATTGTTGAATACTTTCAATAAAAATGAATTTTAGTTTCAATTTTATTATATATATTGCAAAAAACACATTTAACAAGAGATAATTTTATTTACTAGTAAGTACCCGCTTTTATGACCATACTTACTTGGTTCAGATAAGTAGACCTTTTGCCTGCTTTTATTATACCATTAAACAAACAGATGGTTTTGTAAGCATTTATGGTCTCATTGTAAAATATAATTACTGAAAGTTGAAGGTAGCAACAAGCTCCTCAAGTACATTTTTCTAGTCGCACATTATGAATGAATTTATCATCCCAACATATTGATCTTAGTTATTTATTTCACGATTTACCTATCCATAACTTCCTACAATGATAATAGAAACAGCCTATTTAAAACTATAGAACAAATTAATTATTTTAAAAAAATGTTATGTATAAAAAATGCTGGAGAAGAGCAATTTATATTTTCAACTGTAGTAGTTGGTGTCTTTTTTGTAACGTTATAACTACATTAAATATGACGCCCTGGATATATTTTTTAATGGTATATATTTTTTGTATTGTACTTTAATAAGTTATAATTTCAAAAATATATGACTCATGCTTGATTTACCTATAACAGATTTGTGAATAAAATCATTTTGTTAAATTAGTACCAGTAGTAATATAAATTTATTTAACTCAACAATGAACTCAGTTTTAAAATTTATATATTATTTTGTGGTCAATCTAAAAAGTATAAATAGATAATACAATCAATAATATTTTCGATTATTAAAACTTTTGGCTCTCCAATGTGAAACCAAGACCGGTCCTGGGTTATTTGTTTCACTTACCGGTGAGGATGAGGCCATTGTATAAATATCTTTACACAATGATAAAACTGACAAAACGATTATAAGTAGGTATTTTAGTAGTAGTTGATAGGACAATTTTTTTTTTATTAGAAAGAGTTTATTTATTGGTCTTATCCAATTTTTTTTTATTGATCCGTAACTTTCAATACAAAGCCAATGAATATAATATTTATATTAAAATCAAATTATTTGAATATCTTTGGTACGTATATACTTATTTGTATATTTTTTATTTCTGGTTTTGTTACAATTCTTTTGAATGTTTTTTTGTTTGATTTTAAAAACCCTTATTAAAGATAAGTATGAGAGTGTTTTTACCGTTGTTGTGAGCATACCAAGAAATTTCAATGATGTAGTTGTTTTTGAGAACGATACATAGGTATGGAATTATCTTAAAACAATTCGGAAAAATTCTGTCATTCCGACGATAACATAAGATACAATTAGGGAAATTCCAAATTAGGGTACTACTAGTCGTTACTCCATTTATGCCAGTTATTGAAATGAAATTAATTCATGTTTTTGAACATAAAAAAATACTTTGCCATAACCATTACAATAAATATGTATGTTAACATTGATGTTCGTTATTTCAGGTAATACTGTTTTGGCAAACCTAAGCTAGAAATAAACTGGTCTGCAGCAAACATTTCAGTGAAAATATTAGTCAATCTAAAAGATTGCCTACAAATAATTCAATTGAATGTTTCCTCACATCCACAAACATATTCAAATAGTAATTTTATTGCCCCGATTCATTCCAGAAACATTGACATGACAGATAGTTCTATCAGTAACCATGAAGATGAAGAGTGATTGAAAGAGTTACAGAACCTTCCATCTTGTTCTATGGGAATTGGAGGTAGGAAGCAGTCATTGCAAGAAGAAAATGAACGGTTGAGAAAGGGACTAACCAATTCTAGGAAAAAAGTCAATGACCTTAATACTCAATTGAGAGCTACAAAAAAAAAGGATTATGAAAACGCAACTCTCTGCGATCGTTTTGTATGGAGAAATAACTCACGAATTTTACAAAATCTCTTGTTAATATGCGATTACGACATAAGGTGAAAAACCCATGGTTACTATCTGAAAAGAAAACTGCCCTGTCATTTTATAAAGGACCTAAGACATACAGATATTTGCGACAAAAAGGTTTATTTTGCCAGCAATATCAACAGTGAAATCATGGAATGCCAATTTCCGTTGCAAACTTGGATTCAATAAAAAAATTTTTATGCACCTTACTTTAAAGGCGGATACGATGCTGCTTTACGAGAAGAAATTTATTCTGATGTTCGACGAAATGTCTAAGAGGAATCTTGAGTACAACATGAAAACAGAGTTTGGAAGAAAGCCTTTCCCTGCCAGTGAAGCTCTAGTTCTCATGATCAGAGGAATCTATAGCAACTGGAAAATTCCTATTGCATACTTTGTATCGAATGGTGGGATGTCATATGCTTCTTTATGGTGTATAATTACCAAAACATTGGAAAAACTTAGTGAGACAAAACTAGACACTATAGGCATAGTATGTGATTTATCAACTACCAATCAGAAACTCGTGAAGCATTTGGGGGTTAACAAAAACCAACCTTTTTTTTCATAATGAGAAAAACCATTATGCTTTTTTTGATGCTCCCCATCTGTTGGAATGAGTTAGAAACAATTTTTTCAACAATAGATTCATATTTAATGGGCAGTTCATATGTTTTTCTGACATTCGAAAAGTTTATGATCTTGATAAAAGGAGCAAAACATGAAAGGCCTTATTGAAACTGACTGATAAGCACATCAAACCGAATTCTTTCCAAAAAATGACGGTTAAATTAGGTGCCCAATTGTTGTGTTTATTCTGCCATAATGACATCTTTGGAAACTGGTGAACTTATTTCAAGTACAGCTAAACACATGGGTAACTTTATGAACAATAATGTTTTGTAAAATTGTCTAGTTGACATTAATGAAAAAATTCGAAAATTAGAACATTAATAATATTATATATAATAAGATGCAAAAAATTGTCGTACATTTTTCAAGGTCCATTCACAGTAGATTATATTTTCGATAAAAGGTGAATATTGAAATATTTGTGTGGATTGTGGTTTGATTTCCAATATTCAATAACAAAAAGAATAATTAATAACCAATAATAATTAACGTTTTTATTTATAGTAGGTGTTTTAATAGTAAATGATCTGTGCTCAAAATTAAGAGCTACTTTGTATATATTTTCTTGATAACACATAGTCCAAATGGGTCGGGTACTGGTTATAAAAAAACTAATTTCCAGAAAACAAAAATATTAGAATGTGAATAATGTTTCGAAGCAACACTATCATACTTTTTAACAAACATTTCGAGAATTTGAAAAAGGTTTAAAATTACAATAAATTTACTCAATTTGTTGGCCATTCGAATTTCCCACTAAGAATGTTGTAGCTGTAAAATTCACAAGGAATATATACAGGACCGTACTACATGTAGTTTCTGATAATTTTTCACACGCTCAGTCTATAATTATTATAATTTTATATCAACAATTTCATAAATAGTGTAGTTATTATTGTTACTTTATTTAATATTTCTGTTCGATATTTTCTAATAAATTCATTTACTAAAACTTTGAGTGTTTTATTTAGTTATCTAATATGAAGGATGCAATTACCTCAGAGCAAAAATCCGTGATTCCTGACGTTTATGCCAAAATCTAACATTTTTTTTTATTTACATTCATTTATTTCAATTTATTCATAATGTACTTCATAACTTCACATTGTATTGAAAATATAAAATTTTATCTCATCCTACTCTATTTAAATTGAAATCCGTCTGTTTACAATTTAACTGAAAGTCCAAGCATTAAGTAATGCTATAAGATGTTTATTGCCCAACCGACCTCTGACCTGTTAGAACCTTCATGCTAAAAAATTATCATCTAGGTATTTTTAGAATTATAAGCAACAAATCGATTTAGTAAGTACCGAATATCGACAACGGCATTTCTTCAAGAAAGGACATATTGCACAATTTAAGAATTCTGCAATGTCATTAATTCAATTATTAGTACGATATTGTATAATGATACATTTAGTATATTTCATCTCGTTACGTTTAAAATATTAGTATAGTTAGAACTTTTTACAAGTTATTGTTTTTGATTTTATCAAATATATTAATACACTACGAAAGCGCAACAAAATCAAAAATATTTTTCCCAGGAAGAAAGGGGAAAATGGATAATTCACATAAATCAACTGAAAGTCAAAAAAAAACATACAAAATAGCCAGGACTTATTTTTTCGCCCATTCAAAATATCATCAAAATATGAATGTTTCAAAAATACATTCATGACCGAGGTTCTGAAATCGCAAATTCATATTATTTCAGTCACCAAAGGAAAGTATATATATTTTATATACCTTTGTATCTTTCTATCCCAAATTTAAGTGATTAACAGATTAATGAAGAATTATTTATTTCATTTGCTAGTACTAGACGAACTCATTACAAAAATCTTTTTTTTATACATTGAAATTGGTGACAAATAATTAGTACCGAGATTAAGTTTATTTTCGGTTCGAGATGAATACATGCTATAATCGTTGAATAAAGAATAGGATAGTACAACAGTGACAATGTCAAAACCATTAGGGGAAATTTTGCACGCCATCTAGTTACTTTTACGTTCGTTCTCTAGCTTAGTGCCATCTGAAATAAACAACTTTATTTTCAACAACTAATTTTTTTTGGAAAGATCCCAACTAAATGTGAAGTTTTCTTTATCTTCGAAATTCGAACAGACAGTACATTGTTGCCAATCTTACTTTTTATTACGAAAGTGACACAAATTACCTATTCGATAGGAATCTTTACAATAGATAGATAGGGCGTATTTTGAAATATCATGTTATATCATATCATATATGTCATATAACATTGTTAGAAAATAGCAATTTTTTGGAAAATGTTATCTGTGTTTGATAAAACTTGCCCATGGAATATTTTGAAATGTTTTTTAAGTAATTGGGTTATATTTATCATATTTTGGCCCGGATAAATTAATGATCCTCTGGACAATGACGTTGAATTTTTACTGGTAGATAGTTTCTCAGTTGGTACTGATTGGATAACCGATAACACATAGATATTTGTATCTCCTCTAACAATCAAGTGCACGTAGCAACTTTTTTTAAAAATGATTCGAGCATTGGGTCGAATTATTAATATTACCGGTCCGTGCGAACGTGCCGAAATATTTTACTGGTCCTTGGAGTAAATTCAGTGGAGAAACACTGCATTAGAGGTCGCAAAATTTGTGTCCTATTTTAACAATGAAGGGGCTTGTTCTATGGCAAAATAAAGCTATTTAAATGTATTTTTGTTTCATCTACTTACTCACATTTTCTTCATCTGATAGGTTAGAAACACATGCCCGGGGTACATCTTGAACATTCAGGAATGACAGCAATTCAAAAAACTATAACTTTGGTTCATAAATATCATCAATCCCTTTTCCAGATTTGATTGAATTTAGTTCTAATTTTATTTCCTTTTTATACGACGATCGATAATTGTTAATTTTCTTTTTCACAAAATCTTCATTAGCTTCTTTATTTACTTCTTGGAAATTTTGTTATGACATACATCACTCTTTACTTTCTAAAGGAACTCTTGTTCGCTGTACATTTCATGTGCCATTTTCCACAATAATTATACACACGACAAAAAGCAATACGTTATTTCAACAGGAATTTACTGGTTAGATAATAAAAAATCGATTCAATTGACTTGTGTTGTACTGCAGCAGTTAGATCTGCCTGACTGAGGTCAAATTATACTATTTCGTTGAAGCATCGGACATACGTGATGAAATTGTGTTGGATGCGATCAAATCATACGACGCCGTAGTATCGTGAGTGGCCCGCTTAAGAGAAACAAAATTATATATGATCAATAATTATTGCATGTCCCATAAGAACAGTATAGAATATGGCAAAATCTGAAATTTGAGAAATTGATAGTTATTAGGTTTGTATTTAATTATGCAAATATGTTCAGCTGGTACATTGATTTTATTTACTAAAAATTCTGGTTTCTCATGATTTAAGTATGCATTAGATATTCAATTATCTTGTTTTTGAGAATTAGATCAGATTTTGAGTATTTCTATAATTTTCACCATTTAAAACTTGATTGATTTTTATTTCAATAATTCATATAAATAAACACATGATTCTAACCTTTGGAGATATTAGGACAATTGGAGTGTTGCTAACAGAAAATTGTATTTTAAAATATAATTTTCAGTATAAAAAATTGATTTTCGAAGCTAACTTACTTTTCACAATATTTAGTAGAGTTGTTTAAGGTTCTCTTGAATAAGAATCCTCCAATGTATTTAGAGTTGTTAGAAATTATTATAAAGGAATTTGGTTAACAATAAATTTTGAAATTCACAAGTTTATCAATTACATACAATTTGTGGATCCACAATTCTGTTATTTTAGCATTAAGTCGATTTATATATTGATTTATTACTAATTAATAGAGTTTTTGCTACATCAATCGTTTTTATTAACTTAAGACAATCCCTTTAATAAAAGTGTATCATATTAAAATTCATGCTTTTATATTAAAATTATTTATTCTTCAAAAGCAAATTGTAAATTAGTTATATATCAATGTTTATTATAATTTGAATGGTATACCAAACAAATATTTCCAAAAAAGTAGCTTTTGTATGACCTGTACCATTAATTCGATTAGCAAAAATAAGTAATGCCAAATCAATATTATAGGCTGATGCATACTCAATGTTTAATCATTTGTGACACAAATATACAATCGAGATGAAAGACACTTGCGAGCGATTGTAATAGAGATGAAAGATGTCTGGCATTTTCTTTGTTTTGCTTACCACTACACAAACACTCACAATTACACTGTTTGAAGCGCATTTCTATAACCAAGTTATCGTCTTTAGAGACTGAATGTACAGTTTACTAGTAATTGTGAGTGTTGGTGTAGCTGTAGTCTAAATAGTGTGTTCATATGAATATCACCAACGGTTCAAAAATTCCAACTTACATACACACATACATAAAACATTTAACCAGTTTGGCAATTTTGCTATTAATTTCTTACACCATAAACAACTAATTCATAATATCACATACTTAAAAAAACTTTATTTTGTATTATCACATATAATTTAAATTAAATATAAAATGAGAATACTGAAACCAATCAATTATTATTTATAATTTGCTATAGATATCTGAATTTGAAGAATTAATATCTTATGCAATTAATTTTTTCTGTAAGTTCTACATATAACAAATATTCATACAGACATTAAATACATTTTATTTTATGTATCTAAACAACTATTTTTAACAAATATTAATAGTGATCCAATTTATCACTTATATTCTGAAATTCTGATATTTCATAATATTAAACATACAAAAATTATTACTTTGAGATTCTAAGGATTTGTAAAAATTATGTCTACATTCAAGGGCATAACAAATACTTTTTAATGACTAATAGAATTTAGATGTAGAGGAAATCCACAAAAAATAGATTGATAATCAGATGTAGAGATTTGAAACATTAAAAATTACCACGCATCAAGAAAATCTAGTCAGCTACACCAGCATTCACAATTACACAGTCTACCAATAGTTTTCATAACAAAGTTATCGTTTTTAAAGTTTGAATATGTACTAAAGTCTCTGAAGATGATAAATTGATTATAGCATCAGTTTGTGTAATTGTGAGAGTCAGCCTAGTGGTAGTTTGAATATACAGTTCCAGAAATTTCAATGTAAATATGAAAAATACATCCTTATTTCTGTAAATAATTGTGGAAGTGATTTTTCATTCTCAGAATTTCAGAACCTAAATTTTATTATTCACCCAATAATAACAAAAATATGGTCAGTCTTTTGCATATATGGTCTATTATTATACATTATGTACATTTACACAAATAATATGTTTTGAGTAGCATAATGTTTGACTAGAGTACCTTCTTTGAAAATCATAGTTGATTTAATGGATTTTAAATTGTTTCAGACTTCAAAATAAGATTTAATTATGTCTACATCTCAAATTAGAGAGTTAATGGGCAAATTTGACTATGAAAAACATTACTAAATAATTTAAAAAACATATTCTGAAACAACTGTAAATGTATTAATTTTTGAATTCCTGCTCAAGGGCGTCAGCACAAGTTTTACAAATAGCTCCATCAGGAGTTGGATTCTTACATAGATTACAAACATATAAATGTCTTTCGAGAATATCATGGGTTTCTCTTTCAGATTCACTTATATGATTTTCTCCTTGATCTTCTAGATCAACATGAGCTAATTCACGTTCAATTTCATCAAGTACTTCAGTTACCTCAGTATCATTCATAAGCCTGGAGGCTTCCGGATCTTCTGCCAAAACTGCTCTTAGATCACTTACTGATCTGTAGGAAATAAGCTCTCCATAATTATCAACTAGTAATCTGAATCTGTCCACACTCCTGCTTCTATTGCCTTTCAGTCTAGTGAGAAAATTCTAAAAAGAACAAAATTTAATCATTTAGATAAAGGGTTAATATGTTTAACATGAGACAATTCTACAATCTATAGTTTGGTATTTTACTTACTTACATAGTAATAAGTGTGTGTAATAAGTAGTGATAAGAATGAAAATGTGTACCAACAGTATTTACATACAGTGTTTTCAGTAAGAAACACTTCAATTATCTTGGAAATGGCTTACACTTTTATAAATTTTGCAATTCTCATGATATTAACATTTGGTGTGTATAGAATGTAAGAAATGTGTAATACATTTAATAATTTAACTAAAATCCTGTAACAAGATATACTGTACTTTTGTTAGAAACCAAACTGGTGGTGTAAAAGATTTGTCTTAATCAGGGCGAAGAAAAACTGTATCAAAAATATTTTTTAAACAATAATGCACACTTGAGTATTTGAGAAATAAGCTCATCATGTGGAATAAGTTTGACTCAATAGTTGTCAGATAATGATTTCCATATATGTGAATATTTGGCTGACACAATGATGAACAAATGCTACGATTGATCCAATTTTTAATTATAAGGTTATGTAAAATTATAGCCGGTCACTTGATAATTCTCTGTGGACAAGAGAATTTTGCAGCCAATATTTCCCTCCTCCTCTTTCAATGATTCTCCAAGGGTAGAAGTGACTCCGTTTATATTTGATTCAGCAGTTGTTTCCACGCTTGCTTATCCCTTGCAATCTTTTCGGCATGATGCCTCTTAGACGTTTGCCTACCACTTCCTCTTCTATGATTAATCATTTGATTGTTCCTTATCTTCTAGCCATATGTCCCGGGTACTGCAGATACATGTAGTTTATTCTGTTTAGTAGCCTTGTACGTGGACCAATTTCTTGTAATACGGATAGGTTGGTTTGGTGTTTGATGTTCTGCCCATGATACTCGTAAGAGTAGTCTATAAACCTACATTTCAAAAGCCTCTATTCAGTTTTTATCTGCTTTGTTTAAAGTCCATGTTTCCGCTGTATATGTTGCAATGGGGAATAAAGATAAGAGCATCAACTAGACGGAATTTCATTGTTTTCATGATAAATTTGTCATTCCATATTTTATTCAACTTTGTAGTCACTGATCTTGCCATAGTCAGATGACGGCGCCAATATCCACGAAAGATTAATTAATAAAATAGTAGGTCCCTTTGTTAATTAACAAAACTTCAATGGTTTACTTAAAAAATAGTATTCTACCCGAGTAACTATTTTCATTTGCCTCTAATTTAGAAATTACATCATTTGAAACTTTCAGATAATAACAATGTCTCAAGATGAATTAGGAGGTGCCCTGATCTTTCTGCAACAATCATTTATACTATTTACTATAGGGTCACTTAAAAAACTTTGATATAAAATAATACCTGCTAATAGGCTGGGATGTAACAAAATGGATTGGAAAGTGTTAAAAATCGCCTGTAACCATATTAAGTTTTTTTTTGTAAAATTCGTAATTTACTTACTAGCAAATTAGAGCACATTCTTTTAACATGATTCGAGCATCTAAGTTTTTGTCTTCAGTTGTATGTTTTCTGAGACCAGATTGGAAAAAAGTTTTTACAGCAGTTAAGTATGTTAAACAGTTTTACAAACTATTATATTGTTATACTGCAAATTATATAAACCTTTTCTAAAGATAGTGTTATACATTAATATGTCCTTATAATAATAGTGTTACTGCTTATAAAAGATGCTAGATTTTTTATTTTGAGGTTAGAAATTCCATGAATAAAAAAACTTACTCTTCTGAAGTCATTTCTGATGGTCCCAGTAGTTCTGTTATGTGTCCAATCACTTGCGGCCCTACGCAATCTAATTCCTGGATTTTTTTGTGGCTTATCTGCCATTATTTACAATTTTTTAGATACAATAAATTTAAAATCTCCAAGCAAATAAATTTAATGGCGTCTATTTATTATTGGTCTATCAATGACATTAGTAATTAGCGTTGCCAATATTATAAGAACTAAAAACCAGAAAACTGAAAATCCATATTCGGTAAATATATATTAAATATATATATATATATATATATATATATATATATATATATATATATATATATATATTATATATATATAAATATTTTTGTACTCAATAAACTAGAACAACATCGAATTTAAACATTTCATGTTCCGCCTTGAAATATACTGATCACTCGTAAATTCGTAAATCCATCTTGGCTCCGATGCCAATCGAACTGATGTGTCGTCATATTGTAATGATGTGAGAAAAGTGCTTACTTCGCTGGGCGTGTATTCATGAGAGTTATAAATCTTACTTATACAAACTATTTATGATGAATAAAAAGGTGCAAAACTCTAGCGGAATCATTTGGTGGTACATACGTTACCAACTCAACACGTTCAGAAGCAGACGCCATATTTCGGAGCGCTTTTAATTTGTAGGAGTAGTAGCAGAGTAGTAGCAGTCACGGAACTAAATTGTCAGAAAAATTAGGAGAAACGAAGAGAGCCAGACCAGAAATTTAGTAAATAGAATGTATTTTGTGATCAAACATTCAAACAAAAAACAAAATGATTGAATTCGTTTATGAAGATATTAGGGCTACATGATTTATTTTCTATAATTTCGTTTTGAATTATAGTGCCCATTTTTATATCCATATAAAAGCGGGTAAGAGATGGATACATCTCTTAATTCTTTAAAAAGAAACTATACAACCACATTAACTACTTTATAATTGAACTCCTACATGGAAAGTTTCTATAAGTGGAAGGTGTTCCGCCTAAGTGAAACAAATCGTGTATCATTCTTTCTCTCCTCCAAGCACTTCAGTTAGTTCTGCGCATCTTTTGCGCGCATGCTTCATGCGTAGTATAGATAAAGTGTCTCGAACAAGAGAGAAAATGAATACTGTCCTCCCCGAAACGTAGAGACGTTTTTTCCTATAAGAACTGTCCATATAGGAGGATTACATATATGTTCACAGTGAACGTTCAACACGTTCCCGATCGCTACGGTTACCCATAGGTAACACTATGAGCTGCTGAATGCGACCAATGTGTTCCAGTAAGAGTGAACAGTCGGCGTCTATTCACGACACTAGTAAACAATGTATATGTATTTCGGAATACATCCAGATTACATAAAAGATCAGGTTAATCACTACGTTTTCACGACTCCTGAAATATTCTTTTGGGCGTTCCTCACAGCGACAACGATAGTTGTGGTCCCAGCGAGAACGTCACTCATGATGTCATGACTAACGTTCACGAAAACCTTTCTCAAGAAGTGGGTCGAAGTAAGCGTTAAAAGAATTAGCGAAATTTTTAAAATTCGAGCATCGCAAATTAGAACCATGAGGATCTATTTCATCATTTTATGCGGTATGGAATATCATAAGTAATTTTGAAGCATTCTTGTGATTTTGTGATTTTTTCTGTTTTGCCATTTGTTAATATTTATCTCAACACTTAAAATGCCTTGTAAGCCATTCCATTTGGGTTTAGGATTATAACGGTCTGAACTAAGTGGAACGGTAAAGATCGAGGTCATAAACGTGATTGTCGTGGGTGCTTAGTGGGATGAGTAGATGAACTATGTGGAATGCACCCATATATTCAGGGCCGGATTAAGATTTATAAGGCCCGGGGCTAAAATAATGACGGGTCCCCCTTAAGGAATTCGGAAACCCGGGAAAATTCACAAAATAATATCAATACGTTAGATTTGTGGTATCAACATATCAAAAAATACAGAATGATGGGGCCCTCTTGGACCTGGGGCCCGGGGCTATAGCCCCCCCCCCAAGCCTCTAGCTTAACCCGGCCCTGCATATATTAAAATACTGTGTTTTATCTTGTAAACCTTAGTTCAACTTCCAACCGCAAGAGGAAAATACCCATGACTATGAAGCGGTATATTTGAATGTGCGTATTTTTACAATTTTTACGTCTAATCTGTTACTTACAATATAAGAAACTTCGCTTTAAGGACAAAATTACTTTCAATCTAACTGTCAATAAAAAATCCTATTTTTGTCATTCAATTAACAACGAAAATTGATTTTTGTTGACAAAACGTGTGAATACATGTGTTATTTAACGTAATATAGGTAAAGGTTGCAATCTATTAGGTAATATTAAGAAGAAATATAATTGTCCACATACGATCGATAAAGATTTGATAAATTACCATTGCCGCTCCTAAGTTTCTATGGAAACTAGGGGTAGTGTGTGGTGAGAAAAAAGCTCAAGGAAAATCATTTAATCGTCATGAACTACAATGGGGAATAAGTTAGTCACGTTTACAGAACAACAATTAGAAAACTATCAGGTAAGTTTTGATATCTGTAATTTTTTTAAAAATTATTCGTATTGTATTAACAGGACTGTACGTTCTTCACCAGAAAAGAGATATTAAGGTAAATGTTTTATATAATTAAATTTTTTGAAAATATCATTTCACTTACAATCGTCCATTTATTTCAATAATGGTTCGGCCCATATAAAAAAGTTTTAGGTACCATCGAGAACACTCATTAATATGTACAACCAAGCTGAATTCGAAATGGGGCAGTTCGAACTCTATGCGCAATTTGGTAAATTGGTCTAGGTAAACTACTGCGCGATGTGCGGCTTTGAATTAATCTCGAAGATCTTTTGGCAGATAATGGTTAAAGAATTTTATTGAAATTTTGGCAATCAAGTTTCTTTAGAGTAGCAGGAATGTTTGATTGCCCTAAGTGGACACTTGTTTTATTCAGCCTGCACGTTGTGGATGTGCGATTGGTTTCTATATAATATTACAATTTCAGCTTCTTCCACTATTTCATTATGTTTGTGTTCGCGTTCATATTTCCTTGTATTATTACGTACCTTAAATATCTTAGGGTACTACTGGGGATAATAGTTTGTCCTTTCCAATGTACTCGTATTGTTATGATTGTGAAGAGCTGTTTTTCTAGTATTTCTTCTGAGTGACAATTACTCTGTTTTGAAAACTTTTATCAACAGTATATTATTTTTTAAAAAGGTATATTAGTGTGTTGTAGGGTATAGAGTGCTTCCTAACCGTTGCTACCAAAAATATTTTCATCATATATCAGAAAGTCGTGAGTGATTAGGTCGTATAACAAAGGTTAGAGTACTGAACCCTGTGGTACTCCATAAGATATGGTTCTATTGTGTTATCATTGAATTGAAAAAAATAGATTTGTTAAATGAAATCATAGTCTTCTTTATTGAAGAGTTTGGTGCATTAATTATCAATATATGGATTAAAGCCCCGAGCCATTCGACACAGGCATATACTTTGAGCGGTTGTACTATGACCCTCTCTAAAATCGTTTACGGGGATATGATGTGTTTATCAGTGAATCTTTGCATTCTTTTTAATTTTATATTTTCTATTGCCTTTGCTATATAGTTTACTAAAGTTATTGGCATGTAGCTTTACACATAACATAGTTAGCTTTTATAGTGGGAATGATATTGGAAATATTGAGCATATCGGAATTATGTTCAGTTTTGAGGAAATAATTTATGGAATGAATGAAATAAATTTTTGATTAATATATTGTATATTCGTAAACCATTTTTGCTCTGGTTGTTTCGTTTCTTAGTTAATGTGTTGTCACCGTTGGACGGTCTTTTTAAAAGATACAAATTTTTTTCTGTTTTTTTTTATTTGATAAGCTTTTTTATTGGAAAGAACTTATCAGGTTTATATTATCGAGAAAATGTTTGATAATAATTTTGTTGAATATTCATATATTACAGAAAATTATTTTTAGATTGATTAAGTTTTTGGTTTTGAAAATGTATATGAATCGTACAAATAAATGGCATTTGCATGGGGAGTTCATTCACAAGATTTCTTTTTCAGCTCATTAATACAATTACTTTTTTTGTATACAGATAAAAATGTCTATTCACATCATTGCTAGCTCGAAAATAAGAATTTTTAAAGCCATATTCTAATTGTTTTCTTTAAGAAAAGACCACTTACCCGGCTATAAGCCGCAACAAATATTAACTTCAATTTCCCTTGAGAACCTGACGATTCACACCGTCCCTTGTTGACTTACAGCCATAAGAAGGATTCCATGAGCTATATAGAGTTTCGGACTTCTTTGCTATGTGTGCTTTCTCGTTCAGCTTTTCTAATCTCAACAGAAGACGACTTGTTCCTACTTTCTATTGATATTGTGAAAAAAGTGTTTGGGGAAAATCGACGAAAAGTCAACCACTTTCACCTTTTCGGAGAATAATCTATGGCGGTATTTACCATTTTTACATTAGAAAATGGTTAAAACCTGGTCTGAAGAAAAGTTATTTTCAAGTTAGTTGATGAACTAAAATTTTGAATATTCTTTAGAATTATTTGTTAATATAATAAATTCTTTTTTAGGGTTTTCAAAAGGTTTCGGGAAGTTCGTCCCGATATTGTTCCGAAACAAATGAAGAAAAACGAGGCTATTAGCATAAGGATCCCATTAGAAGACAGTATAGAAAAAATTCCAGAGTTGCACGTAATTCCATGTCATAAATTAACAAAAGGGTGTATCCAGAATTATAATTTAATATTTCAACACAATCACTAAAGGAATTATTGATTATTATTTGATAATATAATGTCCTTACATTATTGGATACGTCCCAACAATAAAACATATTATTAGATTATTTTTTTAGGAAAATCCTTTTAAAAAAAGGATATGCGAGGTATTCTCCAGAGATGGTAAAGGCAATTTATCCTTCGAGGATTTCTTAGATCTTCTTTCGGTTTTCAGCGAACAAGCACCGCGAGATATAAAAGTTTTTTACGCCTTCAGAATCTATGGTAAGTCTAACCAGTTTTTTACTTATGTTTATATATACCGCTGTTGAAAAAGAATTTAAATTATTCAAATTTTTAATCTATATAGAAGTACATGTCCAATTGTTCTATTCTATTAGTAATCAATTAACTTTTATACTCTCCTACCTCTACTTACTCTCTATACTCATTCCTCTCTTGCTTTTATCTTTCATTAAATCTGTAGCGTCATCTGTTTTTTGCTAACAATTTCTCCACTTTATCGTACCATGGTCTTTCTAATTTAGTTTTTCTCTATTATATGGTTTATCACTGCTTAGGCATATCTCCAAACCAAAATTCTTCTTCCTAATTAGTCTTTGACTTTTCTGTTCTCTCTCTCTTATGTCTTTAATATTTGACAACTTATCTATATTCTTATCAAGTTCGGTGTCAGGTTTCTTCTCCTTCAATTTTTTATTTTACTCATATATTTTTGCATATCTGAATATCGCATTGTTACTAATCCATTTTCAGTACATAGTTCAATATTTCTTTTTCCGTTGTTATTTTCACCATTTCTACATCTTTTCTTATTATGACTATACTCTTGTACCTCACTCTTTTGTTAAAATATCTCAATATTTTCATTGTGATAGCCTCGACGTACTGCAGTTTCAATTCCACACTACGATTTCCAGTATAATTTATGTATTGTAGTTTAGACTTTCATTATTACATGTACTCCTTTTCCATGGCTAATTAATTCTTTAGTATTTACTAATGCCACTTATCGATCAGTTTTTTCTTCATATATTTCTTTTTATCTCCCTTCTATCTTCCGAAGGTAAACTTTTACTTCTGTCTTTGGAGACGAAGTGTAATTGTGAGTGTTGATGTAGTGGTGGTGTAAACAGTTTGTTCTGTATGAATATCATCAAAGGCTCTAGAAATTCCAGCTTAGAGGACATATAACATTTTTATTTTGTGTGCCATTCACTTTATGCTTTCTCATAATCATCTCTTCGTAAAGATCGATTCTTAATTGCATCTTGGAACTTCCATTTCTTTTGTATGCTTTCTTTGTTTATGGTTTGATGTATTAATTATCAAATGGTTTATTACTTCCTTATATCTGTTTCATACATTCTTTCCAATCTTTCTATTTTTTTTGTTATTTTGTCCTTCTATTCTTTTCTTACTTCTCTTATTTCTTCCTTTGTATTTCCTATTTACGATTTTATTTCCAGCATTGATCCCGTTAACTATCATAATAACTTTTTGGCTTCCTTTGCATATAAACAAAAGCAGTCCCTACTTTCCAAAAATCTACACAGAATTTAAAGTATACCTATGGAATCAATAATCGAAAGGTTCGAACCATCTTTTGTATGGTTTTATATTGTTTTGACTTGCCCTAATATTTTACCGGCAACCTAAAGAGAGTGTTAAAAATTGAAAATTAAGATTCAGTAACAATACTGCGCCAAATCATTAATAGCAAACTTATAATATTTCGTTGGTTTTGTGAATATCGAGTGGAACAGAAGTCTGTAAATGCCTTATTATGTTGAAAATGAGTAGCATAAACAAAATTAAAAATTAACTTCATCGACTACTAATTGTTCAAATGTTGCAAGGTTTACGGTTATTATGTTATGAATAACATCGTTTTTTTTAATACGTCACCTTGCATCTGATATTATTGAAAACTGAAACTAAAAAATTATTTACATAGTACAAGCACAATTACCAGAGCTATTTTTCATTGAAAGAACTTTAACAATACGAATGTTTGGAAACGTTTTTTCAGCAAGATAGAGCTGCAATTCATTTTTGTTTGCTTTAAGTTGCAGTAATTGGGTGTAAAATTTTCCAGAAAGTTGTTTCTTCGAAAGTCTTCTTGATTTCAAACTTCAAGATTCTATTTTTTGGAAAAACTTTAGAAGTAGATTTTATAAAACTAGTAACTAGTAAGTAAGTAGCGTTGCTTATCGCAGCCAATGAATTCAGAATCAAGATTAATTTTTACAGGGTTTTGTAAGTAATAGTAAGTATTGGTATACTAAAACATAAATTAGATAGACATTCATTTAAGATGTGTTGTTACGTTGGATAGATAGAACTAAAAATGCTGATGGAGATCCACAGAACCAGCCGAATAGGTGCTGATTCGAAATTGTTTTTCACGCTATCACTCAGAGCTTTTTTAATAGTGTACCGATTGGTGACGAATTTTAAAAAGCACATATTAATGAGAAGACGAATCAATAGTCTCTCTGACATGGGGTCATAACAGATCTCCAATACGGCTAAGGAAAACCTGTCAAAGTGTTTTCACGAGAATGCTGATGGTCTTTTGGGCTGATGGTCTCTTGGATTGCTCGAGGAATCTATACTATAACAGAGTTATGAGAACAGGAGAGGTTTTGCCGAACATAAAATGGGATTTGTTTCAACATCCTTCCTTGGGCCTGGACTTAGCTTCTTTTGATGTACATTTGTTAACTCCTACGAAGAAGTGCTTTGAGGAGAGTATTTAGTTGATTGTGATTGTGGCACATTTGATGGCGGCCACTTTTTATGCAGAAGAAATTGGTAAATTGATAAATGGTTCAAGTGCTTGAATAATGGGGGAGACTATAATGAAAAATAGAGGACAGTTCTACTTATAATACAATAATATATAACTATTTTTAAAACAGGTTTTCTAAAGTTACTTTTCGAAATTACCTACATCTATAGCTAATGTTTTGTAATTCGAACTTCCATTTTCGAGATTATGTGCGTTTTATAATTTTTGTTACTCTCTATATATATTTATCAATACAGGTAGCCATTTCGAAACACTATTTTTATACAATATTCTTTATGTTATTTTCTTCATTCTCTTTGAGTCTATCGATAAATAGTAATAGAAAATTGAAGGAAGGAATGACGAAAAATTCTATTGGCACATATTCGGAGTGTATAGCTACAACAATAAGGTTATTATTATTGATTACAGGTTTCTGGGGGTATTATTAGCATATCCATTTGAATTCAATAACGGTTACTAGTTATGATAGCGAACAGGGGAAGCCTTTAGTACGTGCTATCTTCTCCTTTAGTACGTGTTATCTTCTCCTTTAGTATTTCATTTGGTAAATATGAGAAAATGTGGAAGGTTCTTTCTTTATTCAGTACTAAAAGTACCTACGTTAAAAATTATTTGCATCAAATTAGAAACATTTTATTACAAAGAAGAATAAGTACCAATTTCACGTTTTCACGCAACTGACTTCTTGTTGTTTTGTTGCAGACTTTGATAGTGATCAACATGTAGGACCTGAAGATATTGACCAAGCATTGCTTCTGCTCACAAGAAACACTCAAGAACTGACTTCAGATGATAGACAACAAATTGCTGAGAAAGTTATTGAAGAAGCTGACGTAGACGGAGACGGGAAACTTTCTTACATGGAATTCGAACATGTTATTACTAGAGCTCCTGATTTTCTATCTACCTTTCATATACGAATATAAATTGGTATTCCAATTTTTTCTCAACTTTTTATAGTATTAAAACATATTTTTTAGAATATTTTCTTAAAGACGGTCTACCCGATAATGATTTGTAAAATGTATAGAAGCTGTTACTTATGTAAATGGTTATTCATTATACTTTACCCACTCAATAATTATCAATGATATTGACTGGGAAAACTCCTTCCAAAATTCTTGGCATATGGTGCAAGATGACTTGAATTTGTTTTCTAATGTCATGTCATGTCTCCAATCCTTCGGTTCTCACAGCTGAAATACAAGCTAAGCCTAATAAAGTCCTGTAAAAATGAGTTGAATCCCTTAACAAGTTTTGTCATCTGTGACGGTGAGGCCAAAAAGTTACTTTGCTGCCAAAAAAATATTTTATTATTCTAATATAATTGTTAATTCTACACACTTGGTTTCCAATTGTTTTAAATCGTCAAAAAATAATTAGATACGCATTTGTCGCGTCGTGAATTTTTAATAATAGGAGATCTTTTGACCAGTATTAACTAGGCACTAGATGAGTATTAAAACTAATTTTGACTAATGACATTAAAAACATGGTGGAAAGTAAAAATATAATCAACGTAGTGAATGTGTTGTCGTCAACCGCCCTAGTAAATAGCGGACCTTGTTAATACCTGCATTTCCTGCACACATAAGAAAGCAGGCTGCCTGCTTACCGGCAATCGGCGCCGATAAGCGCCGATAATTTATTTAGCTTATCAATGGTTCTAGACGCTTGTGTCGGCGCCGGACGTGGTCACATGATTGTTAAATAATGATGGATAATGAAATTTTGATCGCCGTAATTTTGAGACCTGCCTTCTGGGACAAGCGACTAAAATCTCACAGCAATCGACATGTTACGCAAAAGTTTTGGAACGATATAGCAGCCGAAATAGGATTAGATGGTAAGATTTTTATTAATAATAGCCTGATCATTTCCAATATTATATGGAAAGTAAACAATACATACAGTAAATTCCATAAACAAAAATGCAGGATAATCATAAAGAAGGATTTTTTGAGAAAAAGTTTGTAAAGATATCTCTAAATTTTTTAGCTGTATTTGACGGCCTACTAGTGCTCTGATTTTCTCGGTTCTTTCGCACAATTTGTACTTCAGTTAGGTGATTCTGAAAACCTTTCCTATCGATAAGGGTGTTATCTTCTTCTTCTTCTTCCTGCTGTGTATAGGCATCATTGCCTGTTTTTATTCACTTCATTGCCTCTGCTCAGTCACCTGGGAGGTTGTCACTCCATCTTTTCCTAGGTCTTCCAAGGCTTCTTTGTCCTGCTGGTGATTTGTCCCTTGATATTTTCACAATTCGTTCTTCCGTCATGCGGTCAATGTGCTCATTCCATTTTATCTTTCTATTTAGTACCCAGTCATTGATAATATCTATCCCGCATGTTCGTCTTATGTTTTCACTTCTTTCTCTATCCATTAGTGTTCTTCCCGTTATTCTTCGAACTATTTTCATTTCTGTAGTCTCCAATATCCGTTTCGTTTTAGAGGTCTCAGGTCGGGTGTCTGCTGCATAGGATAATATATGTCTGATTGCGGTCTTGTATATGCGGGCTTTTGCTTCAGTTCGAATGTATTTATTTCGCCTGCATGATCGCTGGGTGGATTGAGTAACTTAGCGATTGTGTTGCCGGTCCCAAGCCCGAGAAAAGGAGGAGGGTTAGTGGAACGGGTTAGCAGCCCATCCACCGTAAAACCGAATATAGCTCATAGACCCACAAATTTGCCTCGGAATAAGGATGTTATGTAAAACATAAATACATTTAATAATGTTGTCTACCACAAGTATATCCGTTTCGATAGGTTAGGTCAAGACACGGCATTTTGAATTTAATATTCCAAAAAGTACATTTTATTGTTTTTCGAGCTCCAGAGAGTCTGCTATTAAAACATTCCTGATCTTAGGGCAATTCTTTTCCTCCCAAAAGTTTAAGTAAAAATTCCATAACTGGATAGGTTTCGTCCCCGATAAAAACATATGGTGCATTCCTATTTGTTCTCAGAAGATCAGAAGGTAATGAGTAGTCAGTAAAAGATAGAGGACTGAAAAGTTTCGCCGCCACTTTGCCTTCCATAACCGCCTATGTCTATCGCAACTAGTTTAAAATTTGCATCTGCAATAACTTGGAGTACAACAGAATAATATTTTTTGCAATTAAAAGACATAGATCCAGAATTTTTAGGGCAAATAACACGGATATGCTTTCCATTAATCGCTTCTATCACGTGAGGAAAGTTCCACTTTTTAAAAGTGTCTCTCGTTGGAATAGGCATGCTGCAAATCTTCCCATATTGCCGGTACAGTTTCAGATATAATTTTTCCTACACTTGAGGCTCCCATACGAGAAAAGGATGTCAGAGACCTAAACGAACTAAATACCTGAAATAAATATTGTTATTTTTATACAGGACTGATAAGTATGCTTTTTTTTTCAGAGAACGTGCTACGAAAAAATTGTGTTTGCGGAATCAGTTTGCGATGGAGTTAGGAAAAATTCCCTAATCTCGATCAGGGAATTTTCATTCGCCCTTTTTTTTTTAAAATATAGTGAAAGTTAGAGTTTCCAGTGAAAATTGAAGGGTAAATACTGCAGCAAGTACACAAATCGTAGGTGTTCAAGCTAATTAAGATCTTGTTAATGAGGTTTCTGTTGACGAGTCGTCCATCGAAATACACACATAACAAACAGAACATAACACTGGAATAAGCACTAATGAAGCCCCCGAAACCGATACAAATGATGGGAAAAACACAATTCATATCGAACAAGCAGAAAATAATAACAAAAAGGCGATAAAAAAGGGAAGCCCTGAGTTGTAATGATAAAATTATAAAAATTGGGCAACAAACATTGGAATATTTACAACACAAAGCTAAACGATCGCGGGGTAGATAATCATTAATATTTTTTTTTAATTTTTGCTGTCCCATGTACGTAAAATACTAGCTAACGAAATACTGTCATTTTGAGGATGCGTGCAAGAAATTGTTAAGGTATATGCGTTTCTTCCTACTCTGACAGCTCATATGCTTCCTCATCCACATGTGCTGCACCAGTTTTACCAATATTTACACATTCAATAGTGGGTACACTTCATGATACAGAATTGGGAATTTAAAAGAAGGTGCCATATAAGTATGGCTGTAAAAACCCAAAGCACCGGTGAAACGTCTTTATTATTTTTTACAATTTACTGCAAGTGGAATACACCACTTTTCCTTCCACAATGTAGTCTTTTATTTTTATAAGAGTGCAATTCTTTGAACATTATCTCACATTGGTACTGATAAATCCACAACCCACCATTTCGAAAGATGTCTTCCAGGAATGGTTTTCTCATCGGTATAAGTGCATTGTAAAATTTTAGTGAGCATTTCCTTGAAATGTCACCTCTAACTTTGTTTATATTATAATAATCTATCTCACTTTTTGATGACACTCCTATATACAGTTATTAACTAGACTTGTCGAATCACAGATGGGTCTTTCTTCTCCAACTTTTTTAAGATAAGCGAAACCTGTACCTTTTTAATTTGGGATATGTTTGTGTAGAATAGATAACGATTGCTTTGAAAAATTTAAAGAAATAATATTTTATATTAGAACATTTTCAATGCTTGAGTAGTGATGTCATAGGAGCATTTTCAAATGCCGGGGCTCTAAACAAAACAAACTTCGTTTGCACTTAATTTCCTAAAGGCGAATATATCAGTTTACCTTCACTTTCTGGAGACGATAACTTGTTAATTGTGATTGTAGGTTTTGAAGTAGTGTAAACAGTGTGTTCAGTATTAATATCACCAACGGTTCCAGTCATTCCAACTTAGTGATAAACAAGTTGATCACCTGACGAGGAAGGCCAGTGCAACTTCTTTTATTGGATCACAACCTTTACAATACAAAAAATCATCAAGCTACGATGATAAAAAAGGAGGAAAACAAGAGAAAACCAGAAACATGGATAAAAAAGTTCTTCCATTAAGTAAAGAGGAGCTAAAGAAAATTTCTAGTGTGCTCACTGGATACTGCCTATTGAAGTACTACTCAAAGAATATTGGAAAAACTTCCGACAGGTCTTGTGATTTCTGCAAGAAATCAAAAACCAGAAATAGCCTAGCTCCTTCTCGGTGAGTGCGGGACAGTCCATCGACAAAGACTACGGTACTTACATTCATTATTTGTAAAACCAGAAAGCGGAGTTATATTGTCCTCAGACAGATAGCTAACTTTATAAGTTCGGGGTAGACATTAGAACAATAAATATGTTATGTTAGTCGATTTATCTAATCTAATCTAATTCAAAAATCAAGTAGGAACTGAAGTATACTAATTAACCTTTGTCATAATTGGAAACTGGCACAAATCAGTCAGTCCATTAATTTTGTTGTGATAAGCAATTGAACATCATACTAAATGTGGAGCAATAAAGAATATCGGACAAAGTATAATGGATGACGAATATCAGCGATGAAAAAGAAAATCGCGTTAATTTCATACTCCAATTCATCATAGCTTATACGAAAATTTATAACTACGGCTGATACAACTTTGGTTGATACTGGATCACTGACTGATAAAGATACATACATGGATAAATTTGACGAGTGAACGTGAATGAATTATTTAATAAAAGACCACAAATAATGAAACCTACTTTTTGATTTCTTATGACTTTCAGTTTTTTATATTTGTTCAGCACTTCAGGTGAAAAACGCTGTCTTTTTATGTTCTTTTTATGATCTAAATGATGGAAGGAAAGGAATAAATAATTTTCTGCGGATTATATAAATCAATGAATAGACCATGTAAATAAAAAGTGAATAAAAAGTCATTAACGCCTGAAAATTTTTTCTCCCCTTCAAATTTCAGCAAAAAGTAGATTAACTTGATACAATAAATTTTGTACTGATTATATTAAATTAAGTATACAAGGTTTTTTTATAATTTTAGTGGAACATACTGTATCTCCCAATGTATGGAGTGTGGTCCATGAGCTCTTAGCCTAACATAGAAGGAAGGGTTATAAATAAAAAAACTATGATTATTTTTCAATATAATCTCCGTTTATTTCTATACACTTTACAGAACGTCTGACTAAAGATTCTATGCCACTATAAAAATATGATGCAATTTTAGAGTCAAAATATTCGAACACCGCCTCTTTAATTTCATCGAGGTTGTTAAATCTTATATATCTTAACTCGACTTTCAGCTTTGTGAACAAAAAATAGTCGGACGGGGTCAGGACTATATGGTAAGGTGTGAAGCCACATTTGTGTACATTATCCTTGAAAAGTGAAGCACTGTGGACTGGAGCATTGTCAAGGCTGTATTTGATTCCTTGAAGACAATCAAAAGGATATCTTCGTATTCCTAAAATATTGTATTTTTTAGTGCTTTCAGCGACCTTTGACTTTTTGGAATGAGCTATCTCTATGGAATCTGTTTTGGATGTAGGATCATAGTAACATATCATAGTTTCATCACCCGTTATAATTGATCGGTCCTCGCGGCAAAGCTCTAAAAGCGCACAACATTCTTCTCAACGCTGCCTTAGAATATTTTTTTTAGAATTGCCGGTCTGTGCGGCAATTTTTTTAGACCCTGGTTACTTAGAATAATGTTTCCACTAACTTAATGTTTTCTAGAGCAATTACCGTAACAGTACATCCAACCCGTGGATCATGTTCTAAGTCACCGTAAACAGCCTCCATTCTGTTTTTGATTTGTATTGGTGTTCATCTTTCGTTAGTAAAAAATTTCATAATAATGCGAAACTCAATATGATATTTTTAAAACTTTGCGTAAAGTTTGTTGAGACTAGTAGGACTATTTTCTATTAATCGTTTCAAATAAAAGGTGTGTTCAAATTGGTCTCCTTGATAATATTTTGACTCTAAGCTTTTAACAATATTAAGGATGATATATTTAACCTAGTTAAAAATATAATATTGTTTGGCTTATATTGTAATAAACACGGACCTATGAAAGATTAATAAGAAAAAGGTAATAATTCAATAGAATTTAATGATAAAACTATGAGACCATAAGATTATTTGACGAGCAAAAACAATTACAGTAAAAGCTCTTTATTCGCGGGGTATATGTTCCAAAAATATGCCGCGAATACAGAAACCGTGAATACGGAATGTATGAATGTAATTTGTATGGGATTATGGGGGATACGTTCCTAGGTGACAAAATAAATAAATACATAAAAAACAAATATAGAAAAGGCTTAGGCAATGGTTTGAAGAATTTTCTAATTTTCTCTTGCTTGGCAGTTTTTAAAAGCTCCTTCAATTCAGACTGATACAGAGCAGTCATATTAGCAATTTGCCTCTTAAAAATAAGGCTTCGTTCCATAGACGGATCAATGTTCATAAAGAAATCGCAAAGCTCATTTGCAGTTTTTAAACCTTCACTAAGATTTTTCAAATTAAATGTCACGTTTCCAGTGCTTTTTGAAATCCCTTCTTCAACAGGCTGTGAATTTAACATTTCCTCCAAGTCGGTTTCAGTCAAATTTTCATCTTGCGATTCCAGCAATTCCTGAATGTCACACATTTAAAATATGTATATGTACTTCATAATTGAATAATAAGGTTGCTTTCATTCTGTTTATTTACATTCTAAAAAACACCGATTGCGGCGAAGGGGGATTATGTAAAAGTCGTCGGCAATATCATTTAACAACATACTTTAGGCAAAGTTTTTATAGGATCTATTTTACTTTTTTATTAGTCCATTTGACGGCATTTACAAAGGATATTGGGTTGAATACCTTTTGGAATCCTTTTATTATTATGTATGTACTTATTAGATCCGCGAATAAAGAAATTTTTAGCCGCGAATATAGGAATTGGGTTACCTTTTTTTTACTCCGTGAATAGTGAAAGCGCGAATAAGGAACTTTTACTGTAATTTATTTAGTGGAAGACGTGGATGTTGACGGGCAGTAGCACCCGTATATTTATATAATTTTCGTAAATCTATTGATTGAATAATTCAGATAGAGAATTAAAAAAATTAAGTAGATTTTGTATGGAAATAATAAGGCTTGGATTTTATAGAATTCTGATTACTATAGTCTATTTCATAAAGGTATAGAATAACAAAATGGGGAATTCCGTCCAGTTCGGCTAAATTTCGGTGTCGGTCATAGGTGTACGTCTTGAAATAGTATTGTTTGTAATATTAAAATTTCAATTAATTGCGTAAGAGAATTAGGAAAAGTATGTTTTCTGGCCTGGAGTGTAAATATCGAAATATTGTGTAGGGATTACTTAGGTAGTTAAACAGTTACGTTTTGCGATTAACTGGTACCGTTTAACCTTCTATTAGTGCCTCTGCCTAATTCCAACACTATTTCAGATTCGGCTTAAACATGCGCCGTATTGGCAATGGTGCCTTACCCAAAATTTTTAGAACTTTATAAGTATATTTGTTTAGTTTAACGCATCAGTATTTGCTGTTAAGCCGTAAATAGTGTTCACAGTATTATAAGATTAGTAATAAAATGGTGACATTTACACCAACGAAAAGATGTTCCAATAATTCTCCACTAACGGTGAATGAAAAACTTATTATTTTAAATGTACACGATTGAATAAAATACGATTACTCGAAATTTACTGTCGACCGATGTTCCCGAATGACTGGAGTTGAAAAGTCCACCGTTTTTAAATTATTGCGGGGGAGAAAGATAGCAAGCCAAGAGAAACCTCCCAAGAAAAGTCCAGGCAGACCACTAAAAGTCCTTAATGAAGACACCAAAAGTGTAATTCGAAGAAAAGTTCACTATTTTTGTTTAAAAAAAAATACGTACCCTAGATAAGATTTTAATGGAGCTTGGCCAGGATGACAGTATTCCGTTAATAACAAAAAACATTTATGGACCACTTTGAGAAATATGGATTTTGCCTGGGAAAAGCATAACCGTAAAGCACTTTTAATGGAAAGCGATGAAATTGTTTGCTGACGACGAAAATACTTAGAAGTATTAAGCAGTAGAGAACAGAGCAGAAGAAAATCTTTTATCTTGATGAGACGTGGATTAATGGAGGTAATACAGTACCAAAAATGTGACAAGACAAAAATATAAACAGTGCTCGCCAAGCTTTCATTGAAGGCCTGTCAACGGGTATTAAGGTACCTTCAGGTAAAGGGAAAAGACTAATAATCGTCGATATTAGAAGCGAAGAGGGATTTTTAAAAGAAGGTTTGCTAACCTATCTGTACTGACACAATTTTTTTTTCCTAGGTAAAAAGCAACTTTGGTCAAAATTGCTAAGTTATAAACTTAATTTGTGTTGTTATAAATTAAACAGAGGGGTACGGATTTTGTTCCTAAAGGACGACTTCAAAAATTCGATTCGGCACCGATATATATATATATATATATATATATATATATATATATATATATATATATATATATATATATATATATATATAATTTTTTATTCGGCTCATTTATAATTTATTTATAATTTTTATCATTGCAATATAAGTACGATCGTTAGATCCATTGTTTCGAATCCCGAATCCCCCCTTCAGTCTAGACGCACTTCAATTCAAGAGAAAACGGCCCAACTACCAAGGGTAAGGTAGGCTCCGTCAAAACAGAAAACCATGACAGCACCTCATCCAGGCATTTGTAAGGCCTTAAGACCCACAGCATTTTCGTTAGGATCGCAGTGACCGCCTAACGATTTCCCTCCCGCTCGGTCCAACGGTCCACTTTTTACTAACAGGGTAAAGACAAGTCTCTTACCGTTCCAACACACTTGTGATAGCAGCTGCCCTCCTACACAGAAAGCATTTGGTTTGTTTGATTCCTATACAGGGTCAAATCAAAAGTTACACTGGTGAAAAAAAATTTTACTGTGAAAAGCAACTTATTATACTATTGAGTTTATTAAACTAGTGAAAAAAGAAAATTATTACAGCACATATTTTAGACGTCATGGAGCAATCAAAGAAAATAACTTCACATTTCATAACATTTATTGTCAGTATATAGTGTTGATTTTACATAGCAATATTTAGCTTATTTACCATCGGTAATACAAAAATAAATAAAACAAAGTTATCTCCATGAGAAAATATGTTCCATAACTCCTGAAACAAGATGAATAAATTTGTTAATATTAATTTGAAATAGAGCTGCTTCCTTTTTCCGCCCCCGAACAGTTCATAAATCAAAACAATTTTATATCATAACGCAAGAAACTCACAAGTTTAAACCTGTTGTAGTGTCTTAACAATGGATAAGTCATGGATCTTTCACTATGTAGATATACCAAAATCTCGAGTGAAGAGTGGAAACATCGGGATTATTGCCGAAAAAAATGCAGCTGTTAAGCTATTTGGGAAGTTGAAGGTGCAATTTTGGTAGATTATCTGAAAAAAGAAGACACAATTCGAATTAGACGAGCTTCTCTAGATTTGGTCCCCAACCATTACTGATTGTTTGCAAAATTTAAAGAACACTTTCATGGTCATCGATTTTATTCGAATAATGAAGTCATATTTCAGATAAATTAGTGGGTCAGAAGTTAAGGGATTAGCCCTGTACATATACCAATAATAGATGAAAAAGTACATGTGTAGGATGCAATTCCTATAAGTGAAGATTTTCAACTTAATCATAAAGTTGAAAATGTACTTGAAAACTTTTTTAAAAATACTAGTTAAACAAAGTGTAAAAGTTGTCCAAAAGAATGAGAGATATGTTTTAGTCCAGTGTAATTAGGTTTATACCTTATACATAATTTGAGCACATATAATGATTCCAGAATTTTCCAAAATTCACCACCATTCGAAACTTTCTGCTTTCTTTTTCTTTAAATAAAAATAAAGCTAATTTTTGTTTAGTGAATATTTTTTAATTTGTACACATTTTTATTGTCGAGAATAATTTATCTATATACATAGAACGACACCATATAAAAATGATTTTTTGAACAATTTTTTCTTTCAATGCATTAGTTGAATAAATGAAATTTGCCTTTAACATTGTTTGAAAATTTATTAACGATTCTGTATTACTAATTGGAATAACAATGGTCATAATACATTCATGCTACGTTGTATGATATTATTGTTTATTGCGAAATATTTTTTTCGTAGATTAAAGAAAATTAATTCAATATTTTCAAATGGAAAATGCGTAATATCAAGTGTCAAATGGATGTATTTAATTATAGTGACTTTACTAAGCTTTTTTTAATCTGAATAGAATATAAGGAAAAAAATACATCTATATTAATTGCGTGTTCTAAGTTTGAAAAGTATTTGAGATATTCAAGTCCCTCAAAATTCAAATCAAAATTATGCCGCTAGAATGCGGATTAATAAACAACGAAGCTAAGTAAAGGAAAACATTAATAAAAAAGGATAGTCTTCACAACAGGAACCAGGAGTGGTATAGATGAGATGAAGAGTAACACTTGTTTCTACGTTTCAATAAGAGGCTTGTGCTTGTGTCCACGTAGACGTAGAATGTTATTTCGAATATTCTTCGCAATATGTAGTTTCATTTGTATATTTTTAATTGTTTCGTTATTTTTGGAAAGTATGGTATTAAACTTCATTGTTGCACATAATTATTAAATACTTGGAACTTGAATTTATCATAATATTTAATACGCATATGGTTATACATCATGAAGGTAACATTATATCAAGAAAATACATATAGCCAATAAAAATCTATGTTTTCAGAAGATTGCGAAGTTTATCATCATGGGCTTTGGGGAACATTTTGTTCCACTTGTGGAGAAAAGTTAGTGATAAATTGGGGAACATTTTGTTCCACTTGTGGAGAAAAGTTAGTGATAAATGATAAGAATAAAAGATAAATTAGGAAAGTAAGTAGGTATAGTTATGGATTGGACACGATAAGATGCAAGATGAATGGACATAAATTATTCATTACTACCATTGGAACAATGACCAGCTCACATACTATTCCAAATTATTTCGGAATTTGATATTTCGAAAATATACTCTGCCGTTCTTCAAAGGAGAAAACAACTACTTTATTGGCTAATGCCTCAATGAATATTGAATTACATCTCATCTGAAGAGCGTTTATGGATATCAACATACCTATCGCAATAGCTTAGTTGACAAAATTTGGAAATTAGTTTGAAACTATAGCTTAGCATCTATTTCACGCTAAAAATATATCATTTTAGATAAAATAGGTCTTCTACATAGGTATTTTGAGTTTTTAGAGATGAACTTGAAATTGATCGCGAAAAAGGCGTCAGTCTGTCATGGCGTTTTGAATGACGCCACACCTCGCGAAACAGCCGTATTTGTTTATGACAGTCAATTGTGTTTTTTAATAAATTATGAATTCCTCGTATTATAAAAACTGTTTAGTGTCCAAATATAAAAGTACAGCGATAAAATCGCCAAACAAATTATTCATATATGTTCCAAACAATAAACAAATACGAAGAAAGTGGTTAAAAATGGCAAGGAGGCAATATGCCCTTACTTCAACAACTTATTCAACAATTTCTTTCTGTGAATATAATTTTGATGTGAGTATTAAACACAGCTTGATGTATTTATGTATAAATGTATAGTAAAAGAAATAAATTTTGCAAAATCTACCATAATATGCCGCACATAACCTATATAATGTTATGACTTGTAGCTATAAGGAACGACCATATATGTTGAAAAAATAAACTTTTAATACAGGTACGTAACAAATAAAACAAACGAATTGCTGTTTGAAACAGATTTTCAAATAGTTGAAGAGAAAGTACCTGAAATACCTAAAACTTTATGTGAACTAACATCTGATAAATATGTTCAAGAATTAATGACAGACAAATTCAGAAGTAACGAAACCACCACAAATATCTAGATTAAACTAAAAACGAACTGAATAAATTTAATAATAATTGCTGAAAACTTGAAATAACCTGTTCACTTTATAACAAAAATATTATCAATCCTTCATTATTTTTATAGAAAAGTTATTTTTTTATTTACTAATTATCTTGGTTAATCGTGAGAAACTCTCAAGCCATCCGATTTATTCTTAGTGGAAACAAGGCTATTGCAAGGAAAGCATTATAACCACTGACTAGTTTCGACGTTATTACGTAGTGGTATATACTGAAGACAGTATTAGATACCGTTGCTATTTGGATCTTGCAGTTAAAGTTCCCGCAACACGATGGCCCCTATCGTGCGTAAGCAAAAATTAATAGAAACCCAAATTTTTTTTTTCACAAATGACCAAAGTCAAAAAAAGCAATTCCTTTTTTCCCGCGCATGCTTACAAAAGTTGGTAATAATCTACGTGGGTTATCACGGTCAGCGAGATTTACCTGTTTAAGCCATTTAATTCAACGGAGGAATCCCACAATAATCGATATACATACGATACGATGATATGATGTTAAGCCATTGAAGGAGAGCAGTGTTTATTGACGCATTTTATTTAATTGTGCATTACATTGTAATACAATACAAACAATCAGTGTAAGCTATGAGAGCTCGGGTTTTGTTCGTTTTGTATGGCCACGTGCCACGTTCGGATCGCACGCGGGTGTAGCGTATGGGCTACGCACAGGCGATTTTGTATCAACACGCGCACAACCCGCGTAGATCCTGCGTACGTCTAATCGCAACCTAACGTATAGTAATTTATTTAAAATATATTTTTGAAATTTATCAAAACATTCTTTTTTATTTTTAACAATTATATTTCCAGATTCTTAACTTCAGAATTCAGAACCCAAATCGACGATTCTGAGATATTTGAAGATTGTAATATAGTTTCTTCACATAGAGGAGCAGCATATTAATGCATCCCCATATTATAATAATTGATTACAAGGTAATACCATCGATACTTTATTGCAAATTGAAAAAAAAATACATTCTGGAGAGATGTATTCAAATCGCCATGATTGTGATGCAGCTTCAAAAGAAATTCTAAAACCAAAAGGCGAAATTATTCAAGCTCTAGGATTCAAAATGAAATTATTAATTTGCTTGGTACTGCAGCTAAGATCTTTATTATTTGTGACTATAATTCTAGATTCAACTCAAGACTTGTCAAAAATTGACTAACTTTCTGTAGTTTTTCGATACATCTCGATCACAGAAAATGATAATAATGTGCTTAGAGATTAAAAAACTGTGAGTCCTTTTTGGGGTTTACAGTAGTATTCTATTGCACAGCTGAATGACTTTAAACTGAAATTTTAAATACGATTACACAATATGGAATTGATTTGATCAATTGTAGAGGACATGGTTACGAGCAAATATTATGTCGTTTGTATTTGGAGGATTACAAATCCTATAAAAGAGCTCGCTCTGAATGCCGATTATGTTCATTGTGCATTAAATTTAGTTTTTAACGATGCTGCGGAACATGATCGTGAAGTGTCGACTTTTTTAGGAAAAATATATACTTTTTTTTGGTAATAGTATACAACCCTAGCCAATGTTGAGTAACGATTCATCTGAAAAATATTTCATTACCATTAAAACCATGTTGGTGATGGGTGGACTTCAAGGAACGACGTTTCATTAGCGTTAAAGAAAAATTATTATTAATTATGAAAACTTTGTACCAAGTGAATTTAATTTCGAAAAAAAATATGAACGTGAAGAATGTAGAAATTTATTAAACATCTTAGAGGGTTATGATTTTTTAGTGCTTGTCACATTTTTTTCTTCACTATTTGAAATCGTTAGTCCTGTTTCTAAAGCTCTACAGCATGAATATAATGACTTAACAGAATTCTAGTAGTTTATTAAGTAATCTTTTGAAGAGACTGTACGAATTAAGAAATCAACATTCCTTTGATAGTTTGCTAAATGAGACCAAAGATTAGGAAAATAGTGTAGGGTGACAACTGTTTTTTAGCAATGTATTATTAGATATATTAATTTTTCAAACTAAAGATTTCAGAGCCTTTGAGTACTATGCTCGAATTATTACAACCGGAGAAACTCCTGTCTTTTGCATCTCCTAGCTAAATACAGTAAAGACATCTCAGTTAATCTTTATGATCAATTGAAGGCTCTAAAAATATGCTTAAAATCTGAAATTCAAAAAATTAATTCCATTAAGGAACTCATTGCTGATAAAATTCAGTAGTCTTGCATCTAATTTTCCCTGAGGTAATAACAGCATGCTTTTTAATCTTGATCCTTCCAGTTATAACCCCAACTGTTGAAAGACGTTTTTCAAAATTAAAACTTATAAAAAATTACCTAAGAACTGCAATGGGACAGGAGCGTCTATTAGACCTGTCACTATTGTCTATATAAGCAGAAACTTTAGAAAAACTAGAGTCATTATCAGTTATAAATAATTTAATAAATCAGTTTGCCAAACAAGGAAGGAGAGTGTATATTTAATTCGAATTGTTTGTAAAAATTTTGGAAAAAATGACAGATATATAATTATGATGAATAAATATTTTTTCTAATTTTATGCTATTTTGTTTCTTTTGAAAGAAATCTCTTTATACTGGGGTCCCGCCAAGGTATGTTACACATCTGGATGTTGATATCGATAAAAAGATCGTAAACATCACACCCCTCAGAGGAGATGTAATTCAATATTTATCGAGGGTTATTCAGGAAAGAAATTGTTTTCTTCTTTAAAGAAAAGCAGAATATATTTTCGAGATTATAATTATTTTCTTTCAATGCAGTTTTTGCTTTTTGAATAGCTAAGTATCTAAATTCAGAATCTGATAGTTGGATAGATCTATCTACATCAAAAGAGTCAGTTCAGGTAATCGTGAAGTAAAGCTGATTGAGATAGTTGAGTGTTTGAATCTGTTTATTAGTAATAAAATCAAGTTTTTGCTTCGATATGCGATAATGAATGAAACATGGCTCTATCATTTCACACCGGAGTCCAATCGTCAGTAAGCTGAGTGGACTGCAACTGATAAACCAACTTTAAAGCAGTGTGGGAAGACGCAAAAGGAGGCTGTGCTCAGTACAATGTTCATCGACTATCTTAAAAGGGGAAAAATTGTTTTATTGTGTAAACGTTGAATCCCCTTCGAATGTAACTATATTGAACAATAAAATCAAATTCTATTGAGTTGAAAGAATTTTTTCCATGCTAGCTTACGAACTTTTCTGCCCAACTGCTTAGAAGTCGTGGCAAGATCAACAGACTTTACACAATTGGTATTCAGCTGTATGGAACTAAGCTGGAGATTGACAGTATTTATGACATTCTGATATTAATTAATTGGTACAATTGCAGTTTAAATAATTTTCGTATTTTTCAATCTCATATATCTATTTTATTTTCATCCCCTCAAAAAGTTATCGTCGAAGAAATTATTTAGATATGTCCGGAACGAGTCACATAGAGTATAAAATCTAATTTTCATTATGTCTCATGATGAGGATTGAAATGTGGTTTTGCTTTTGTAATGTTCTTTTGTTTTGTTATTGCGTTAATTACAGTATTTGTAGCAAAAATCACATTTCCAATAGTTTTGGAATTATTTTAGTTTTATTCTTTTGATTTAAAGCTCAATACAAGCATCAAGTTAGTGGAACGAGTTATGGCCAATGGGGGAACTGCGGTCTGCATGATGCCCAGGTCTGTGTCAGAAAAACTATTTGGAAAAAAGAAGTACAGACTTGAGTAAACAAGTTTTGTTAGTACTATTAAATATAAACGATGATATTTAACTAAGTAATTTACAATTTTCATTTGTCGTTTATCTGGTTATGAGACTTCTTTATTATAAAATTATGAAAAAGTAGTATCATCGATTTCCTTTTTACCTATTTAATTAATAATAAAATTGTCTATTGTTGCCTATCTATGTAAGTTTTTGTCCCAAAAATTTTTTTCCCATTTTATTGACTAATCAAATCGTTTTTCCGTTTAGCTGCACTAAATTCATCTCTAATATTAAAAGAAAAAAATTTCATTGGATATGTATTAAGCGATGCTCATACTTGATTGAATGTAAGTATGTTAAGACTGTAATCGCAAAATTTAGAAGGAAGTTGTGTTGAAATTTCTTCAACATCGAATGTTATAAAAGTTGACTTATGTAGCTTAACAATGTTATATTAATATATTGTTTTTTGCTTGTTTAATTTAATGCCCCTCCTCTTGAAAATTGATGAGAAGGACTGTCAATGATCAGTGCCAATTTTTGAGGCAATTTCGAAATTATTCTTTCTAGTAATATTTTTTTTGTGATTTCCATAGTTCATTTCGCCATATCAATCTTTAGTTGTGATATTTTACTTGGAAACAATTTAGCAATAGCTAATTAACTTTTTGATATAGCCCTTAAAATTGTTATACCAGAAGCCATAATATAATAAATAATCATATAAGTTTCAATAATGCATAATATCGACCTTTTTCATTTCTGAAGTTTTGGCCCGTAAATTAGACTGATGTCACGTCTTCATTAGAAGTTTTCTGTTGTTTTTTGTTTTTATTTACGAAAACCTATGGATTTAACTATTTCTCGTTTCTCCTATGTATCCTTTTACTTTCAATTTTTTGTTTGGCATTATAGGTGTAACGTTAAATGGATTATCATTATTCTGTGTAATACACTTTTCTTTGCATGGTTAAATACGTTTTTACGATGTTTAATTTTTTTGTGATCTAACAGGCAAGTATTTCATGTTTTTCCCAAAAAGTCTTCCGATACTCCTCTTGTACAACTTATCTGTTGAAATTTTAAATTTTTCCTTCCATCATATATTCAAATATCTTACTTCACGAGTTCGATTCTGAAAAATATTTTCATGTTTTTCAATTTTAAACTCCATTATTAGCTTGATAAAACACTGAACTAAAATGTTTGATGTACGTTTGATGTAGTTTGATTTTCCTATTTTTATTGATAACATTCACTTTGTGCTAACAATGCTTTGAAACACAAGCCAGTTTTTTGAAAATCACAATCACATACGAGGTTTGATTAATCTTTCGAATCAATTTAAATGTTAGTTATTATATTCTAATGATAACGGTAAGCTTAACTCTCCTTCTAAATATTTTTTTATGCTAGATTTAACTTTAACTTTTTTTAAATGAAATTACCGAAAGTAGTCTGATAGTCTTTTTCAACAGTTGAAACTAACAATGGGATGTGTATTAGTACGTTCCTTGTGTGCTTTCTCTCTTCTTTAAATAAAACTACATTGTAATTCTAAACTCGTGTTAGATACAATTCTATTTAAAATAATTGAGAGAAAAGTGTACATAACTGGTAAGATGGATGTTTGTATTTTTTCAGCCATCGGACATTCAATTATGGTTTGGATATCTATTGGAAACATGATGATTTGCAATTGTTTCATCTTCACAAACAACTCAATTTTTCAAGCAAAAGCAATTTGAAAAAGTGAGTGAGTTACTCTGATGAAATTAAAAAAAGGATAGCTGCAGCACTCAATCAGACTAAGGAGATATGAATTATGGAATAGGAGCAATATGTTGTTAAAGGTATTGAATGGTGGAAAGAAATGCTGAAAAAATTCAATTGCAGAGCTTTGAAAGACTTATAAGATAACAAGTGACGAATCATGAATCTATGCATATGAACGAAATTAAACAACAATCGACTGTATGGGTCTTTCGACGATAAAAATACTCAGCAGCACTAGTTCCTTATGGTTTCTCCCGTTATTATGGAAATACCAAAAGTAAAGATCACCATTAAACGTATGCATAAAAAGAGAAACCATTATTCTTACAGCGTCTTCTTATTAAAAAGAAATCAAAAGACAAAAGTTCAAGAGTTCTAAGAAATCTGAAGAGGAAGAAGACGAAATGCATCACGTTATATTGCACTGTCTACTAATTGATCATTGCAGTAATCAATTACTAATTATTATGAATTCCATCTAAATGTTAGATTTCTGCAAGTCACAGTGCGGGGATACACAATGACGACGTCGAGTCTCTATTGATCTGTGAACTCTGTCGGCTTTGTGATCGCGAGTCCTGCCCTGTCGGCTGAGTAGAATGTAGGACAATGCCAAAACAAAGAATTCAGTTTTTATGTTCATTTCTTTTCTGTAATTTGTTTCAAATAGTATCATATCTTTATTTCTCAGAAAAAAATATTTACGTTATAGACCTTAATATATAGAAGTTATTCCACTTCGGTGTTTTGCTTTGTAGAAAAACCTAAGGTATAAGCATAGAAATAAAATTTTGTTAGTAAAAACTTACCATTAAAAATGGTCTTCTCAATCTTCTTAACTGATAAATTCATTCCATGTAATGAAATAATTCAATTTATATGACAAGATTTATTCTGAATAGGCTCAAACTCGAGAAAAGTTAGTTTGAGGCAACATCAAACATATATAACACTTCCATTGATAGTTTTTCTTCACTGTAATATTTAAAAACGTTTAACGGTTATAACTAGTGATATCCAATTCGTAGATAGTTCTAAAGAATTTGAGAAAATTCAGAAAGACGAAGAGAAGAAAAAAATGTCAACATTATAAATGTCCTATTCAGCCTTGTTCTATCACATATTTACAAATTCTGATTTTTTCCATTTGAAGATTTTAGATTTTCTTTTATAAAAGGTAGTTGTTGGGCTTGGGATATAGTAAAACAGATATTGCACTTCCTGAGTAAGTTGCTCAGTTAGGCTATGAAGATCACAGAGTTAATAGAGATAATGAGAAGATCTGCGTCTGTAGGGAGGAGGACGGACCAAACGAGGATTAAAAGGCCCAAGTGCTGCTTCATTTGTTGAAGAAGCGCTTCTATAGATTGTTAGACGACGTATTCTACTACAAGGTCCCTTAGGCCATTTGTGATTCATACTCCAGTATAGAATAGGGCCTATAGCAGAATGCATGTGACCAAAGAAAAGGGTCATCTGTTGAATATATTCCGGTGTAGCATTTTGCATAAATTCATCGCAAAATTGAGTGATCACATATGGAAACCAACACAAAATAAAGAATAGAGATAAACAAAGTAAACAATTAGCGAGGCGTCTACGACTGCGTAAAGTTGAAGTTGGAGGTGGTGTTTCCTCGATAGTATCTTGGGCGTTCGGAATACTCATTTGCTTTCTTCCCTGTAACAATGAATAAAACATGGTACAGAAACCATTATATAATATTTACAGTGAATGACGTGATATACATCACTCTTACAATAAAGTAACACTGGTTATGCGTTTGTAGATAATCGAATAGAACTTGATTTGTTTACATTGCCATTTTCTTGTTAATATATGGACTATACTACATATAAAATGGAAGGAGTATTAGTTGAGTGTAAAAGTTACAGAAGGAACTGAAAGTTAAGGACACTTCCTACAATTCCCAAAAGTAAGATTTAATAATGTACACTTACAAAAACTAATAACCCTGTAATATTGCTAGTAGAATTTTTTTTCCACTAGAAATTCTTCTGTTCGCTTTTAGCCTATTAGGGGGATTAATTTTACTATTTACCTAATTCTTTATGAAAAGTCCTTTCTATTTTGGGCCAAATTTTTCAGTTTGACCCATGATCTACCATTTTTTCTTAAGATTTCACCTAACGTGTTGTCCCATATTGCTTGTGATCTTTTTTCCTTTGTAGGTTGCCCCAACATCATAGCTGTGTCTTTTCTATGTATTCTTGTATGTGCTCAACTTTTAAATATTCTCTTATATGAGATTTTCTGAGTGCATCATTTCTACTTACTCCTCTCACTCTTCTAAGGAATTTCATCCTGCTGCTCCAATTTTACTCTTGTCTCTTTCTGTACCCAGGATTCACAGCCATAAGTGAGAATTCTTCTGTTGATTGCTTTGAAAACATCCAGTTTTGTTTCTTTGGAGATTTCTCTTTTTTTTATGAGCCCCTTGCTTAATCTATAGTATACAGTGCGTCTTCTCTACTCTATTGTTTAATTCTAAATCCTACCTTCCTGTACCTTTACCTTTTATTCTCTTTTTGTTTATTTCCGTTTTCTGTCAATATTTGCTTCCAGTTGTTGAAATTTTCTTGTAGAGCTGATTTTATGCTACGATCAATATTTCATCTACTAGTGCACATTCTGATATATTGATGCGTTTCAGTTATCAGTATCCAGTATGAAGTGGTTTAGTTTTCTTTTCTGAGGTTAATTGATTAGCCCATGTATGCTATCGCTATTAATAGTAGTAGGCTCAGACATTGTGGACGTCTCTGATTTCATGTTTCTGCTCATAATCTCGTCACTTTACTGCCAATTTTATTTTTTATGATTTCTTTTACAGTGAACACATGATCCTGTACGCTTCTGCTTTTCCGAAATCTACATTGCGTTGGTTCTATTTTAACTTGCAGCAACTTTTCGATTATTTGTTCAAAAAGCTTTAGCGAAATATTCCTCTATAATTATTTTAGTCTTTGCTAGTAGTGATAAATTCGATTTTTCTTCCTTTTTCTTTATCATCTAGACTATAATTTTATCTTCCCCTTTAGATAGAAGTTCTTCACTTTCTACTTCTTCTATCTTCTCTTTTTTTCGATCTTCCTTCTCTCTTTGCTGTTCCGTTTCGTCGTGTCTTTTATTTTTTGTGTTAAGTAGTCCTTCACACTATTCTCTCTAGTGCTCAATTATTTCTTTTTCTTTTACTAGTACTTTTTTTGCATGGTTCCATATTTTCTAAGTAAGTTTTGCTTACCATTTTTTCATATCTTTCTGTTATTACTTGGTGCTTCAATTTGTAGGATTTTATTATTATAACTGGGGTTTTAGTTTCACTTTGTCTATAGCAGTTAGTACCTCTCTGATTGATTATTTCTGCTACAAGTAGTTAGTGGTCACTGCCTATTTCATATCCACGCATAACTGCGACGTTCTTTATTATTCCTTTATTTTCTCTTTTCACTAGTATACAGTATAGTATAATTGACCGTTTGTTTCTGCTGGGCAGTTTTTTGGTAAATTTATGGATATCTTATGCTAAATAGAACCATAAGTTATAATCAAATTTTGTAGTGCACAAAAATCTTTTCCGTTGCTGTTTCTAGTGGCTTCCCCATGTTTACCAATTTGCGTTTTGTACCCATGATCTTTTACGCCAACTCTTCCATTAAAGTCTTATGCTACTATTATAGTCCCTTTTGCAATTTCTGCCATTACATATTCCCAGAATTCGCTCAATTATTGATTTCCAATTATTCAATGAGTTTTTAATATTTCTGTCTATTAATACCATTCGAAATATTTTTGTGCGCTAAGAAAATTTAAAAAAAGTCATCAAAATTCCATGAAAACTTTCTAACCTAGCTAAAATCATACTGGCGCAGCGTGTTTCATATCATGTATTCGATTTTCATGAAGCACATCCGTTACTCAGAACTGTTCTCACTGACTTATGACGAATACAACCTCCATTGAATACATATCTCTTAGCAAAAGAGAAAAAAAGAGAAATATATATATATATATATATATATATATATATATATATATATTATATTTCTAAATTTTCTTGATTTTAGGTCTCATCTGTTTCAAAATTAGTTTTTTTAATAATTTTTAAAAGATAGATAAAAATTGACGTTCCAACTAACTTTAAGTCTTTATCAAAATTAGTCGAAACTTCATATTACACAACTAATTTATACAATAATTAACTTCTCACTAACACTTAACTAACTTATATAATTTATTCAAATTCTTCGGTTACTTCTCATTATCGTTACGTTAACTGTGACTTTTTATTAGAAACTAACTAATTGCACTAAGCAAACTGATTCATATATCTGGTTCTCAAAAATTCTAGAAAATAACGAAACAAAATAAATACATGAATAGACCTTCCCAGAAATTAATTCAAAAGAAACAATGTAACGAAATCGCCTGTTATTATAAAAAAACGTTAATTAATCCAACAATATATTAAAGCAATTTTTAAGTAATCCTAAGGATAAAATACCAAATTTGGAAAAAAAATTGGTGTATATGAAATTAGTTGTAGTTATTGTGACGAGAAGTATATCGGGCAGACTAAGATAACTCGCGAGACTAAGACAAAGGAGATGAAGTCATTCCGCGCTTGCTTGAAAAAATAGGCGGTACGCCCTGTTTTTGAATTGTCCCGTTCCGATGATAGCAGCTTAAGAAGTCCGATGCTTTTTGGTAATTTTGTATTCGAGTGGTTACTATAACTGTCATTGAAGTGACATTATTGGGATTTAAAATGTGATATGACAAATATCGCATTAACTCAGTGTATGCGAAGAAATGGAACAGAATATTAACTGTTACCGAATGGGAATCTTAAAAAGAAATGGTACTAGCCTCTTATTAAATGGTGACTATACGTAGCTTGCAGAATAGCTGGATCCTATACAACCGAGCAGAAAGAAAAAATATCTTGCATCTTAAACTCCGAAAAGAAGTGGTCTAATAATATTTTTCTCCCTTCATAGCGTTCTCAACTAATTCACAGCGGAAAAAATCAAAAAACAAAAAAAATAATTCTGGCGGTAATGGGTTAACTGATCACATATTTCTAAGCTAAAATCTTCATTTTGTTCCGAGTGACTTTATGTTTACTGAATACTAAACCACGTTTTTTTAAATATAATTTTACCTAGATTGTGTACATTGGAATGGATTCTAAATTAGACTATTCATTTTTGCGAATCGATATCGTGAATGAATTTTGGCTTTCCAAGGGAACGGTTGTTTGGAGCCTTTGGCGATGAGATTATCCTTTATCGACCCTTATTACAAGAACGTCGGTCCAGTGTAATTTTCGATGGGTTCTAATTTGACAAATATAAATAATATAGTTTAGATACAATTTCGATAAGAATTGTAACGGATTTATTGAGAAAAAGATAGAGTTCAATTTATTTAAACCTCTTGGACCAATTCAATTTATGTACATATAGTCTGTGATATTTCCAAATAATTTACCAACTTCAATTTTTTGGTTATATCATAGACTTAAATATTAACATGTGCAAGAAATATCATGTACTCGAAAAACTGATACGCGTAACTTTCACTCGAGGGTTAACTGCGCTGGAGATTGTGGAGAGTTGTGTAAACAATCTCCGCAAAATCACTTTCCACAAATTTTTGATAGAATTTAAATCTACTGACCAGAGTTGTTACGATCAAATATTCACGCCATCTTCTTGAAAAATATTCATGTACCTTGTTTTACTGAAGATGGCTTGCAGATATCCATTTAGGCAAGACAGTAAAGTTGTTTATAGAACATAAATATAACCTTCAGCTCTCATACTATCCTGAATACACACAAGCAGTGATCGCTTATAATGAGCAATAGCTTCCCAAACTTACACAATTTCTCTGTACATACCTTTCAATATATGTATGTATGTATGGATTTGGGGTCTCGTATATACAATGCGTCCCAAAGCATCTATTGTGTCCCCCTTTCTTGCTGCTATACTGGAGAATCCAGTGTTTACTGCTGATCCATCAATCTCACTTCTTTTAAAATGTCTAGAATTTGGGATGGCTGGATTGCCAGAGATCTCCGTCTGCTATTTCGTACGGACCCAGGTGTAGTGCTCTGGAGTTCATTAGTGTTTCACACTACTAGAGAAAATGTGGATAGAGATTTCGTCCTCTGTGCAACAAAATTTCACGTCGTATGACCTGCTAGGTCTAGCGTCTTCAGATGTTTGTTGAGGCGACAGTGCCCCGATAGAATTCCTGTTAGTATTCGTAGATTGTTCTTACTTAGGTTGATATATTCAGCAGATCTCCTCTGGTTATAGTTTCCCAAAGAGTCTTTGCCTGTCTCAGCCTCTGAAGGTTGTCCTAATGGCTGCTTGACTATCCAACAGGATGATCTCCTGTTTACGATAGTTCTTCTCTAGACTGAACTGAATACATTTTTCTATTGCATACATTTCTGCTTGAAAAATGCTTGATGCGCTGTCCAGGCTTCTAGATGTTTGGTTCTGGGCCCATACACTACTATTTCAGTTCGGTCTTCTGTTTTGATCCATCCGTAAACCATTCAATTGCATTTCTGTTCATTTTTTGTTAGTGTAGCCTATCTTGACCTCGGTAGTTTGCCTGTGTTGACATTCTTATTTCTTCACCTCCTTCTATTTACAAATGACACATACGTATTACTGTCATTGTTGTACAGACAACACAATGGGTAACTTCACGATAAGATATACCAATATCTCGATGGGTTACAATTTTACACCTATTAAATTTACTGGCCAGGTTATAATTTGGACGTATTCGAACTTGAGCTACTTTGTTAAGCTCAATAAGACAAAATATTGGTATTGTTATCATCGCCTTTTTTGTTTACTTTCGTCAAAATGTCGCCCAAATATCAAAGTTAATAAATTATTACTTCTGAGTATAATAGTTCTAATGTCGCTGATATACTATATAATAAAACTCACGATATTTATTTCAACAGATGCTGGCTTATATAATACACAAAAAATGTGCTTTTAGGAAATGATGATATAATTCTAAAACAAATTTAACATCTACATATCATGTACACGGTAAAGTTTATGATAGGAGAGGAATAAGTTTGTATGGATTTAAATTTTGACTAAACTGATAAAGAAGCATGAAGTGAATTATTAGAGTAAATCACAATAAATTAGAGAGAAGAAGAAATGAGAAACCACATTAAGAGTAAAATAGGGATGACTACCGGCCAATTACGTGGGAATTCAAAAACACAAAAATTAAAACCGTAGCAAAATGGCATTCTGGAAAATAGAGAAAATATGACATACAAACTTAGGTATACAAGTAATGATAGATATGAATGAGAGAAAAAATACGCTACAAAAGATCAATATCATTTTATAACATAATTACTCCATTCAGGTTTGGAAAAATACCAGTTGACTGCCTAATGAAAAACGGGAATAGCAAACTCACACCCATCACTTCTAATGAAGGAATTGAAGATTCTTAACAAGCTGCATTGATGAACGCCAAGAAAACCACACCCTTGGTGAAGATCTTCCCAGCCCTTCTTCAAAAACGAGAGTAAGAAATCCTGCTGCCTCAGTCGAAGCAGTCTAGAGGTGGGGTATATACCAGAGCTTTGTTGAAGGGTGAAAGTAACCTTTATACCAAAAAAAGGAAAGAAGGATCAGATTAATCAGCCTCATATTGTTTTTATTCCATCCTTGTCAATACACATATTTACGGAGACGACATTGGTACAATTCACAAACGAAATTCAGAACGCTCTGACCAATAAAGAAAACGTATTATGTGCTTCCTTAGACTTAGAATATACTCCACATGAGGCTGTAAAAAGAGTTTCTCCGCTTATGTGGAGCTTAGTAGTATACGGACTAAATGATCACGGCATGTCCTGTCAAGTTATAGTCATCTACGCAAAGGACAGCATTGAAAATATACTCTGTGGCATAGTTCGAAGAGAACTTAACTCCACAAGAAGGTAATCTTTATAGGTGGTACTAAATATCAACCCGAATAAGACCTACCTTACCACCTTCACTAAGAAAAACAAAACTCTTTAGTCCATCAAGCTAGACGGACAAGCTATTGAGTAGAAAACTGACTGGCTTGCATATGTGTAACTAAAACCAAAAACTCTGAAAATCTGGGCAACACACCAAGAATTTTTCAAGCAGAAGAAATGCAACTGAAAACTGAAAATCATCATCGTATCCGATAGAAAAACAGCCATTAAAGCTCTAAGCTCCAATGACATAAAGCTTAAACTAGTTTAAAAATTCCTGGACAAGCTGAACGATCTAGGTAAGAAAAATAAAGTTACCCTGCAATGGATTCTAGAACAATATAGAAACTATTGGAAAAGAACGTAGATAGGAATAAAACCAGTTACTATAATTATATTAATAGTTTCTAAGATGTATAAAACCCATTCTACATAGATCGAATTTTGCCAAATTATAGAAATATTCATCCATGGAATTCAATAAGAAATAAATGTCACCTTTGTATTGTATAAAGTTACACGTAGGATGTTTTAAATCCGATACATCGTTGTGGCTGATTTGCTAGCGGCTGAATTAGCCGTTACAGAATTTAAGTGAATTTATTTAGAATTTTCCCGAGTTAGAAATTTACATTTTATGCCCGGATATTTAAAGTATCCCGAAGCTTTTTTACGTAATTTAAAGTTGTATTATCAAAGACCAAATTTCTTTCTTCTAAAAACAATGAAAATTATCGAAAACAACTTTCTACGAGGTTACAACAAATTGTATGGAATTTTACCTATAACAAATGACCATGTTTATTTCATTTAAAATTTATACCACTCAGCGGAATTAGGTACTAGAGTAAAAATATTCTTCTTAGAATGATAAACGTGACGATTACATCAATTTATTCTACAAAATATGAATCGTCTCTTGAAAAATCACATTTTTATTAACTACGATTTTTCCAAGAATTGTAGAAGTATACACAATTAACAATATAACATTTTAACGAAACTAAGACTAAAGTCAGACTATTACTAATTTTGGTTTGGTTAATTTATATAAAAAATATCGATGACTCGGCATCGAATGTTCTATTGAAAGTTTTGTCTATATAGTTCTTTCACTTATTAAATTAGCAGAATTAGGAATAGTTTGTTTAGTCTAACATACAGTAATAATATTTTATTACAATTTTTTTAGAATTTGTTGAGTTATCAAATACAGCATCCGATATAATTTGTTCATTATAACGTAATAAGGTACTGATATAAATACTGTTTAGTTCATCTCAAAGAGGTTCATAACTTCATCTCCTGGGAAAGTTTTGAAGGGATGAAAAAACTTTGCTGTTTTCTTCGTCTTTCATTGATGTGGATTTCCTATTTGTTTTCAGCATGCCTAAAAATGATTATGGACGTGATTCCACTTTTTGGCATATATTGGTTCCATTTGATTTGGTTTTGTAACGGGCCAGTGGAGGTCGTTTAAGGCCGCTCTATCTATCTCACATTTGAATTTTGTACATTTTTGTATGTTGTTTGTAAGGCCGTATTGTAGATTTTGATACTGCTTGGTATTTATTAAATAGTTTTGATTTCGTCTATTTTAGGTTGTTGTACATGAAAATATATGCAGCCGTGAGTGTTACGTATCCTTGCTTGTCCCCGATTTATCTTTCTTTCGTGTATACTTTTTATGATTCTTTTTATGTATAGTATCTGTCGCAGTGTCTGTTGTTATAGTTGTTATCTATTAGTACTGTCTTGGTTAAGTATCTTGGCAATAGTTTATTTCTTTTCAAAGTTTTTGTACTGTAAATTTTACTAGAGGGTTGGTATGAGATAGGAGTTTTTCTCGTCTTATTTTTATTTCCTATAATGGTCTCTTTACTTTCGAAAAGGTGCTCGTTTATCTCTTTATAAATTTCCTTTGTTTTCCTACGATGTTCTATGTAATCGTTAAATAAGGTCTTTGATATATCTATGTTGAAAGGATCTCTTGCATTCAGATGTTCATTTAATACTGCAATGGGTTTTACTTCAGTTGAGGAGTGAATAGAGTTGTTGTAGCCTAGTAATGCATAGGGCGTTTGATCCTTAATGGATAATGTAGGTTTTATGCTTCGGAGTATCCTTAGGTGTTCAATTAAAGTTGAATGAAATCTTTTGATCATACCGTTGGACTGGGCGCTGTTTGGGGTGGTATAGTGGATTCTGTTCCGCTATCTGCAGCTATTATGGAGAGTAGCCCGTGGTAAATTACCAATATAAGGAAGGTGTTAATAATATTCACTGAGTTTCCGTCTTGTATGGGGTAGGCTTATCCGTAATTGCATCTATTACTGTTAAGAACTTCTGTTTGGTAGATGTGGGTGTGACCATGAATTTTGGTTTGTGCGGAAGTCGATCATAATTATTTTCTCGACAGATCCTACAAAAAGTGATGATGTCTCCAATATCGTTCTTCAAATTAAGCCAGTAATAACGTTTTTTATTTGAAGCTCTCTTTCCTTTATTCCTCTATGATTAGTTATATTTTTATGGCATCTATTTATCAATTCTTTCTGATTTTCTTCTGAAGTCACATCTTCTGGTTGTATGTTACATTTAACTAGGTCATAGGTGTCTTGAATATTTTTCTGATACTGTCGCAAATTCGCCTGTATTGTTTATCGCTTTCAAAAAGACAAGCATATTTAGTTTTTGTCTGGAGGTGGTTTTTGAAGAAAACTCTGATACTGAATTCTAATTTATATCTTGAGAGTTGGCCGTACATGCATTGTTTTTTTAAAAAGATGTGTGATGTTACGATAAGTGTTTAAGTGGTCTCTCAGACAGAGGGATGCCAAGACTTGGATTCTCTATTGCTGTGTGATTTGTTTGCTCTTCATCCTCATGCTCATTATGAGGATCTCCGCCTATGTTCTGGAATGCTCTGAATCCAGTTGGTTCTTCATTGAAAATTTGGTTTCTAGCGTCTAATAGGAGTTCGCTGATTGATCAGGTTTTATCTGGGTTATTGAAATAATCTTGAATGGATTATTTGATGTCTCTGAAGATTCCTTACATTTTTTTATTTTATTCCTCTGTTTATATACAACGTCGTAGTCATATTCCTTCAATTTTAATCTCCATCTTACCATCTTAGAGTTTGGTTATTTTGGTGATAATAGGTATTGAGTATTAAGTAGCCCAAACTATAGCCAACATATCTTTTTAAATTGTCGAATACTTTATATCTGTCTCGTTCAGTGTGCCGAATGCTGCTATTGGTTTAACACTGCTAACTGGTCCTTGAGAAAGGACTGTTCCTATAGCGTCGGAAGTTAGGTTGAAAAAAAACTAGTAATAATTTGTTTAGTTTAACATACTGTAATAATATTTCATTAATATTTTTTCAGAATTTGTTGATTTAGCAACGACAGCATCGGATATAATCTGTTTATTCTAACGTGAAGAGAAACTAATATATTTTGTTTATTCTATCTCAAAGAGGTTCAGAACTCACACATTAAGCATTGACGTGACTGCAGTTATAAAAAATGGATAAAAATTTTATAAATATGTGGAGATAAATACAACAAGCTATTATTTGGAACATGTGTACGAAGTGCTCTCAAAATAAGTTATTTTTGATAGAAAGAAGTGAATTTCAATGTTACTGAACATTATTACTCTATCAGAAAATTCCCTTACTCAGAATAAAAAATAAACAATTCTTCAGAAATTGAAATGACGAAAGTACATAAATTACTATTTTTAATACACGAGGTCAAGAAACGATTCAAAACAATATCTATTATTAAGCAAAATGATGTTTACTGTGATGAAACTTGGTCTCTTGATGATATTGAAAATTTTCTCTCACCAAGATAGTATTCTATAAGGGCAGAGTTATTTTAGCAACATGAACATTTCAAGCCCCATTATAATATTGAACATATCTAACATATTTAGAGAGCACTATGTACACTTTATATAAATCGGATTCCTCGTATACACCGTGGAAATACTGTAATTAACACACTGTTTACACTACCACTACACCAACCCTCAAAATTACACTGTCTAGCGCGCGTTTCGATAACCAAGTTATCGTCTTCATAGACAGTTTACCTTCAGTCTCTGAAGACGATAGTTTGGTTATCGAAAATAGCATACATATAAAAAATGTTTCGAAATTATTTGGACACTTCTTCAGCTACTTAAAAATGGAAGAGATGAATTTACTTCAGTTCGGTCAGATATCTAAGTATTGTACGTCAAAATACAATGAAATGGTTAAGATTTCTCAACCTCACCTTGGTAATCCAATGTCTCATGAGTGAAAAATGTATCAAGTATCAGTTATTAAAATTGTAGAATATGATATTATATAAAACTTGAATCAGTATGCATCTGATATGAATATTCATATTAAAGTAATATTGTGAATAATTAAAAATTACATTAAAGCGAGGAAGAAATTTTTTGGAAATTTCATATTATCATATGTTTACAATCCAATATTTGGAATATTTTTTTTTTCTTATCCTCTTTTTCTTCTTCTCGATCAATAATTTTGAATTTATTGTCGAAGTTGAGACAGGCATTCTCATTAAACTGGCTTTCAGCTAAGGAATATTTAAATTATGATTTTCTACATTCACAGCACGGAACATAATTTTTCTTGAAGCTGTAGAATATCGTAATAGAGACAATTTTATAAACTGCTTCACCCGATGGCGAAAGAGCTAGCAAACACGCATGTTGATTTAACTTTTTAGACTTGTTTGTTGACTTAATAAACTGTTATTGGTGAAGATTGTTGAATACAATTCTCAAATTTTGCAGCATTATATACTGCGAATAAAGTCCTTAGGTTTGTTCATGGTACTTTTCTTTTTAAAACGCTCATCAATTCAAATCAGGTTGTGTTGCTAGCAGTTTTTTTCGTCTTCTAAAAGTAGCAGTGATAGTTTTGTTGCCACCAAACGTGTGTACTTTACAACTGTACGCGTCGCGTAGTTTCGTAATTTTTACTGATGTACCGGGTGTCCCAATAAGAATGGCTTTCGGCCATATCTCGGAAACCGTTTATAGTACAGCTTCGGAAAAAAATATAACAAAAGTGACCTCGAAAAAAACCTGGAAATTATTTACAGAGTTGTAGGTCTACCGCTAGAGGACATATAATTGAATACCAAAAATTATATAATGAATAATTTACAAATTTTGCCCAATTAAGATGTATTTAAACTATGATTATCGTATTCTTCAAGAAATTCAGCGTATTTTACAAGTTTTAGTCTATATCTTCAAATACGAGGTGGGGGGAAGCAGGAACTTTATTATGAAAAAACGTCTGTAAGTCCAGTTCTACTTAACCTATCTATGCATACTAAGTCTTTTTCAAGAGAGCTCCTTTCTACCAATGTAAGAGTTATTTTTCGAAGCTAGGGGGCGTTATTTATTTATTTTTTTAAATTTAGCTATTCTTGAAGTTGAAATATTTTATATGACCATCATTTCTTTCAATACTTGCTGCTTTTATGACCTGTACTTGAACACTTCAGAAAAATAACTTCTACATATTATAAAATACAAAGGAACCGTGATTAGTATAAAAAATTAGCCACCCACGTTTCCAGATTTTTTTTTATGAAATACATTTGGTAAGTACAAAGTGATCTTTTACGAAGAAAGCAGGTATTTTTTATACATTCGTCACAACTGAATTACTTATAAAGCAAAAATATTGTATACTAAAAGTTCAAATATATTGGTTTAATTTTAAAAATAAGTCCCAAATATCTAAAATGAAAATCTCAATGACTTAAGATTTAATGAATCTTGCCGAGATTATAATTATATATAATTACTTCACTATTTATAAATATCATGTACCTAATAATAGTTAATCAACTAATCATTGATGAACTGAAAATCTGTATCATGGACTGGAATTTGCGATTTACATTCTGCTACCTTATATATAACTGACCGCTTTGTACTTTCCAAAATGGTTGAATGTATATAGACAATCATGTTAAGAGATTTTTATAAACAAATTTCATAATACACATTTTTGCGACTGAGTATCGAAAGGCACTTTAGCTTTTTCATCAATTTTATGAGGCCAAAATAACGTTTTATAAAAAATTCATTTTATTCCGAAGTTGACTCCTTTTTGGCTCAAGTTTGCAAAGTTTTTCAAATACATGAATATTCACGAGAAATAATATTAAAGCGAGTTTCTACTTTACGTACTTATTAAAGATAATTAGTAACGAACTCTTCGGACTAAAGTTTAAAATCCTTGGGAATTCCAAATAACCAGTACTTTGGAATGAATATCCATACTCAGAACATTTTTATTTTGAATGAAAATAAAATTTCCAGTTGAAATTAGTCATCAATATATATTTTTCATATAAATAATATCTGGGAGAAACTATATGAGCTTTTAGCAAATGAAATCTAACTATTGAAGACCTTGTTGGCACAAAGGTATGCCACCAAAAGTTGGTTTTGAGATATTCAGTTTTTAAATGTTTAATCATGTTCACACACTGAATTAATAAAGGTCGAGAAATATCATCAAATGCTTTTATTATTCGTATCATAGTGAAAAGGATGGAAGAGTAGTGTGGCTTGATTCCATTGTGCGCACTCATAGGAGTATATGTTAACTATCAATGAATTTTGGTAGTTCAATATTCCATCCAAATTAAAACATATTTTTTTTAATTATTATTATGATTAAAAGACGAAACTAACATCGCGAATTTTCACAGGATCACATATAATTTGAATCTTTATAGTAAGTCTGGAATTTGGTTTTGGAATAAAAAAGTTTTTCCCCTATTGAGGAATTTCATAAAAATTGATCTCATTAGCTCCTGGCGATTTGTTGCCCACTTATTTTGAGTTGATTTTTAAGCCGTATACGGGGCGTAATCAGAATTTAATATAAAGGAATAGAAGATTGAAAATTACTTTTTCCTTCTTTTTTAAATTATTGAAGATTTGAATTGAAGGAATAATAGAAACGCCCATTAAATCCAAACAAAATGAGAAATTACTATTGTTAATCATATATTATTATCGACAGCTGCTACTTGTTACTTTTGAAAAATTGAAAAAAAGGGCATTACGAAATAAGTCAAATCATGAATTTCGGAACCTCTCACGTCCGTCATTCTCGGGCTGTCAACTCGTCCCTTCATGATTATTGTAATTGAAGAAAACAAGTGTGCAAAATTCAGCAATTTTTAGTGGGTGCCTGAGGTAGCATGAGGTAGGTAATTCATTTATTTTGAACATTGCAGCAACAGATGTGTGAGTTGGTGCATTGTCTTAATGGAACGAAACTTTCTTCTTGGCCAAATGCGGCCGTTTTTGCTTGATTTCTTCGCTCAAATGTTGCAATAAGTTCGCATAATACTCACTGTTGATAGTTTTTTCCTTTTTCAAGATAGTCAATGAAAATTATTCCGTGCGCATCCGAAGAAACCGACACTATGACTTTGTCTTCTTTGTAGCCGGTTCTGGCTTTTTAGTCCATTGTTTGGAATATTATTTTGTTTCGGGTGTGAAGTGATGGATCCATGTTCTATGGAACTCTATGGAACCACGCCGCTGTTTTTTTCCAGTATGAGCAAACGCGGCATCCATTTTGCGCATAGCTTTTTCATGTCCATAATTTTAGTAAATATGTGGTGTACCACACTTTTAGCAATGCCTACTATGTCTGTTAGCTACCGCATTTTAAGTTGACGATCTTCCAGTACCGCTTTATGAATTTTATTCAACATTTCTGGAGTCGTCACCTCCAGCGTTTAAACGCTGCTACCCAATATTTTACTGTTGATAACGAAGGAGCAGTCTCACCAAGAGTAGAATCTAGTTTATATTGATTGGGATAATGCCTTTCAAATAAAAGTATTGTAACATATAATGATGACCAATTTTTTCCATGTTTACATATTCACTGAAAACGATCACTATTGATGGCTGCCAAATAAATACTAAGCAATTTGCGTTTTCGAACTTGAAATATATGATGTATAGAGTTGTGCTTCCTAATACATTGGAATTTTCCAAGCAACTACCGCCATCTCTAGGTCAGGCCAGGCAATTCTGGGACCATCCTTGTATTTTTCAAAATAACATATTCGTTAGGAATTTTCATATTTTCAATTTTTTCTTTGAATTACTATATGTTTTTGATATATTATTAATTTCGGCATAAAATTTTTCAAATAATTTGATAATGCGGTGCGAGCAGTTTGAATACTTGAAATAATAGGTCAAAAATAAATTGAAAAACAAACAGCAACAAAGCAATATCAAACCCCAAAATATAACTAAAACAAAAAAATTTATCAATCAAAACAGAGATCTCAAAATTTTGAAAGCAGATAAATCTAATAAAACTGTTATCATAAAATCAGAAGATTATAAAGATGAAATGATGAAATTATTAAACGATAAGACAAATTACAAAAAAATAAACAAGACCCTACAAATTCTTATTAAAAACAAAATAATGATCTAATTCGATATTGGGAAGAACAACTTTTTTCATTTCGCTATTACACGCAAAAAATTGAAAATCTACAATGCCTTACCCCCTAAATTATATGGTTTACCAAATCTACACAAACCTGACATTCCCCTTCGACCGATTGTTTCAAGTATTCAAACTCCTCTCACCCCATTATCTAATTATTTGAGAAATATTTCAAAAAAAAATTATATCAAAACAAATACTATATCAAAAACACATGGGATTTATTTCGTTATACTCGTAAGTGGTTTCTTTATATACAAATATTCCTACTTTCATTGTAAAAAATATATTGATAGAAAAATATGATAAAATTAAAGAACGGATGAATTTATAAAAGCTATAGAGCTTCCATTTCAAGTGTTATAGCACAATTGGTAATGGAAGATCTTGAGGAAACTGTGCTAAACAAACTTGATATAAATATTCCATTGTTTTTATGATATGTAGATGATTGCATCACTGTCGTGCCAAAGAATCAAATTTAAAACATAAATAAAAAATTCTATTCTTATCATAACAAAATTTCAATTCACAATCGAGGTCGAGCAAAATAAAAGAATCAATTTTCTTGATTATATATATTATATAAAATTAACATTAACATAAGAACAGAATGGTATACGAAACCAGCTTGAGCATCAATATATCTAAACCTCAATTCGTGTCATCCTATGTCACAAAAAGATCAGTGATAATAAGTTTGGCTGATAGATCTATCCAACTATCAGATCCTAAATTTATATACTTCGTTATTTAAAAAGCAAAAACTGCATTAAAAGAAAATAATTATGCGGAAAAAATGATAAATAACATATTTAAGAAAAGGATAAACAAATACTACAATCAATTAAAAAACAAAACATCAAAACATTTTTTCTTCTTATATGTACAAGGACTTTCTCAACAATTATCGAATTATTTCAATAAATATGATATTAGTATTTAGAAAATAGACTAAGACTAAGAGGTCATCAATATATATATATATATATATATATATATAAATAGAACTGCATTAACGAACCGAGAAATATCAAAAAAACATAAATTCAATTATACAGATTCAAAAATTCTTGGAACGGATTCTAATACACGAAAAAGGGAAATTTTTAAAAATGGTTCACATTCATAAGAACGAAAGAGCTGTAAATGATAAAAACGATCTAAATAATTTAAGTAAAATTTATAGTTCTATTTTGTAAATTCTAATAATTTTACAAATAATTTAATTGACCACTGCTAATTAATTGTTCTTATTAGAACAAAATTCTAGTTTGACTTTATTCTTATTTTGATATTCATGATGAAGGTTGATCTATTAATATAAATACGCAAATTGTCAATATCAATATCATATTTCGATAAGAACTTAAAAAAAAGGCAAAACTTCAATTTTATCTATCTTTCAAAAATATTGATAATGATTTGTAGGTGTTAATGAAAATTTTTTCCGAGACTTGACAGTCATTAGCTGTCATTCGATGTATTAGAGTCCGACTTTGATGAAAAATGTGCTTTTGCACTAATTGAACATTCACATTTCCCTTGCCTGTTTTCCAGTTTACTGTTGATTCTTTGTGTAAAGCCTAACGATTGCAAAGTGTAGTGATTTAACAGGTCCATAATGCCTTTAGAGCCGATTGTTGTGACAAGAATTGTTGCTCTGTTACAAGATGATCGGAGGTAAAGTGAAATTGCAAGAATTGTTGGTGTTAGTCTTTGAGTTACCACTCAACGAGGTGACCGTTTTTTGGTATCCACAAGTTTGCGGAATAGGACAGCTACTGCAGTTTCACTGCGAAATCAGTTGGAAGAAGTGAGAAATGTCAACGTTAGTGAATGGACCGTTAGAAGAAGACTTCATGCTGCTGGACTGTCATGCAGAAGAATGGCTACAGGTCCCCCGTTGCAACGCCAGCATCGGACTACAAGATTGACATTTGCCAGAGATCACGTTGGTGGGTGATGAATGGAGCTGGGTATTGTTCTCAGATGAGGCGCGTTTTTGCCTCACTGGATCAGATGGATTTCAACGAGTGTGGAGAAGACCTGGGGAAAGATATGCTGAAGTTTGCATTGACGATCGTCTTCCATTTGGCAGTGGGTCAGTTATAGTTTGGGTGGGAATCTCTGCACAAGCTCGTACAGAGTTAGTTTTCATAGAAAATGGCTCCCTAACCCCTCACAGGAACATTGCGGAGGTGCTAGAAGACCATATTATGCCTTCCATGGCGACTATGGGGTAACGTGGCATTTTTATGCAAGATAACGCGAGACCACATACAGCCAGACTTGTCAGGGAGTATCTAGATGAGATAGAAATTAGGCGGTTTGACTGGCCAGCCCACAGCCCAGATATGAATCCCATAAAACATGTCTTGGACGAGTTGGGATGATTGATCCGCATACACACACCAGCCCAGGAGCTGAGAAGATTGCTGTTGCAGGAATGGGATAACATCGATCAGAATGTGATTCGTAACTTAATTCAAAGTATGCCGCACCGACTTCAAGCAGCCATCAATGTAAGAGGAATACACGTTATTAGTGTCAAGTTTTTTTACTTTGTTCGGTCTATCTCTTCCCTAATATCAAAATGTTGAATTCCACCTAAAATGTTAATTTGTTGCTTTTTCAGAATAAATCATTAAATCCAAAAAAAAACATTTTTCTTCAGTATAGAGTATCACATTCAGCTTACAAAAGCAAATGCAATGATGTACAGTTTGCGAATATTATCTGAAAATGTAAAATTTTAAAGAACATGAATATTTTAAGGTGACCTCAATTTTTTGCTCGCCAGTGTATATATATATATATATGTATATATATGTATATATGTATGTATATATATATATATATATATATATATATATATATATATGTATATATATATATATAGAATTATAGAATGCAGTAAAATTCTCTGTAGATAAGATGTGATGGAGGCATAAGACAATCAGCTAAGAAGTCTGGAGGATTTTTGGTGAAGTCTAGAAATAACAGATCACTGTCCTGTTAATACCCCATAAGCATGGTAGACGAAGACAACTGCAGATAGAGATGAATATTATTGTTATTAGATCTAAACAAAATATGGTTTAGTCCTAATTTAAATTTTTCCAGTTTATTCATTATTTTGATTAATAATTATAGTCTGTATTTTTAACGACAGCCCTGTTTGAAAGCAATATTGTCTGTATGTACTCACATTGTAGTTGTGCATGTTTCGATGTATTTGACCTGTTTTCCAGAAGGTGATACAACTAATACTTAAAAACACAGAATGACTTTAGTACCACTAGAGCATAAACATTAAAATAGGGACTTTATAGTTTGAAATTGCAGCATAGCATTTGATGTCCAAGTTTTACAATTTTGTGTAAAAAAACTGATGTATAGGATGTAGCACAGTTATCTTATTTTTATTAAGGTATAAAGTTGTTCTTTTTAAAGACTTTAATGAGTGTATATGATTAGGGCAACGAACAGTACGCTTGTAGTTGAAATATTTTTTACACTCATATTAGGATCATATCTTGGAAAGGTTATTCTATTTATTATGTTCGTTTTCATAATAAATTGTCTTCTCTTTTTGTTTCTACTTGTTCTATATCAATAATTTTGATTGTTGTCTGGCATTCTCTGTAAGAGCCCCAACCTTTCTATTATTTTCTATTTTATTATTTTACTTAGTTCTGATTTTCCAAATATATTCCGTAGTTTGTTATTCGTTATTTTTAACCATTATATTCCCCCTTTCTTTTCCCTTTGGACTATTCTTCATTTAAACAATTCATCTTCCCTGTTAAGTATTCGCTATTAGTTTTTCGTAACTCACTTTTATCAATCTTTTTTTTGTACTGATGATTCCTATATCTACATATATTAAAAATTAAGAGATCTGGTTGATAAAACTTTGGCTTTTCTTGGAAACTCTATTTTTTAACTGCAATACATATCTGGAACATTTCACTATTTGTTATTGATCGATGTCTCTCGCATCACACCAGCTTGAGGTAGGAAGTAGGATTGTATTTTTTATTTTCTTTTGTTGTTTTCATCTCAATTTTAATTTGTTTTTGTTGTCATTATTTTTCAATTTTTTCTTTCTCGCTTAATAAATTATATTCACTACAATTGGCGAGAGCTTATTTTTTCATTGGAACAATCTATTTGGACTATCTTGAAAACACAGTTAACTCCCCATTTTTGGATTCAGTTATGTACGGGATTACAACCTATAATTTTCTAGTGAATGCTGTATGGTCTTGTATTATTGTTAGGATTGCTATAGATATACAGAATAAATATATACAGAATAAATATATGATATAACAGCAGTGTTATGAACAATCAATGTTCCCCCGCATTACTGTACCATTATGCCACTAACGCTTTTTCACGCGTGTATTGATAAATATCGGTGGCTACTGTGGTGGCAGAGTGAAGTTGATTTGCTATAAAATACCAAAAAGCAATTCAGAATTTCCTGTTTCATACTAAATCTAATGAATTACGAGTAAGGTTACATACCTTGGGCATTCCAGCAACGATAATAACATGGGTAGGCCGTCTCATTAAGGGTATTGGCAACGGCAATTCCCCATGTTTAGCTCTAGCAGTTAAGGACAATGCGGTAAGTTTAGCGTGTACTCCTAGATGACTCATCATTACTGTGCATGCTGGTATGATATGAACCATTGTTATTCTACTGATCATGAGACCTTTCTTCCAGGGATGTTTGTATCTTGATATGATTTGGAATGATGAAAGAGCTGCTGCCGAAAGCCATGTAGCAGCTACAGTTATGCTCAAAACTTGACGACGCGTCGCTACTTGTCCAATGGGTCGATAGTTTTTTACTGTGAAAAAACGGTCTACTGATATTACCATCATAGAAAGGGTACTGGCTGAGACTGGAAAAGACTGAAAAAAACCATTATTTCATTATATTCTATTCGGAAGCTCTTAATTTTGAAAACAATACAAATTAACATTTACATTAACATTAACATTAACATTAACATTAACAATGAATGGCTTGAGACGAGGACTATTACGTACCGCCAGGGCTCGATCTAACTTTTCAGCCTCTCGGGTAAAAATAATATTCTACTACCTTCTCCAAACATAAGCTGGTTACGGTAAAGATAGGATATTATATATATGAAATTGTAGGGTTTATATCTTAATAATCTCATGTGTTAAATTTCATGTGTTAAATTGATACAACCTCGAAATAAGTACACAAAAATAATATACCCAAATTGCACATCTCGAACAGATAGTCAAGTCAAGCTAGGAAAGTAATTTTTTCCAAGAAAAATAGGTATAAATTATTATTTTTTGACTGGCGAAGGTACAAGTAGAAGTTCCCGTTTGTTTGTAAGTCTTATCAGGATATTTCCAAAGTAATCGGAAAGATTCCTTTGTGCAATTCACTACGTATTTTAACACGGAAGTATTAAAAATATCTGTGATAAGTCTTATCGTTGATAAGCAATGGGGCGTTATACTTTTTTAATGAACAAATTTTGAAAGTAGGTGAAATTTATTTAATAGCGGCAATTCCATTGTGATAAACTTAAAAAAATAGTACATTTTGGAAAGCCGTTAAAAATTTTTTTATCTATAATAGAACCATCTATTTCGCACATTATATTACCAATATGTCTTAGAATGTTTGGATTTTTTGTAAATAACATTACAGCCTCGTACGATACGATTTTGAAGATCTTCTACATTTAAGAGTGAACCACACAAAGAAAAATTCTAAGATTGTGGCCAAGTCTTATTAGAGATACATTTACATAAGAATCGAAAACTCATATTAAATATATTAGCCATTTCAGCAGTGATAGAAGCAAGCATAGTTGTGAACATAACTGAATAGAACTGGTGCTATGCCCAAATCAGTATGACAACACTGTTCTTGTTTGGTTTTTGCTCCATTTTTAAGAACAAAAGCATGATATGAATAATTTACTATTACAATCAAAATTCATTTATTAGAATAATTAAACGCCCTGTAACTCATTAAAGACATGACTTCTTACATATTTATAAGAACTGATACCATGTAATTGATGTTAGAAGAATGTATGGTCAGTATCTCTATTTTCTATTTATTTTTGAAACTTTTTCTATTGACTCATCCGATCCTGCATAATATTATGAAATACAATAATCGAAACTGTAAAATTCTTTTTCATATCTTGCTTCGTCTATGGTTTGGTGAACACAACCGTCAATTCCCAAATTTTTTTGTTTCATAGGCCACTTACAAAATTTTGCTAGATCCGGGGGACCTCCACATTACTACCAATTTCCAAATTTCGAGAATAGATCTATTTATGGAAACTTAGGTTGTGGCTTAGTTTCAACGACAGTTTACGAAAAGAAAAGGTTAGAATTGATTACTTGATATGCACTCAGAGCACAAGAACCAATTAATCTCACAAATTTTATTTCGAAAACTTCCCATTCGAAGTGGTGAAATGAAATATAGTATATGTTCTTGTGTTATTAGGTATTTATTCAAATATATAAACTATTACTCTATTAATTATTACTGTCGTAACAGTCATAATATAATCAAAATTAAACACAACGTAATGTAACTTCTACAATCGTAATTACAAGAAAATTATAATTTTGGTTACAGGGATGTACTTGATGGACAGCAAATTATCAATATTTGGCTTGAGTTTTGTAAGGAATAGCCGCAAATCTCACCGTTTTTTGATATTCAATCTGCTCTTTTTCTGTTAATAAGTTTACAACGGTACTAAAACTTTTTTTTTCAATGCCACTTTCACCTCCTCATTAGGCCCGAGTAACTCCCCTTGTATTGTCACATTGTCCACTTACGTTTCATAAAATGGATCTATAATCCATGGTGCTATTGCCATCCACAGAATATTGTCAAATCTGATTTTAAAATCATCAAGCAGGGCAATCAAATGTTGAACGTATGTCTGAATATCTTCATCAAGGCACTCGACCTGTAACTAGTTTGAAAACTATGAAAATTGACGCTGGCCAATATTTTCCTTCATAAATTAGAATTCATCAAGAAAAGCTGAAAGAACACTCTTTGTTTTTTATTAAATTGAGGCTGTCCTATTGTAATTGTGGGCTGAATTCATTCAATTGTTGGATAAATCTGTCAATTGAATTAACAAAATTCGAACAAAATTGTAATTTTTGATCGGATTTGAAGTCATAAATATGTGGTATATCGTATTTTTGAGAATATATATTGAATAATTTGTATCAAATTTTAGCTCCCTTTTTATCACCGAATTGACGTCTTCCATAGTCAATCCATTTTTGGTAGAGTAAGTTAAGCATAATTTTATACGTATTCAGGAAGTAACATTAATAACAGACAAGTATGTCTATATAAGGGTGCACCTACATTGGTTCCGTATTTCTCCCGATCCGATCCAATACGATATCAACCGATTATCAAGCCCGACGTCGGCCGACGCAAGTGCCTACATTGGTCCTAATCTCGACCGATCCGATCTAGTTGCAGTTCCTCAGTAGTGATAGTGAACTTGTGGTGTAGTTAACGTGAGTGACTCTGGAGACGTATTTTTGTACTGGGTTTTGTTGGAAAATAATTTCCTCCTGAAGAAACGCAGTAGGAAAGCTCGGGTGCATGCGTTCAATGTCGATAGATCTAGAGACGAGTTTTTTACAACAATCATTACTCTGCGAAAGCATAGGGATAAATTCAAAGAGTACTACCGAATGGACATTTAAGGTTTAAAGAAAACCATTTGAATTTGAATTTTCACAGATGGTGAATAAGCTTGCTAATAAAAAAGGTTTTTGGTGTTAATGATAGGAACTCTTTATGGAAATAAATGTGTATTGCACAAAACTCTATATAAAAGGTAAACTATAAGATCAATAAATTATAAGCGCCCTGTTGTTGAAGTTATCCCTCAGGCAACGTAGAAGAGTGGTGCGATGGTTCAGAACCATCAGTTCCTGAGGAAGATGGATAAGGTGAAGATAAATTTGAACCTAATAGTGTTGGTATAACTCCCGATGATCTCACATCGTTAACGAAATTGTGCGCTTCCAATGCATCAGTGACGTTCCCCATAATTTTCATTCGGAGTCTCTGTTTTTCTATTTGACTGAGCTGCTTGACAGATGGCAGCAAACTCATGCAGAAAGCATAGTCTTCGTCATCTTGATATTTATTTTTTCGCCGAGAAAAACGTTGTTAGATTGAGTCGATTTTCCTTTTTTCTACTTTATAAGTGCTTGGGAATCATAATCAAATTTTTTTAATTTTTTTTTCGGACGATGTGGGTCATGTTGTTTCTCTTGTGTGACTGGGCTTAAACCTCTTGGTGAAAATTCTTTTGGTATTGTTGGGAGGGCAAGTTGCTTGAGGTCTCTTTTGGTGTCATAACGGCCTTCAAAAACATCAAGTTGGTTTTCCTATGTTTCACGAACCTGTTCACCTACAAAAGAAAAATTGGACAATCAGTTAAAATTAATTATTAATGATGTAATTTTTTATTCAGCTCACTGGAATTAGTAATTTAATTTTAAATTAATTGAAAAATTAGTTGATGACACTACCGGAAATCGAGCCCAGATCTCGGAATCTATAATGCCGGCTTTGACACTAACCGTTTCACAGATTTTTCAATTCATTTAAAATTTTGAAGTTTGTTGTCACTGATATTTTCCAATTATTTCTTCCAATTTCTATTTAAACAATTTAATTTTGTTACGTATTTGAATTAATTCAGACTAACAGCAGTTGGTACTTTGTCTCATGTTTCAGTTATTTAGCGACTGGAATGTCGTTTCGGTTACACGGTTGGTCTATGCGTCTCGTCAGTTGTGGATGCGATATGGAAAAATTTCTCTAAGCGTCACCTTCCAGTTCTTGATCATAAAACATTAAAAGAAATAGCAGTAGCATTCCATGAGCGGTGGAATTTCCCTCATGCCGTTGGATGTTTTGATGGCAAGCACATCCGAATCACATGTCCGAAAAAAAGTGGAACTATGTTTTATAACTAAAAACGTTTTTTTTCAATAGCGCTGCAAGCTGTCGCGGATCATTGTTATCATCGTAGATGTAGGAGGGTATGGGAAACAGAGTGACGGGGGAACTTTTACCGCTTCCTCATTGTCTACATTTATGGAAGACTGCCATTCTAATTTACTGCCGCCATCATATGTCGAAGGAATCGATACGAATATTCCGTTCGTAATGCTTGTAGACGATGCTTACCCTCTGAAAACATATCTAATGAAACCATATTCAAAACGTTTTCTATCACGTGAAGAGAAAATTTTCAATTATAGATTATCCAGGGCTAGAAGAGGCGTAGAGTGTGCTTTTGGCATAATGATAGCGCTTACTAGGAAAATATATCGAAGCCTATGTTGAAAAAGCAGAGAGAATCGTTAAATGTATTTGCTTACTTCACAACATAATAATTGACCGTGAAGGTGACTTCAGCTCAGTGACAATTCAAGATTCCTCAAATGAATTACCATTTCAAACAAGTAGTTCCGTAAGAACATTTAATAGTTCATCCCAACAAGCTCAAATCGTAAGGGACACCTTCAAATCATACCTCAGCGGATTCGGGGTGGTTCCATGGCAAAATGAATGTATCCACTAATCGACCACAGCGGTTTGTGTGAGTATCTTTGAATCGAACTTTTATGAATAATAAATTTCATACGACGAAAAAGTTCATTCTTTGAGTATTATTCAGAGAAGAGTGTTTGATCAATCAAAAACATAAAAACCAATAAAAAAGATACGAGGCACACGTAATTTGAGTTCAATATACACGTCATCTTTGGAAATGTTGGGAAACTTGCCACAATAACTCGAACCATAGGTGTGTAATTTTTGTCTACAGATTAATAGCCTTAAAAACAACATGCAGTTAGCTCCTTACATTAGTAAACATAAATAGACAAAGATTTCTTTACATTAATTTAGTTTAAAAGTATGATACTTATATAAAAACTCTTACCTTCAACGAGAAGTTGCTTTACAATCGACTCCCAGCGTTCATTTTTAATGTCACGGTTGTGGTAAGACTTATCCCGTTGATCCCACAGACCAGGAACATTCTTCACTAGCTCTATCAGTAATTCCTTCTCGATTTTCGAATTCATTGTGATGAAGCGTCGGGAGACCGATATCAGTTTAAAAACAAGCACGTTAGGACGGCCACCGTATCGGTCGTCGTCGGTTGCCATCGGATCGGATCGGTGGTACAGATCCACTATAGGAAACTACGTTAAGATGTTTATCTTTGTTTTTTGACCGACGTCGGACGATATCGGATCGGATCAGGAGAATACGGATCCGATGTAGTTGCACCCTAAGTAGTGATTATTCCTTTTTTACTTTCTATATATCGTATTTACGTTGGAAATATGTCGGTACCGGTAGTTTATTATGTTGAATAATAGGCAGATGTTAGGTTGTGTTAGAAAATGTTTCGTCTTTATATACAGTACACTCTCTCTCTCTCTTTCCAAAATCATATAATATATATCATATAAGCCTGCTAACAAGGTCCAAACTTCTTCAAAAGCTACTACGTAGAATAACTGAAGACCTACTTCCACAGGAATGGATTCCTGCACAAACATTCGACAGTACAAGTCTACCGATTCAGAAGGAAAATAAACAAAGCGCTGAAGACCATAAAAACTGCTCTGCTGTTATTCTCGATATCGCACAGGATATATAAAATTAAAAGAATATTTCCCCCAAACTTCTACTTCTGAAATTTTAACTAACCATCAGAAACTTCCAAAAAAAGTTATTGATAAAAAGTCTGAACTTTCTACTATAGCAGCAGGGGTGCCATAGGATAGCGTACTAGGCCCTCTACTTTACATACTGCATACACAGATATACCAGAGATACAGTATACAACAAAAGGGACTTTGGTTGACAACACAGTCTAAGCAATGATTTTCCTATATTGTTCCAATTCAGTAGAGTGGACACTTTATAGTTAAATATTGAACACTAAATTTCACATCACAAACAAAACACTGTTTGTTGTTTGTTAGGAAGTAAATAACTTTGTCTTAGAAGTGTATTATACTCAATTCATATTATAGATATTATTGTTTGAAGCTCTACCTTTCTGAGGAATATATTCCTCAGAAAGGTAGAGCTAATGTGACGTTGATATTGTACATATCCTTGCTTTTAGGTATAAAAGTACAGTAAATATTTTAGGAAATATGCTTTTTTAGTTAGTCTATTAACGATCTAGTAGCACTGTATACCTGTATGAGACCTGAAGGTACTGTAACATTTTTTTGTTGAAGAGTATTTAGTTATATTTTATTTGTAACAGCGTTGGTTGAGTAATGTATTTATTTTCAAGAATGTTGTAGCTATTAATAAATTTGTTATCAAGGTGGATGAGACTTCTAGATATATTTTCATAGAATTAGTGGAGAATATAATTGGACTATTTAATATATAAATTACCTCATACTTTATCTTGTTTTTCTATAAAATACCTAATGATAAAATGTTAAAGTATTGAAATGTATTGTGTTCCTGTTGGGATTAACTAAATTGCAAATAATAAAAAAGGGGTTGATTAAGGAAGATAGGGTAATGGTGGGGTTCTGGATCGATTATTCTCTTTTTCATTTGTATTAAGGTAAGGGGCTTCTTTTTTGCTGTTTTGACTTATTTTTTACTCCTACTTAATGATTTTAATACGAATACGAGTAAGTGCAGCACCATTTTCCTTTGTCTCATTTATTGAAAAATTAATGAAAATTGAATTTTTCAAGAATACAAAAAATTAATCTAAGAGATATTTACGAAGAAGCGATTAAAAAACTTCTAGTCTAGTCTAGTCTAGTCTAAGATCTAAGAATGAACATGAAACGATATTCAAGAAATAGATAAATGTATATTATTTTTTAAGAACGGAAGCCAAAATAGGACATATGGAATGGGTTCTTTTACTAAACCAACAGTTAAAAGATAGAGTGCAAGGCTTTGTACCAGCATCGGATAGATTAGAAAGACGAAGACACAAAGGATATATATTATGAAGAGTTATAAATGCTAATGGATTAAGTACTGCTACATATTTGAAATGCAAGGACTTAATTTTTCTTATTAGAATAAATTGCTATTTTGATTTTATTCATATTTCGATGTTCATGATGAAGGTGATCTATTAATCAATATAAATAAGCAAATTGTCAGTGTCAATATCATATTTTGATGTAGACTAAAGTTAAGTCGAAAGCTCAATTTTTTATCAAATTTTTCAAAAATTATTATAAAAAACCATTTTAAAACAGAAGAGACCTAAAATCAAGAACATTTAGAAATATTAATGTATCAAAAGGTCTATGAAAGTAAAGAATTTTTATATATTTTTATATATATATATATATATATATATATATATATATATATATATATATAAGTAGCTTTTTATTGGGAACGTGGCAAGGAAACACCAAAGTGGACTAACTTCAATAGATTTTCCAAGCTTTCGAATGCTTATGTATTCATCTGGAATTGAAATTATGGTCAAATACAATGTAAGAAATATGTATGAATGTATAACAATAATAAAATTTTACTTACAATAATTAAGATTTCCGGTGATTTTGATATTATTAAAGCTTGTAAAAATTTTTAAACTCATGGAATTCAAAATTCAATATTCAAATTGTTTTTGATAGAAATAGTGATTAATTGAAATATTTATTCTGGTTACCATGGGAATTTTTATTAATTTTTCATTGGTTTGATTTTGAATGACGTTGATTTTTATAGGTTAGATAAGGATAAGTGAATGATGTTTAATATTGATTGGTAAATTTATGGATAACATTAAATTTCAATAGGTTAGGTCGTTATGTATGTAGTTGAATATTGATTGGCTAGAATATAGATGACAATAAATGTTATAGGTTAGTTGGTTGTTAATGGCGTTGAATTTTCATAGAATTTGTTTTTTCGAAATCTAAAAGATATGCATAAATTACACTAACGTTATTTAAATCAGTTTTCTTATTAATGCATTGATCATTTTGGGCAACATAAGTTGTTTCTAAAAATAAACGTTTTTTGTAGTTTTTTTCAGTTGTCAAAACTTTGACAGATTCATAATTCATATTGTGTCCTTCGTGATAGACATGAGTCGCTAATGAACATCTATCAGGATATAATCTGCTATCACTCTTGTGAGAAGTTATTCGACTGATCAATGACCTTTTCGACTGACCAATGTACTTTTTGTGACAATTTTAACAAGGTATTTCATATACTATGTTAGGCAATTTATTGATTGGTGTTTTATCTTTTACTTTAGTATAAATAGATTGAATATTAAGTGTCTGACTGTATGCTATTTTAATATTGTGTTGTTTAAAGATTCCAGAAAGTTTGGGAGTAACTGATTTTATATATGGTAAAGGTGTAAAAATAGATAGAATAGAAATGTTAGAAATGACGTTTGAAAATGATGATTCAATGTTCCTGTCAATGTCAAATGAATTATATAAAATTCGTTTTAAAAGATATGGAGGATATGAGTTTTCATAAAAAAGTTTGTAAAGTATTTTAATGCTTATTCATGAAAAATTGGATCAGAAATTTTTAGAAATTTTTCATCTGTTTGATTAAATTAATTTTAGTGTTACGTGGGTGATATGAATGTTAATTGATATATCTTCCAGAACTCATTGGTTTCCTATACCAGTAAATTAAAATTTTATTATTTTCGTTTCTTATTAATTTAGTATCAAGAAAAAGTAAAGATTTTCAGTATTCTCCTTTTCTATAGTAAATTGTATATAGGGATTGAAACTATTGAAGTTAAATGATAAATTATCAATTTCATTATATGGAAGTGTTAAAATTATATCATCTACATACTTTTTAATGAAGAATAATTTGAAGGGTAAAACAGATATTACAAAGTCCAAGATATAATCCATTACATAATCTACTACTATAGGGGATATTGACGACCCCATGGGTGTTCCAAAAATTTGTTAGTAATTTTTATTATTATAAGAGAAATATGTATTGTTTAAAATGAATGTTATTAATTCTTATAGAGTTTCTTATTAAGTTTGCAATTTTTACTTATATCGCTCCATTTATGGTGTAGAGCTGTAAGGCATATATTTAAGTGTACATCACTAAATAGGGATATTACCTCAAATCCTAACAATACATAATTCGGTGGTAATATCATATTATTAGAAGTTTCTTTGATTTTAAACGAGTCTTTTATACAATAATCATTGTGATAATCCGAAGATTTAGTCAAAATTTGGTTAACCAATTAGAAAGGGGTTCGATGGGAGAGTTAATTGAGGCTACAATAGGTCTAGCTGATAGAGAATTTAGCAGAAATGCCGTTATAGTTAGTTAAGTTATATATATATTTATATTTATATATTATTAACTTTCGTCTGAATATCACCTTATAGTTTTTAAAAGAAAATTAAATTTGGAAGTTTCGACTTTTCATTAAGTCTTTAACAAAATATGATATTGACACTGACAATTTGACAGAATTTATGTTATTTAAATCGAATTTTGGTTCTATTTTGTGATAGAATATTTGTTCTATGTTGAATATTTCGGAATCTTCGGCTCGAAATAATTCAGTTTCTTGTCTTTTGGAGTCAGGATAAAATCTTTGAACTAATTGTCATAATATTCACTTGAAATATAAATCAAACGGTTTAACAAATATATTTATATATAACGATATGAATCTAAAAATCAGTATTTTCACAATTATGCAATAGTGTCAAACATGAAATAAAAATAGAAGAAGAAATACCGATTCATACAAAATCATATAATATATAACAAATGTTAGATGACGGAATAATGAGACTACCTTCAAGTCCTTGGTCCGTCCCTGTCTGGATCGTTCCAAATAAAATGGACGCGTCTGGAAAACAAAAATGGCGAATACTAACGGATTACAGAAAACTAAATGAAAATACTATAGATGACAGACCCCTTTACCAAACATATCTTAGAGAAATTAGGAAGAAGTCAGTATTTCACAACCCTAGACTTGGCTTCTGGATTCCACCAGATCGAAGTACATCCAAAAAAACCGCTTTCAATGTCGAAAATGGACATTACGAATATGTACGAATGCCATTTGTTTTAAAAAACGTCCCCGCGACTTTCCAACGTGTGATGGATAACGTACTGAAATATATACAAAACAAAATATGTGTTGTTTACATGGACGACATAATAATATTCTCAAATTTCTTACAAGAGCATATTCACAATCTTAAGCAAGTGTTTAAAAGACTCAAAGAAAATAATCTGAAAATCCAACTAGACAAGTGTGAATTTCTATGTAAATCCGTTGAATTTTTAGGACATGTTATAACAACAGACGTTATAAAACCGAACCCCAAGAAAATTGAAGCTATAAAAACTTTTCCAATTCCGAAAAATTCTAAAGAAATCAAATAATTCCTAGGTCTCATTGGTTATCACAGAAAGTTCATTAAAAACTTTGCTCACCTAACGAAACCTATGACTAATTGCTTAAAGAAAGGTAAAACTATAATACATAACCAAGAGTTTATAAATTGTTTTAAATCCTATAAGAAAATATTAACAATCGATCCAATTCTGCAACACCCCGACTTTTCTAAACCATTCGTTCTTACTATAGATGCTTCCAATTTTGCTATAGGTGCCATATTGTCACAAGGACCTATTGGCAAAGACCTCCTAGTTGCTTACGCTTCACGTACCTTAAACCCAACAGAAGTTAATTATAGTACAATATAAAAAGAGTTATTAGCCATAGTGTGATGAGAGCTTAGAACCAAAAATTATATCAGATATAACAATTAAACCCAACAAAGCTAAAATTTCTCATAGCAGTATAACAGAAAACATTGCTTCCCTTAAAAAGGTCTATTATTGGCCAAATTTAGAGAACGATGTGAAATCTTATGTCAACCTTTGTGAAATACAAGAGACACCCAAACAAATTAGTATTTAAACCTACTCCTAGAGGCTATGAACACTTCGATCATATTACATAGACACCTTCAAAACGCATAATACGTATTTTTTAACAATCATTGATAGTTTTTCCAGTTTAGGTCAAGCTTATCACTTAAATACTCAAACGGGCACCGAAATGATAGATTAATTAATAATATACTTTAATCATTATGGCATATCTAGAAATCCCAACTCTAATAGTCCTATCGAAAGATTTCACTCTACCTTACAGAAAACCATAGTAACCCTTGAAAATAAAGATAAAAATGCGAATATTGTTTAATTAATAAATTACGCCATACTCTTCTATAACAATTCAACCCATAGTGCTCTAAAATATACACCGTTTCAGATCGTTAGAGGAAAACTTGATTATCGTAACCCTCTCGAATTGAGTGAAGAAGAAATTATCTTTAATTACATGCGAGAACATTCATAAAACACTCAAGTAATAAATAAATAAATTCATGATTGCCTAATATCTCAACAAAACAGTATATTAAATAAACGAAACATAAATAGAAGTGAAAATATTACTATCGACCCCGATAAACCTTTATACGAAAAGAAATTCTCTCAAAACATCAAAATGTGGAATAAGTATGAGAAAATCCTTACTCCGATCGAGGAAAACGATAATGTCGTAATACAAAATAAAAGATAAATTCATAAAAATAATATAAAACCGCAACGTTTTTTTTTCCAGATTACAAAAATCTCTCTTCTATTCTTAACGCTTCAAATAGCGACTGTAATTCAAATCAAGGAAGTTCGAAACCCAGTTCATCCCGTCTCCTAGGTCCCACGTACATAATTAATGCTCAACATACATTTTCATACCATATTAATATGTTATGTTTCGAGCAGTTTAACCACATATTAGTAAACAATGATATAACTTTAAGTAATCATACTGACATATCGAAAACAACCATGCCCTCGATCTCTTAAATTCAATACAGAAACATACTCTTCTTTACCACAAAATTAAGTAGTAAAAATATAGTAGGAAAAGTAAATGAATGACATATTAGACGCAGATGACGAAGAACGTTTTAATACATACTTCCAAATAATTGAAAACAACAAAAAAACAATACAAAATGAATATGCAAAAGAACAACTTTTCTTTAAGTCTATCAAAATATGAAGACTTAAAGAAAAGTCGAAACGTCAAAATTTATCTTTCTTTCGAAAACTATCAAAAAAAACTAATTTGGAAATAAAAGTAACCTAAAATCCTAAAATCAAGAACATTTTGATATATATATATATATATATATATATATATATATATATGCAACACAAACTATTACATCCAGGAAGTTTATAACTAATTCGTTCAGGAAACTCGCCAGTCAAAGAAATCGCCGCATATTCTGATTAAGATGTAAAAATTCAGAAATACAATCCAAGTTTTTAAATTTTAGTGTAAATCATATTACTGTAACAGGCATGTACCTTAGAAAAAAATTTGACGATATTATTAACACAACTAAATTAAAAGTTATAAATTTGAGTATCACTGAATCTGTAAAACAAATAAAAAAAATTGAAAACACGATTAATCTTAAAATAGACAAATTGAAAAATACCATTCCACAAAACTTATTGAATTCATTTTTCAATCTAGGAAAAACAAAATATGAAAAACAATTTCAAAAAATAAAAATTGCAAATTCAAAAAAGTTCAACAATTTAATCAGTAACTCGACACAAAACGACATCAAAACATACTCCGACTTGTGGCTAGAAAATATTTCTAATACACACATACCAAAAGATATAACAGAAGTGTTAGCATTTGAAAAAAAGTTCGCTCTTCCATATAAAAATGGAAATGAAATTACTATATACAGAATATATTTCAAGTATAGAAGCTGCTATTATAAATAAACAATATCAGAGCTGAAGTAGCCAATGCGATCACAAATCATAAATTAAAATACCGTCATCATAAAACTCAAAAAGCTAATATAACTCAAAAACAAACCAAAAAAAACTGAAAAAAACTAAAGAATTTATAAAATGCATTCCTCAAATTAACAATTTTACAACCAGATAAATGTAATATAACACTAATAATGAACACCAATGATTATAATAAAATGACTGAGGTACTAAGTGATACAAACAAAAATTAATAAATCAGATAAAACCAAAATATTTCAAAACAAAAATAATACTTTTTTAAAAAAGGTTTTAAATGATGTTTCTATCAACACAAATGAAGCAAAAACATTACAAACACATAATGCTTTACTATAAAAACTATATGGTCTTTCAAAATTACATCAACCGCATAAACCAATGCGTCCAATAGTGTCAAACGTGACCCAGTCAACATTCTAAAAATTATCCAAAATTCATTTATGCTCAAGCAATTTTTATATACAGTACATATTCCTGACAATTACAAAATCATATCTCTAGACGTTGTCTCAATGTACACAAATATTCCTAATTATCTCATAACACACGTATTGAAAATTAGATGGGATTCAATCAAACAACATACATCACTCAGCTATGACGAATTTCTAGAAGGTATATGCTAAACTTATAATTATTTCCAATATAAGGACAATTTTTTCTAACAACTAAATGGATGTACAATGAGATCTCCAATTTCCTTAAGTCTAGCGCAAATTGTTATGTAATATGTACAAGAGAAGATACTGGATGATATGGATATTGATGTAGTGTTATTCAAAAGATACGTTGAAGATTGTTTAGCGGTAATTCCCAGTAACAAATGCAATATATTTCTTAATAACTAATCAACCGAAGTATCCAATTCACTTTAGAAATTGAAACCTACAACAAAATGAATTTCTTAGACATGACACTTATTAAAATCAATAATAAAATAGAAACTAAATATTATACAAAAGAAACATGGTCTGGAAGATATCTTAATTATAACTCACAGCGTCTTATAGGATTAATAGATAGAGCATTAAAATTAACTTCTCCAGAATATCACCGCGAAGTAATAAAAAACTCAAAAATACTTTGAAGAATTATATTCAGAAAATCAAATTAATAGAATAATCCGACAACGTTCATATAAATTACACAATAAGAACAATATAAATCCAACTACACAAATAAATTCAAGTGAAGAAAAAGATACGTATATAGCACTTCCCTATACAAACCAAGTATCAGAAAAATTGAAATATCGAATATCGAAACATAAAATCAATATAAGTCATAGATCACACAACACATTATCACCTCTATTTACTACACTGAAAAACAAAACTAAAAACACTAAGAAATCAAATATTATATATTCCATACCATGTCGTCTGAATTGTCTTAAAAATTATATATGAATGACTACACAATACTTGGAGAACAGAAAATGGCCATAAATAAACCAAAATGATATGATATAAAAAACCTCTGCCAAATTTACCATATATATATATATATATATATATATATATATATATATATATATATATATATATATATATATATATATATATATTTCTGGGTAATTCTGTACATAACAAGTCAATATTTTAATTAATTTCTTCTCACTGTGCACTATTTGTTGCGTTATTTTATAGCTTACTCTGAAATTTTAACTCTCTAGTTTCTAATTGCCATTGTGGCATACAATAAATTCAGTGATATATTTTTGAGATCAGAATTAAAGCAGATAAGTTCATCAGATTATCCTCCCAGATCTAGCACCAACTGACTATATGCTCCTTCACTTAAAGAAACACGTAGGTTGTGATGATGTCAAAATGAATGTGTGGTATGGAATTCAAAAGCTAATTGGGCGGCATGGAAGGTGGCTAAATATTAATGGAAATTAGGTGGAAAAGAGTTGGCTTACGTTTGAAGATGAAAGTTCCAAGTTTTTTATTTCATATTTGTACTTGTTCTAAAAACATGCCTGGTGTATAACTATATATTTTTTGGGTTACATACTTTCCTTCTCCCGTTCTCTTAGTATCTTTATACAGGCATATTAGAAAGTTTATGAGGAATAATTGGAAGCGAATCGTTGAAATTAGTTTCTAATTAAACACTTATATTCAAGTATTTCCATTTATTGAGTCGATATGCGACCCGTAGATCAATTGCAGAGTACATTATCATTATATGCAATTTTACAACCAGAGTTTGAATGCTCGCACCCTAATATAATGTGTCAGAGACAAATGTACACAATATATTCAACGAAAATTTTTAAATCTCATAATATATAGAAAGTGCTTAATATGAATGAAGATAGAGTTATTTTTTGCTAACAATAGATGAAGTTATATTTATAGAAGTTATGCTTGATTGATTCAATTTATCCACATTCAATGGTCAATAAAAATTCACACTGTATAAATTTAATGTTAATGTTAGAATTTTAATATATAATGCTCTACAAATTCGCAATCAGGATTAGCCTCTTTATACTTTCAAATTAATTTGGCAATTTTTTATGTAAAGATATAGAAAATTAATTCTACAGAAATCAAGGATTATAACTTTTGATATTCTCTCCTCCCCTTGTGCGCTACTTTTATATCCAATCCGGCCCCTTAATATTCGATAACCTATATAGCCTGATCTAAAAATTTTTTTTTCTAAATAAATGGATTGATGGAAGGGTTCAAAACAATTCCTTTTTGGGAATGTTTGAAACTTGGTTTATTCAACACTCGTACATCTACATATAAGAAAGTCATGAATAATAAGGTTTCAATGTGATTGTTATTCGATATAATCCACAAATTTCTGCAAAGTACAAAGATATATTTTCCATTGTGTGTAAAACTGCTTACATCGAACGTTCATTGTAAGAGTATTTTCTTGCCTTTTATATTTCCTTAAGCAGTCGCATATTCTGAATTGCTAGCTGAAACAGCATAAAAAATCATTGATGGTTCGGATTTTAATACTATTTTCAAGCAATCTCGTTTAGAATATACCGCTTCACACAAAATTAAGATTATACAAAATTATGTTCATTACAATAATTATATGTGTGACCGCTACGAGATGCCTCCGTCAAAATATATTTTGATAAAGACTTAAATAAAGGTCGAAACGTCAAAATTATTTATCTTTCGTTTCAAAACTATCAAAAAAAACTAATTTTAAAGCAGAAGAGACCTAAAATCAAGAACATTTAGATACATATATAATATGTTAATGTGTTGTGTATTGTATTTTGTTCATATATATTGGATATGCTTTTCAGATTAAATCTTTAAACCATAAATTTTCTTGTATATATATTACCTTGGCTTATGAGTACTCAAGTATTTCTCTGCTTCCGGCAAATCTTTCTTCCATCAAATTAACTCTATAATGAATTTTTTTCCACGTCAATGAGTAGCATATATGGAAATAATATTATCTTTTATAAAATATATTCGTTCGTTCTACACATGTAAATATATAGAAATTTGTTTTTGTTATTTTTTTTTTCCAATAAGTTTCTAATGAAAGTTCCTTTGTTTCTTGCATTTGTTATTTTTTATATAGTTTTTCCTACATATAATTCAAATTTTGAAGAGCTGCAGAATTACTTACAAACACATAAAAATAATGACATAGATACAATTCTACAATAGAATAATAATTCTCGGAAAGCGACTGAGGCGAATTTAATTTACCTTAGGGAAACGCGAGTTCGATTTTTCAGTGGGAAATTGCATTGCCTGGGAGAGATATTGATGCTCTCGAATCAAATCAAATACTTGATTCGTATAAATAGAATATAGGATGTTTTTAGATATTATATTTTAAAGCGTAATTTGTGAACCGTTAAACATAGTTTTTGGTGTTTCAGGTACAGCTTCAAGTGTCGCCCAATATAGATGATGCCATCTTCTTGCATTCCAAAATAGATTTTTTTTGTGTTTAGCTTTGATCTGTTGTGTTTTTATTCGAGTTGATTGGACTCATTTGAAAATTATTGATAAAGAGCTTGTGTTTTTTTGTCAAGAACAACGTATATTTCATTCGGTCTTTATTATAATCATAACTCAGATAAAAAGAGAGATACTGTTAACTTCAATGCTCTTGCATAGGAAAAATTATCTAATTAAGTATTAAATCTTCAAATTTCGATTTAAAAAATGTTAGAACAAGGAATTTATTATTAAAATTATTACAGTTTTCAGTGTCTTCAGTGTTTCCACGGATCACATTTATTATATTCCGTTAGCTGTTACTTCATATGTAACACCTCCCCTCTAAGATGAGAACATAACGGAGTGGTGTTCGATTTTGGGTTTTTATTTTGAAATTTGTAAAAACCTGTGTAATTTGTTCAGTAAGTGATTCTTATAATTTTATATTTAGATTTATTTCTTGGCAACTTTTCGTCGACTAGTTTCCGAGGAGCTGCAGGGTGCAATTTTCGTCAGTAGAGTTGTCTTCGAAGCAGAAATATACATTTTCTAGTTGTGGACAGATTTCTTCTATAAATTGGTGATTCGACATCTTTCGTGCCAGATAGGAATATTTAAGGGAAATATTTGGTTGTTTCCAATGATGGGAAGGAGGTGATATAATTTGAGGACTTCAGATTTGATAATTTGTACATGTATAGTAAAATTTAATTTATTACGTAACTTGAGTGCCTAAAAATTGGTAGTTTGTTAAAATGTTTCTAAATTTCATTATTTGGTTATCTGGATATATTTTACTCAAATATTCTAATATTTTTAGTAGCTCTTGACTAGGTATGATAGAAGGATGAAGTGTGTTCACTTTGACACTTTGAAATTCTAGATTTATTTGTGAAATAATTACTTGAAACAATAAATATTCGTGGGACTCGGTACTTGATATTTGCACGCTAATTTGAAATTTTTAGAAAGAATTTGCGAATTTTTCTTGATTTGTTGATAAGATGCGAATTGTTACATTTTACTTTTAATAAGATTCCTAGAAAGTGAACGTTGTAAGTTTAATTCCGTAATCATATTTTGTTGCTTTGTTTCTAGTTTCTATTATATTACCGTTATCGGCAACAAGTGTACCAAACAATCATTTTTGTAGTTGACCGACCCCGTCAAAGAAACTTCTTCTCTTACGTATATTGGTAATAAAGTAGTTAGATCCATGTTTTCCGAATCTGAGAGGTATCTCAGTGTTTGGACCTATTAATTTGTTATTAATTAGATCAATATTAAAGTTCATATTTCTCAAATCATTTAGTTCTATAATACCATCGAAATACTCGTGGAAGTCAAATAATAGAAAAGAGATGAAATAATTTGAATTCTGAAATTCAGAAAATGGCGATTGATTTACAATATCTTATCTACCCAAAGCTGTCTCGTTTGCATAAAATTTCTATTTTCTGTTTTCTCATAGTTATAGTACGTTTGATTTTGATCATTATCATCTGTATACTGATTCTGATAGTATGTCTTTCGTCTGATTGATCATAGTGCATGCATAGTAAATCGGAAGTAAAATTTGAATTTTGACCATAATTTCGAAATGATTGATTTTGATTATAATTGTTATCATTTGGCCATATTCGTCTTTGTGATAATGTGGAGGGATTTCTGGAAGTTGTTGACAAAGGTGTTCATTTAGGAAGTTGATTCATGGGTTTTTGGTTTTGTGGAGATCTAAATAATTGTCTGTTTGTCAGATATCGTCTGGGGGATATTTGTCTAGGTTGGATATTAATAGGTTGACCGGGGAATCGATTATCTTGTTTATTCTTGTCAACGGAGTGATACGGTTTTTGGTAAGAGGGTTGTATTTGGTTTTGAAGATAATACTTTGATTGTTGGTAAGATTGTCGATTATTACAATTAAATCTGGATGCTCTGCTATTGTCATTTAGATTGCTGTATAATTTTTCAAAGTTCTTAAATCCAATCAAATGGGCTATTGCATCTTCCAGTGAGGCTGGATTTTTGAGATGCTAAGTGTAGTTTTATCATAATGGTTTATTTAGCACACTTTCTCCGTATTAGTTACGTTAGGATTATTATTTATTTTCTGCGCCATACTACTTCTTAATAATTGAATTTAACTTCCAAAGTTTCCAAAGTTCATCAATGGTTTGTTCTTAAATGGCCTTATTCCCCTTAGCTCTTGGACTTACAATCAATATTTCTACGATCAACGAAACATTGTATTAAGGCTTCTTTAATCCTAGCTAATCTATTAACTCAGCACGATTACCTACGAATATTTCTGCTTCATCTAAAGTTTATAATTTAACTATATATATTATAATTGTGCATCATTAAATTACCAGTAATCATTAATGAGGTCTTCACACATAATTAGAAATTTATTTAATGTGTTACTATTACCATCATAATGTTTAATGTTATCAATTCAAGATTTTAAAAGATCCTAATTCATTTCAGGCATATTTGAAGTTTAATTTACTATTTTTAAGGAAGTAGTGAGTTGTTCATGATTATTTCGTTTAGTGTTAATATTGTTTTAGCTATCTACTTCTTTTCTTAACATTTCGTTAATTATATCATCAATATTGCTCATGAAAATAAATTGAAATCAATGTTTATAATAAGCAATTAACTATCTTTATCAAGATCCTCATACAGAGGGATTTGAAAAGGTACAAAGGAAAAGGCATTTACAGATTGCTCTCCTGGTTTTTCGTGATTTCCTGCTCCAGTTGCCACTAGTTCGAGAGTTTATAAGTTCGTAATACGCACTTGGTGTAGAAACTCCAAGGTTTCGAAATTCACTTGCGACACAATGCGAAACTGTTCACTTCCTAAGCTCGTGCGCATCCTACTGAAAGCGCTAATAAGTATGAAATCTTTGGATTTTTAAAAACAAAATTACAATTACAAATATACTTCCATCAAACAACATTAGAGCAAAGAATGAATTATCAGAAGAATTACAGTTTTTATTATCTTCAGTATTTCCACGGAGTGAACACATTTATTATATGCCGTCAGCTGTTACATACGTAACTCGTTAAATGCCAGAAAAAAAATATCAAAATAAGTGAGGTAGCAGTAAAGTTCAGCCTCTGTTGTGTTTACGATTTTAATTTTAACTAAATATTGTGTAAGACACATCTGCTCAAATTCGATAAAAAATGATGTATCGATAGCATATATGGAACAAATTCTTGACTACAGTCCAAACATATAAATATTATCGCTAAGCCGTTCAAAGCGACCAAAAATTCAAACTTCTGTTGTGAAGGTTCTTTGTATTCTGTGATCAACATTTGATTACGTTGAATAGAGTAAAACCAATAATAGTAGCAATTTTATGGCATTATAGATTGATTGTGTTAATAAATAGAAAAACCCTTACTCATAAAATACGAACCTCCTTATCATCCACCTTATAGTTCTGAATTGATCCCCCATTATTAATATTTGTTTTGAGACCTGGAAAATGTTTGAAACAAGAGATTTGACATTGAAGAAGAGAAATTCTAGCCTCCAAGAACAGTATTTTAATGAATGGAGTGGAATATTACACAAAAGCTGGATTATTGCTTGGAAGTAAGATTTAGTGAGTGATTTTTATAATAAATTTTTTGACAGAATACTATTCATAAATGAAAAAACTACAATAAAATTGATTAAAATGAAGTTTCAAATATTTTTAAATACCAAATATGGTGTAGGTGGTAAAACCAATCATTTAAAAATATAATTAAAAGTGTCTTCACAAAATATGAGTGTCAGAATATATTCGTCCTAACAAATAAACAAGACGTTTTTTTTCCATAATCATTTTCACTTTGCATCATAGTCTCCTTTTAAATCTATATATTTTTTCCAGCGATGCTCAATATTTTTAATCCTTTCAAATAATAAATGCCGCCTTTTTTCTCAAAATAGGCGTTTACGTATGCATTAAAGCCTTTTTCGGAACAGTTTTGCCCTTTGTTTTGAATGTTCTTCCATTTCAGGTGTGTAGTGGCGGATCTAGGCTATATTTACAGTTATGAATTAACATGAAAAATCTCTGACTCATTCTGTTCAAACCGCTTCAATAAGGCATAGGATATGTTAATTTGAATACTCTTTTGATCAAAAGTGAGCAAGCGCGGCTCCCAACGTACGGATAGTTTACGTGTGCATAATTATTCAGTCAGTATATTGTAAATAATTTCTTTTGATACGCCGATAGCCTATTGTAATCTCTCTATCCTTAAGCCGGCAGTCATTCAGTACCATTTGATGCGCTTCTCACAAACCATCTATTTTATAGAAGTTTTACACATATGGCCAAGTCAAATCAATTTTCTAATTAGAGTTCAGAGCCCTAGATGGATCTGCCAGCAAAGTAGATATTAAGCTATCGAATTTGACACAAAACTGGATAATTTAATGTTAGTATAATTTGTTTTTCTTGATGATTAATTATTGTTATGTTGTGCTCATGCTTTTGTGTCTTTTTAATTATGTATAGATAATGTTAATTGTTATTAATTTTTCAAAATAACTTTCAATAAATATTGGATGCATTTGTGAATAATAACACGCTTTGTCCAGGTTATTATTATAATTCATATTACTATTAAAACCGGATTTGTCTAAATTTCACTTAAGTAAGGAAATAAGTTCTCTTATAACAACCAAATAAATTTTAATAATCATTTTTTTTTCAAATTTTCAAAACAGTTCCTTAGATGTCCTCTTTTGGGATATTGAATTTTGAAAATAAATAGGTCATTTCGAGAAATATTATGAACAAAAACATAAATTTGGAAGTTTAATAGTTCTAAGGGTTAGAAAAAATAACATTGTCGTGATTTATCTAAATATAGGTGGTCTGTGGAACTTTTTCGTTGATATCACTGGTTTCAGTTCTCCCGAACGCTCGTTGTCAGTTTAGCTGATATAGCCACGTTTAAATTCAGCTGCTCAAAATTTGAAGGTCGCAAACAATAGCGCAATGCCTCCGTACACAATACCCAACTGCTCTTTAATTTGCGCTGGCGTATTGCTTTTCAAAAACAAATATTCAATCAAAGCTGGATACTCATTCTTCTCCATTTTTAGAAAAATCTTCACAGCAACTCACTTATGTGATTGTTAAATAAATTTTAATGAGCATCTCTCAACGCATGTGCAAAAATATTTCCCAACTTATCTGCTATCTTAAGGTCGAGGTTAGAAAGTTTTTTGACAACCCTCGTACTTCATTAAAATCGACAAACAATATCAAAACTTGGAACTACCGAATTTCTTTTATAACATTCGATCACTTTTGTTGTTCACGAACTTGTGCTCAGTTTTAATTGATCAAAATTTTACTTGGAAACCAGAGAGCGCTTCGTTAGCTATAGCAAGTGCTATAATTAAATAACTCAATTCATCAACTTGCTTTTTTAAAAACAATTTATTTAGCAAATTGAGGATTTAATAATTTAAAGTTACAATTAGTTACAATAATCTGACTAGCGTACTAGCCGAATATCAGTTGAATGAACAAAATATTAATTTCACAGGCTTCTTTATATATTAGTTCGTATCTTATACCATAATAATTATAAAATTAGATAAACATATTTATGGTTCATTATTGTCACATTAATAATAATTAACTGAAGATGATAGTTCAATGGGGTTGAAGTGGAATCTATAAAACTTACAGACAGACTAAAACATATTCAAAATTTATAGCAAGATAACTTGATGAGGTTCATAATAATAAATAAGTAATTGATGAAGTTTAGAAAATCTGGGTTCGCAGTGTTTCTGAGATCCTCTTTGTATTTTCTGAATAGGTAGGCCATTTATCCAAAGAATAGCAAATTTTGCTTGCAGATGAAGATGTCTTCTACAATGGGCATATTTCTGTTACTGACCATTGCGTATTTTCCTTAAGTAATACATAAGGATGAGGTAATATAATAGTTTGGTTCAGGATGGGTATAGTGTATATTTTATACAATGTGAATAGGATTGGATTTATAATTGGTATATATATCGAAAACAAAACAATACTTCTTTTTATTGTAACTTGCGTACTGAAAAGAATGTAATAATTTAATAGTTCCGGGAATTTAATTATTCTATCTTTGGCGTATGTTGTTTGAAGAGAAAATATCAAATCATTTAATTGGTTTGAATTTGAAATGGAATTATTTCTTTAGCAAAAGATATTGCGTTATCTATATGAATATGAATTAATGAATCATCTTTACTACGATGAATTACTTTATTAACATAATTTAAGTATATGAAGTTTTTTTAATGAAAAACATAAAAAATTCATAACGAAAATTGCTCAAAATCGCTCAGAAATCTACCTACACAGAAATTAACTATAAGGTTTATAGTTTTATTTCCATAAATAATTTCCTGCGGGTTCGTGCTGGCTTAGGAGAAAAAATGTTTTTTTTTAATTTTTTTTCCTTTTAGCTCTTGCTTTTTTTCAAATGTTGTCTCTATAAATTTAAGTTTATTTGTTTCAAGTGTTTGTTTATACTTTATGAACGTATTATTTTCTTTAATCTTCATGTATTGTAAAAATAAGTCTATAAAAAAATAAAATTAATATCGGGATTGCATTAATAGCAAAATAAACAAAAATGTTTTTAATTTTTCCAGAACAAACCATATAAGTTTAGAGATTATGATCTTATGGATAATGGATTCACGATCTTGAAGTTCTGTGCTAGCGAATTTATTGTAAATTTAATGGTACCTATCCTCTCAAATGGAAAAGGGAGGTTTTAGGTTTGCCAAAAAACCCCGTAAACCTTTTATACGGTTGCTTCTATAAATAAAGTGAAAGTTGTTGGAAATAGAGCTTGGAATTAATTTATGACGTTAAATAATAGGGTTTGAATTACACAAAAGTGTCTTCTGTGCCACACTGTACCTACTCTCGTAAATGGAAAAGGGAGGTTTTGGTTTGCCGAAGAATCCCGTAAACCTTTTATACGGTTGCTTCTATCAAAAAAGTAAAAGTTGTTGGAAATAGAGCATGGAATTATTTTACGACGTCAAATGATAGGGTTCCAATTAAACAAAAGTGCCACCCTGAACATCAAAATAATTCAGTCGGTTAAAAGGAGGTGCGTTGCTTAGAATGGCATTATTTCTTATTCCCTATTATTCTAATCGACGTATGAAATCTTATTTAATATTTATCATAATAATTAAAACCTAATTTTTATTGCCCAATTTATCATGCTACAAGAATTAAGAATGCTTCGTCATAATATCCAGTGAAGAGAATTTGCTCTTTTGTTTTATGAATTCAGCATTAATTACTCCACGAGATGTAAACAGAATAAGGGCCAAGAGATAATTTTATACAAATAATAACTATTTTCTTTTCTCATACAAATCTTTTACATTTAACTGCTTAATTTATATTTATTACGGATCCTTCCAATTTTTATATCCAAAGCTTCTCCATATATTTAAACAAATTAAATCTTGTATAGTCATTCATTTTCCAGAACACCACTTTTCCACTTGCTATATAAACGAAAAATTAACAAATTCTGTAAGAAATTTTCAAGCGGTGTAAACAATGCCTTTATCGCAGAGTGATTAATTTTTTATTAGTTTTCAATTATTTTTAACTTAAAAATTTTTACTTAATTTTTACTTAAAATTTGATTTCCTTTGTTTAATGCATGACCACATACCATCTGAAATTGATATACATACGTGTTTCGTTTTACCACTTCATAATGTGCACTGTAATTTTTACAATTATTGATAAAATTTTAAATCAAAATTTGACTTACTTAGCTACATGAACTTAAAATACAGATAACTTATTTTAACGATAGAACATAGTTTTAATAGTCAGACAAAAAATTTTGACAATCTTCATTTTCAATTTTTCATAAGATTGTTATTTTTAAAGAAAAATCAAAGTATATTGAGAAATATATTGTGACATAGAAATTCACACAGCCAGTCATGTCGGTAATATTGGAAATACAAAACAAGATAAAGCTTCATTCTAATCGGGTGATTTTAATCTGCTCGGTAATGGGCTGAAGCTTCACGATTCCTAACACATTTCCTAATGCGTCTACTTCCATTATCAAGCGATCAATAATATTTTCTGGTATCTTATTCACCATGTACAATCTAAAGATAGCAAAAATGAATTTTTCGATGAAAAATTATCATAAATTATAATTATTTATTGAAAATACTTACAGGAGGTATTAAAACACAATCAAACATTTGAACTGCATACTATAGAACATCGTGTTATTTATTACATAAGGAAAAAATTGAAATGTAGAAAAATTTAGTTGGTTAGATTAGACCTATAACTTATTAAATAAAAACAAAGAAAGCTTTAATCAACGTTAGAAGTGGGCACCCTACACTTCTACACACTTCTGGAGTCTACGGAGAACATTTCTTTGAACTTGAAAGAGCATTCCAAGATCTTGCCTCATAGCGTGACAATGGAAGTTTATTCTATCGATTAGTTCGTTCTTGTGTTTACCGGTGTTACATATACCAAGCTTTTAAGATATTCTCTGAAGAATAAGTCCATTATATTTAATTCAAGGGAATGTGGTGGCCATGCAAATAGACCTCCCCGACTAATCCACCTAGTAGGAAAAATGTGATTTTTCATATTTTAATTATTAATCTCTTTCAAGTTTTTCCTTATGCCACTAATATAATCTTCGATATTATGTAGTACTATTTATTCATTAGTTCTCTCCATTGTTTCTTTGGCATGTCATCATCATCATCAAGCCTTTTAATCCCATGTGAACTATGGCTATCGCTTTTGGCGTTTTAAATCTTTTTTTTGAGGTGGATTACTCCTCGTTTTCCAATTTTTATTCTCTTTATAGTAATCTCATTTGATGTAAGTTCATTATTTCCAACGTGTCGATTCCGCAGACTTTCGTAAGCCTTGGGGACTTACTGAGATCTAATAATTTGGGAGTTGATGTGATAGAAGAATATTTACAATTAACAAAAATATGTATGAAACAAAACTATTTCCAGTACAAAAACGAATTCTACAAACAAGATGAAGGAACAGCAATGGGAAACTGCCTATCACCGTTCATGGCTGAACTGTTCATGAGTCATTTTGAAAAGCAAATTAGGCAAGAGTTTCAGTACTTTCCCAGGGTATGGTACAGGTATGTGGATGATATTTTTGCCATATTCAATACAAAGAAGGCAAACGTAGACGAATTCATTTTGGAACTCAACTCAAAATATCCATCTATAAAGTTCACCTATGAAATGGAGAATAATGGATAGTTACCATTTTTAGATACTTTAGTAATTAGGAATAGTAATAGGTTAGAATTTGATGTATTTATGAAAAACACCGCGCTACGTGCAGGTACATTGATTCTTTTCATTGTATCCAACATAAGATGGCCAGTCTCCATTTCCTGGTACATCGATTAATCCACTTTCCACTCACCATCAAAAGATACAATAATGAAAAGTCCTTCATTGAGGATGTAGCTGTACTCAACAGTTATGATAAAAGAAATGTAATTAGGTTAATCAATCGTCATAGGTTTAAGAAATCTCTATGTGAAACCACTTTTTTCCAAACCCAAAGTAAAAAACAATCCTCCTTGCACGAGAGGATTGGAAAGAATATTTAGCAGAGTGGATTTAAAATTAGTTTATAAATCCAACAACACATTACAAGAATTATTGTGCAATACTAAGGATAAAAAAACAAATTTGGACAAGAGTGGTATATATGAAATAAGTTGTGGTGATTGTGACCGAAAGTATATTGGGCAGACTAAGAGATCCGTTATTGTCCTGTTTAAAGAACACATAGCTCATTTGAAATATGGACGGACCGGAAAATCAGGTAGTGCCGATCACACTGCCAGTCACAATCATTGCATAAATATTGATAATGTAAAATTGTTAAAAAATGTATCCAATAATAAATTATTGGATGTATTTAAAAGCATTGAAATTGCTAGATGTAGGAGTAGCTTAAATAGGGACAAAGGGCCAATACCTTACCCACTCTTTAATTTAGTAGTCAAAGAATAAACATGAATATTCCCGCCAAGGAGTTTTGTCCTGGAAATAATTTTCGCGGGAGGTGGCTTATTGGTGGGAAAATTTAGTATAAAACAGGTAAGTCAAGTTATTAAATTTTAGCTTACCTTCAGTCTCTGAAGACGATAATTTGGTTATCGAAACGCACGTCAGACAGTCTAATTGTTAGTATTGGTGTAGTGGTGGTGTAAACAGTATATTCAGTATGAATATCGCCAACGGTTCCAGAAATTACAACTTATTATCCCTGTATTGATTTTATTTTTTCTACCATTCATTTCTTTATTTTTACTATGCTCATTAGCATTATTCACATTCCCATTATTATATTTGCAGCTATTGCCATTATTCTTCTCTAACAAATTATTATAACTAACATTGCTGCTATAGCTACTGTTCTTATTACTAAACTTATTACTACTGTCGTTTTTCTCCTGTCCTTACCCTTCCGTTTCTTCCGTTTTCTCATTTTCTTGTATTAGTTTTTTGAATTGTTTGGCTTCACTATTTTTTTCTCCATTTCCATTACTTTCCATCTACTGCTATTTTATTGTAACCAACTTTACTGTTTTTCCTTTTTCTGTCTCTTCCTTCGCTCTCTCCTGCAGTTGTTTTCTTTTTTCCAGTTCTCTTCATTAATGCATATTTTCTCTGTTCTGATTCCTCTTGATTTGTGCGTATTCAGGAGGATAATGTCTTTTTCCTCTTCCGTGTTTAATTCTATTAAGCAAGTTTTCTCTCCAATTTTTTTTTGCTTGTTTCTCTTCAATATTCAGGTTCAGGTGCGTTTTTATTATTCTTTCAGCTGCTTTCTTCAGACTAATTTGATCTTCTGTATTCATTTTTATTCCAGTTAGCATCAAGTTATTTCTCTTTCTTTCTTTTTCAAGTCGATCAATTGATTTTCTTAATTCTTTTAGTTCTGATGTGATCTTTCGATTTTCATTTTAATGTTCTTATTTTCCTCTTTTATTGTCTTATTTTCCATTGTTAATATTTTTAGTTATTTCTTAATGTCTTCTTGTTCTGTTCTTATGTGCTATGTCTCTCTCTTTGTCGATTTTTGGTCTGATTTTATCTCAGTAATTATGTTCACTATTTGATCTAGCTTGTCTTCATCTTCTTTTTTTCTTGTTAGCGATATTACTGCTTTTTAGTTGATATTTTTTCTATTTCTTTTAATGCTCTTATTTTTTTTCTTCTGTTGAATAGTCATCATCTATTTTTTTAGCTTTCGACGATCTGACTTCAGTTATGTTAACAACCTACTCAGTTGGGTTATGGGCCCAAATCTTAGACTGCCCTTTCTGTTTATTCAAATTTATATTTTATTATTAGATCCCTATTTTTCGTGTTTCTTTTAATATTGTTAGTCCGTCTCTGTATCGTAAACTAGTTTTCGTCTTCTTTTGCTTCTCCTTATCTTTGGGAGATAAGTTTTTTGCGGTTATTAATGGTATTTATCCCCAAAATTTCACTTAACTTCAAAAGCTTCTCCATATATTTAAACAAATTAAATCTTGTATAGTCATTCATTTTCCAGAAAACCACTTTTCCACTTGCTATATAAACGAAAAATTAACAAATTCTGTAAGAAATTTTCAAGCGGTATAAACAATGCCTTTATCGCAGAGTGATTAATTTTTTATTAGTTTTCAATTACTTTTTACATAAAGTTTGATTTGGTATTCCTTTGTATATGCATAACCACATACCATCTGAAATTGATATACATACCGTGTTTCGTTTTACCACTTCATAGTGTGCACTGTAATTTTCACAATTATTGATAAAATTTTAAATCAAAATTTGACTTATTTAGCTACATGAACTTAAAATATTGACAACTTATTTTAACAATAGAACATATTTTTAATAGCCAGACAAAGAATTTTGACAATCGTCATATTAAATTTTTCATAAGATTGTTATTTTTAAAGAAAAAGGTTCAGGTGCGTTTTTATTATTCTTTCAGCTGCTTTCTCAGACTCATTTCATCTTCTGTATTCATTTTTAGTCCAGTTAGCATCAAGTTACTTCTCTGTATCGTAAACTAGTTTTCGTCTTCTTTTGCTTCTCCTTATCTTTGGTAGATAAGTTTTTTGCGGTTATTAATCGTTTCTATCTTCAAAATTTCACTTCAGGTTGATATTCGTATTAGATTTCTGATTTGTTCTATTACTTTTTTAAACTTTTCTAAGCGCTCGCTTTAACTTTCCATTAGGCGCGCGGGCATTTCTAACGTATTTGGTTGCGTTGTATCTAGCAGATACATATATCAAATACATTTTTTTGTTATTATTATTTTTAATATATTAATACAGCAAATTTTATATGAATACTTCTTTTCTCCACTTTTAATTTAATTAACATTTATTACAAATCATATTTGTATCAAGTTTTATACATAAATGATTTTCACATTTTTTACAACAATATGCAGACACTGACGTTTTCTTATTTTCTACATACCGTGGTTCGCATCGCTTTCTTTTACTAGGTCAAGGTGTTGCCTCTTGAACATCTTGATGTGCTTCCAAGGTTTTGTAATTTTTGAACAAATCTTTGGTTTGTCGTGGAAGACTTTTTATTTGGCCCCTCACTTTTAGTTGTTCGCGTAACAAGGCTAGTCCTAATTCTTTCAAATATTCTCTTCTTGTGACAAACGTATTTTTGTTTCCAAGAAATATCACCCGGCGAGTTGATTCCAGCTACGATCAGTAAATGGTAAAAAATTACCATAGGCCACCTCTCAGTTGATCTAGCAACATTATAAGTAGCGCAAAGCTTGTCGACCACATCAACGCCGGATTTTGTGTTGTTATAAAATGATATTATTTCTGGCTTTTTTGAAGAATCTTCTTCCACTTCGTTCGACGCCACATGCAAACTGGAAATAAGGACTACAGTTTTTCCTTTTATCGGGACATATGAAACTAACGTTTCATTTTTTGTATCTTCAAATAAACACTTAAAAACAATAAAATTTACGTTTGAATAATTTCAAAACGTCGAAATGAATGAGAACTCATCCCAACTAAATCTGAATATAAACTGCCGCTTTTGGTCGCGCTGTATCTAGCAGATACAAATCCGGCGGTCGGACGGGTTTAGGGTGGCCAGGGGTTGTAAAAGTGAAATCAGCCGATTGTACTTCTAGGAAAGGCTTCGAGATACAACTGCCGAGAACTACTGCAAATCTCCATTTTCTAGAGCTATTACATAAATAAATATTTAGCAAAAAGTTAGCCATGTAGCGTAGATACACGCGCGACTAATAGAAGGTTAACAAATGCCTTTTTCTGTTTACCAGAACCAGTACGGTTCCTTGGCATGTGCAACGATTTAAAAATCTACATATCTTCTAATAGTCCAGTAATTTTAGGCATTTTAAACCCCAATCTGCGGAAAAATTCCTAGTGAGGTGAGTTTTTGTATACACCTTAATTATGGTACTGTAATGAAGATGTAAAAAATTGACATCGATATCGTACCGGCTAAAAAAGTTAAAAGGTCACGAAATCAGTTTTTCGCAAATGTCTCGCGGTCTATTGCTCGGAGGTCAATAGCGGTTATTATAAAAATTGTTTCTAGTAAATTTATCTCTTGCATTTCTATGTAAAATCAATGTTTTTCGGAGTAGAGCGCTGAGAAAGTGACTAGAATGCACTTACATATGGTATTGTATATCGTATACCAAAGCATAAACTGTATTGCTATTTTATATATTTATCTTGATTTAATTTTCTAATAGAGGCTTAGGAACTTCTACTATAACTCATCCGAATGGCCTGCACTGGCAGATGTTTCGTATTTCATTGTTTTAAGATCCGTCTTTTTATACCTGCTACTGTATGTCAGACTGTGTTCAGTGCAGTTGAAAATTATTTCTTGAGTGTTAAACACGTTTTCATAATGAGTGATAGATGCACACAAACACTTAATCAATCTACATCAATTTTTTTAACCAGGAAAAAACAATGTTGAAACAAAAATATATTCGACCGATTGACACATGGCAAGAAAAATGCCATAACTGGATGTGATACAACTTCAGTACTTTTTGGAAGAGGAAAATTGTCATGAAGATGTTTGAGAAAAGACCTGATTTAAAAAATTTTGCATGAATAATACAACAAGAAAATTGCTCTCGGGATATCATTGTCAATGCTGTTATACATTTTCTACTAGTAATATACGGTGCTATAAATTCAGAACAAACGGTAGAAAACTACAGACGGTAGCTTTGCTAAATTAACAAGACAAAGTACAGCTGTGAAATTTTCTTCTTTCTTATTTACTTCAGCAGCTCAACAGCATATTTATTTATTATCAAATATAAACCAGACTAGGAAGAGAAACTGATTCAGAACAATGAGGTTGGGAGTTAAAAATAATATACTACCGTCAAGAACGACTTTATTACCATCAGCAACCAATGATTTACTAAACACCATCTTTCGAGCTGTTCAAAAGTTTATGGACATTGCCATGGCCAAGCCAGTCATGCTTAAGCGTAGGTTCAACAAATGATGGAAATGATGAAGATGTAGATGTAAATCTAGAAATGAATACCCTCGACGTTTGGTCACCAACTATTAATGATAAAGATATTGAAGATATCGATAATATAAAAAATTATGAAGTTTTTTGTATTTTACTGAATTCTAATAAAAATTATTTATTCTTGAATAAGGAAATATTTTATTGAATGTCATGGATTAATCCTACGGGGAAAACCATTTGAAGAATGCGCCACACATTCTACATGATGAAGAAACGAGTGCTTCGTCATGATATAGTCTCTTTCTCAGCACTCTACTCAGAAAACGGTTGATTTTACAAAAAAATGCAGGAGACATTTTTTGTAGATAATTTTACTAGGTATAATTTTTATTGTATTAACTAAGTAACCGCTATTGACCTCCGAGCAGTAGATCGCTAGATATTTTCGAAAAGCTGAATTTCGGAATCTTTAGTTTTTTAGCCAGCACGATATCGACCTCAATATTTCACATCATCATTACAACACCTTAATAAAGGTATAAACAAAAATTCAGCTCACTAGTAAACTTTCCACCGATAACATCTAAAATGACTGGCCTATGAACCATAAATTTTATCGAGTTAAACAGAGAGTACCTTTTTTGTTAAAAAAATTCATTTTCGCTATTTTTAAATTTTTCCCTGTAAAACTTATGGACATTGGGCATGAGCCAACTCTGGCCTTCAGATATCATCCATTAAAAATTTATAATGTTAGAATGTATAATTTAGAAAATATACTTAGATTATGTCCTGATTTAGCAGCTTCAACTGCCTATAACACAGAAACGAGGTGTCTTATGAGAAATTTTTGTTTATGTCACAGCATTATTGAAGAAGTGAAGAAGACGTTTTGGAAAATTTTCCTCTTATGTCTAATTCTGGTCTATCCTCATAGTTCTCACTTAGGACGGAGGGGTTACGTTAATGAATATTGTTTATTGAGCTTTATTGCATTTCGCCAAGGAGGTACATTATAAAACAAATACATATTGTAAAACTTGTAATAAAAAAAGACTCTGTTTGTCAAAGTATTGAATAAATGTTTTTCAGCATGTCATTTGTTTTTAAAAACGCCTTAAGTATTAAGTTTCCTGGCATTACTTGGAAACAACACATTAATCACCTCAAGCCAGCCATAAATGGGGCGCAGATTCTTCGTGTTTGATAAATCTATATAAGACACTCATAAGATCAAGAATCGACTACGGTTCAATCGTCTGTGTATCATATGAGAAAATAGATATTTAACAACTTGACACATTGCAAAGTACTGCACTAAGAATAGCTACCGTTGCATTCCGAACAACACTGATCGAATGCCTTTACTGTCTCACCGGAATAGCACCCCTCCGACTCCGAAGAGTTAATTAAAAAATTAACACAGATCGCGTCAAACACCTATTCGAAAACAAACAAATATTCCGTTCTTTGAAAGAATTCGCCAATACCAACATTCTTCCTCCTTGGACAATCCTTATTCCCACCATCAACGTCGACATGAACTCCTTTAAAAAAGAAGAAACAAACCGTTCTCTAATAACACAATCGTTCCGTACTCTTACGGAAAAAAGCTTCAAAGAATACCATTTTTTGTACATCGATGCTTCCAAAACACCTAATGGCCTAGGAGCTCCAGTAGTAGTAGAGAACGAAATACAAACATTTAAACTATCTTCATTAGCAGCATCCATACTGAGGAACTCTATGGCATATCTCAGGCACTAATCTTCGCTAGAAGAAATCAATACAATAGAATATCCATAATTACAGACTCCATGAGCTTGATACAAACCATTCAAAATCTTTCCCAAACACCTTATAGGTATCCTTATTTAAACCCAATTACACCTTATCCACCAAACCAAGGCAATTATTTGGGTCACATCACACACAGGCATCCCAGGAAACGAAAAAGCAGACAAATGTGCCAAAGAAGCAGCAGATAACAACGAAGCAACAATTGTATGGGAAGTGATAGCAAACGACTATAAAGGGACAATCAAAACAAAAGTACAGTGCCAGTGGCAAAGAACAGATCGCAATCGATATTAAAATATATAAAACCATCCGTCTAACCATGGAAAAACTGCTTCAAAAATCGTACGGACCAAATAAAAATCTATCTTTTAAGGTTTATTATTTTTAAACGAGACAACCCACCAATATGTGAAACTTGTAACGAGAATTTAAACGTGAAACACTTATTGTTGAAATGTCAAAAGTACAAAAACGAAAGACTAACTAACAACTTCCCAAACACCGCTCTGCTGAATAATAATTGTAATACTGCAGACTTCATCAAATATCTAAAAGACACTCAGCTGTATGATAAATTGTGAACAACTGACATGTCGCTAATAACCTTGTAGTTGATGCGACATTAAATTAATAAATAAATAAAAAATATTTCGCTCAAATCTTCTTAACTTTTTCTTAATAGATTGTTTTTTACTACAGTATCGAGTATTTGGTCTTATTCTACAGGAGGAATACGAAGAAGCTTCGAAGTATCATAAATATCTAGTTTCAATTCTTCTTTTTCTTTATTTTACGAGATGGTTAAAGAATTAAATCTTCTTTTAAGGATTCCCATCTTTTTTCGTTCTATATCGTAGGGGTAAAATTTTATTTTATCCACAATTGGATCTTTCTCAAGAACTGGTTTTTCAAAATCTTTTCTTTTTAGAACTTTAAATAAATTTTCTTGATTTCAGTTATAGATATTATGAAAGTATAATTCATATTATTTTGAAATATCCCATAAATGCCTGAAAATTTTTTATATCTGATGACGGCATAATTTGAGATTTTGTTATACATATATGCAATCGAATTTCCGATGTGATCCGTTTCGAATCTCTCGCTTTTCATACCAAAATATTATTATATTTGAAATTGTAGTGTAGTATTTCTCATAATAAATTATCCTGAGTAATTCGTTACCAGATTTTTTTTTACATTACAATATATTTGAAACATTTCTCATTCAATTCAATAACTTCAGAACGTTTTACATTTACATTTGAGAAAATTACCATTTGTGAAAGACTATTTCAGAACATTAAATCCCAAAACGTTTATGTGATAATTGCGTTCAATTCACTCAAAGAAATAAGTGGAGGTTCTATACCTCAGGACCCGGGCTCAAAAAACGGATATGTGTGAAACCGTTGGTTTGCAGATCTCAATGTTTTCATAATGTTGATAAATCATTGATGATTTTCGGAGTTTTGGTTCATTTTTAATATTTTTATTTTCTTTAACTTTATATAGGAAAGCTAATGAATCTTGTTCTTGTAGCCTTAAGGGACCACAGAAAAAGGTAAGATTGGGGAGGGTATCATAGAAGGGATGATAGTAGGGGGTTTTGCATTACCCACAACATAATTGAGTATACGTTGCATTCAGTTTTTGGAAACACATAACTAGTTTTGTGCGTTTTAGTCCTAAACAATTTTCAATAAAGGTTGCGAAAATGATATTTTACAACAGTTAATTAGATATTATTGATTATAATTCAATAAAACATCAGTTTATATTGATAAATATTCATTATTGAATCTCAAATGGACGAATTTCATAAATTAATCTGTTTTACTGTTTTGTATTTTTGACCCGAGATATATTAGACTTTATTATTATTATTATTCTTTTCAGTTTTTGAAACATTTTTATTTCAAATTAAAAAGTTATAAATTTATGTTAAAGTAGCAATACAAATAATATTAATTGATAAATTTACAAAAAATTTTGCTCCATATTTTATTCATTGTTGAAATATTTGTTATTATAAATTGTTGTTGAAAATATTTATACATAAGTTTCTAATAATACATAGAAAGTTTCGCAAACATCCATTCAAAATAATCAGGCTCCAAAGCTTTATCATTTTCTTGTCTTAAAGTAGGTACTCAACTAAAGGGGTTGGTAGATTAAATTATAATTTTATTATCGTACCTTGATGAGCTTTTTTAACTATTAAATTGTTATTATCTTTTTTAGCTATGTTTTCTATCGAATTAATTCACAGAGTGATTCATTAGAATCGCTTTAAATATTCAAGGTTAACGACAAGGAAAAAGAACGTCTTGAAGAAGTCACAGAATATAAATATGAATTATTATGAATAGTAACTACGACTTACTAGCCTAGCAACCTTCTGAAGGTTCCAGATTTACTGAATATTTTTTTTGGAAAAAATTATAGAAAAACATTACCACGACTATCTTAACTCGAAGTGAACCTAAAGAAAAAAGAATATCTTAACATTAATGAACAAACTCTTGTACTAGTTTGAATTGATTGATTTAAGATTATAGCGATAACAATTATTGAACCAATTATAGTTCATGTATAAATCCGAAGAAGAAAGTTTTCAAAAGATTCGGCTAACTTAAAGAGGAAACACGCAAATATTTCATGAGACGAGGATAAATGCAGGATACAAAGTGATCTATTGATTTACGCTCAAATTTTAAGGAGATGCTCAAAGACAGATTTGAAAATTATGTTATCGACGACATCGCAAGTTTAACTGACATATCGGTGCTTCGACTGCCTTTACATCATTGTGATCTAAATATCATTAAATATAATGTAATCAAATAAAAAGGGTGGTTTAGATATGTGATGTGAAAAGCTAAAACTGAGAGAAATTCATCGAACATATTATCATAGATAAATCTTCTGTCTTCCTACAAGTATAATGCAAAATAACCTTTTTAACACCATATTAACATAAAATAACGTACGTAACTAATTTCGTTTGTTATTTTTTTTGTTACTCATTGCTGATATTAGTCAGTAGGATTAGTGTGGTCGCAATTTTTCACGCATAGTGCGGTAGAAGTTTTTACTACGTATTTTAATACAGAAGCACTAAACCCACGTTCTACGATAGACAGGACTTCAAAGTGCCAGTTCTCTTATTTTCATTCCTTTTTATCTATCCTTATCAAATTCTGAGTAAGGAAGAGATAATTTACTAATTTTGATCGAATCATGTATATGAACGATTTGGATACTTTATTAAATACATTTTGTAATTTAAACTTAGTAGACAATCCAGATTACGCAAAAATGGTAACAGCTAATCCAAAAATCCTTAATTGGGAACTATTTAAATTAAAATTAGAAAACATAAAACCTTATGATGGTAATATAAATACATTGAATAAATTTATTAATAGATGTGAGAAATTAATAGACACGTATTGGAATGCATCCAAGAAAAATTAAAAATAACCAATATAATAATTACATGAGTTTCTTAAGTAATTAGATTAATTTGTTTAAATAGTTCCATTGTAAATAGTTTTCTTTTTTTTAATAATTAGGTATTAACTAGTTTAAATATTTTCAGTGGGAATAGTTCTAAAAGGAATTATATTTTTCGGTAGTAGAAAAATATTTTTAAAAATTTTATACACAAAAATATTACAATTTTTATGTTATCGAATGAATACAATTAATATCAAGAACGAACTAACAATATTCATTGAATGAACTATATTCATTACCGAATGAACAATATTCATTAGAAAGTTATTTACAATAATCTCATTTATAATAAAATAAATGCTGACAAATGTTTGTGAAATTTAATCCTATTGCGTTTTATTTCAAAGAATGCTCTAGAATTTTCTTCATGTAACTCCTCCATCCCTAAGAGTGAAAAATAACGGAGATATGTTTCATGTCTTGTTTTCTTTTTTTCTTCAAATTCGATTTCTTCTTTCTTCAATTTCTTCAAATTTCTGTTTTCTCACAAATTTTCCTTGTTACTTGCTCTAATATAGTTTTTTGAATATTTATATCACTAACATCACAATTTTCGGGAGAGCGTCCATTTAACAATTCTACCGTACAATTGTCCTTAAACTTAAATGTTTCTTTGCAATAATATTTTTCTTCCAATGCCGGACATTCTTCTTTAATAAAATTGACTTCTTCCTGACTTCTGGCCAAGTAAGATTTAGGAGGGATAAATATTGTACGATTTTGGATTATATGATATAAGTGGAAAAATTGGTAGGTTTTGGGTTTCAGGATTGGAACATGGGTAGCAAAAATAATTTTTGACTTGGAAAAGGTTACTTTTGAGCCCAGAAAGAGATAATACGTTAAAATATTATTAAATTCTGGAACTTGTTTTTCTTTATAAATAGTAGTTAAATATTTCATCATCTCTAAAATTTCTTGACTGGATATAACTGAACTGTGAATTGTATTTAATTTGGAAAATGTTATTGCGTTTTCAATATTATCTATTAATGTAATTAAACTTTGACAATCCAGATTAATATGTGAAATTGTACTATAATGTTATAAAATTATTCAAAGTTATTATTTTATTTCCTATTGAAATGTGAAATTTCTCTAAATTGTCATAAAGTTTCTTTTGATTATTCCATAAGGTCGTAATCGATTTATTATAATGATCAATCAATTTTTTGTGTAATGATATAAATTAACTTCGTGATTTATTTGTTTTAGATTTTGTTGTAAAACATTTATTGCATTGTTATACCTTTCTTCATTATCTGAATCTGAAGTTCCAAAAAGTCATTTATCTAATTTTCCTACTGCATTAATCAAACCTCTTTATAATATTAAATGTGGATAAATATTTTCTGAGCTTTTAACTAAAGTATTAATCAAAATTTCTGTTCTACTTATTGATTGTTCAGCTAAATTATGATACGAAATAGGATTTGTAGCGTTCGCTTGTGATAGACTATTTCTTAAACTATAATAATATTGTTTTAAATTTTTAATTTGTTTGTTAATATCTTCTAAGTCTATATAGTATATAAATGTATGTTTCGTATAAATAAGGTTACTTGTTCCCATATTAATAGGTAATAATAAATTATTTACTTTTGTAATTGCTATGTCTTCTGTATTAGATGTCTTGTGAATGGGTAGTAATATTAGTATCGTTGCAAGCTTCATCTTTCTGTAACAAATTTTTAGTTTTAGTTTTAGGTTTTCTAATTATGTTCTTATGATAAGTTCCCTAGTCTGTCTCGAATAATATATAGGAGTCTTTTACAATTTCTGCTTTTTTGAATTTGTGTAATTTTTTATCTCTGAATTTCGTCCTAATATAAGCTATGTCTTGGTTTGTATAATAAAGAGGATCATTTCTATTTTCATTTCTTCTATTGATTATTCTTTCTTTAACATAAGCGTTTCTATCTTTAATTTTTTCGTATAATAATTTTGAGGTTTCTTTATGATTCTGAATATAATTTGATATTATTGAGTAATCATCTAAATCAAAAGGATCAGAATTATTTATGTGGCCTTTAATAATTTCGAATGGTGTAAATTGTGTTACGGAGTGAATAGAATTATTATGTGCCAAGATTGAATATTTAATTAATTGATCAGGCGTTAAATTTTTATTAGTTTCTCTTAAACATCTAAAATATTCAATTAGACTAGAGTGAAAACGTTCTACAGGTGAATTGGAGTTACTATTCTTTGATGTTGTATAATGTAATTCAATTTTGTGCAATTTTCAAAAATCTTGAAGGTCATTTCATTTACATAATAAACTCCAGTAAATATAAAATATGGTGATTCAAAGTGAGTATTTGTCAATAATTTGTTGTGGAAGTTATGATAGTTTTTCCTATAAGTGAAGTAACAAAAGGGTAATGAACCAACGAAATAATGAAGAGGGTTGAAAAAGATAACTGTAAAGGGACATAGGTCAATTTTCTTAACACATTTGCTAAAAAATGTTAATACCTGAAAGGATATTATGGTTAAAAGGTTACTCAGATAATTTGATTTTTCTACGTAGATATTTCTGGAAAAATTTGTAATAATTGATTGTGTATCAATGTAAATTAGATAATTCCAATTTTTAAATAACAACTAAAATAATTATATTTGTAAATGGCGATCAAAATTATGCTAACGTTAAAATAATTGAAAATGTCCAACAAAATAATAATATTTAATTAGTAATTGTTATTTACTATTCTAATAAAAATTGTCAATAATTCTGGAGTTGTCTTTTACAATAAATAAACATTTGATATAGGTGTAGCGGGTTTAGCATAGTTGACCTAATGGGTGTCTATTGATACTAACCCGCAAAGCAGGTGGAATCCCTCGCTTATGGGTTGTCCTTCCGGAAATGCCCTTCCGGTTAATTTTTTTTGATGAATTACAATTAGAATCAATAAACATGATTGAAAAATGTCTATCAGAAAAATTCAAACACAAAATGCACCCGTAACAGGGATATTCCCCAAAAATGACATTTGCAGTGAAAGTGTTAACAATTTCCACGTTTTTTATATGACAAAAGCAACTTTTATCTCTTGAAAGCCGAATGGTAGGAGTTTCTTCAATAACTGGCGGACATTTTTGTTTTGCCATGGCAAACTGTCCACGATTTGAATCTCATTAATCACGTGTAAAATAATATAGAGAGAAACTATCTACAAGGTTAATCCACGAAGTTGAAGTTGCTTGGACTAAGGTGCCCACCTACGGGGTCGCCATATTTTCTTATCAATTTTTTCCAAAGTACATGTTACTATAATTTCTTGCAACTGTGGTTTCATCCTTGATATAATATAAGAATTCCAAAAAACGATATATTTTTCCTTCTGTTTATAGCACTTCAAATATCAATAATTATATAAATCAATCAATCAATAAATACGTCGCCCACATTCTGACTTACTAATTTATTTCTTCCTTCTATTAGATGCAATCAATTTGTACTTCGCAGATAATTATTTTCATAATCTTTTGATTATTTATTGAATACCGACACTATTTTAATCTAGCATTCCATAATAAATTAAAATCTCCTCCCCATAATAATAATTATAACGAGATAAAAATATGGAGGTAATTTGTTAATAACAACATTAGACTTAAACAGAACATAACAGAAAAGCTCTAAACAAATAAGAAGAAAAACACACATAACATTATGTGCTATATTACCATTTATTATACAGTGCTTTTCAGATAAAAGTATCCACCTTTAATAACTTTTGTAATACTGGTATTTAGAAAAAATCCAAAAACACGTCAATTTATGTTGGAAGGGGCAAGCATTATGGCTTATTTAAACTTACTGGAAAAGCCACCCCCTCACCCCTAGCAGCATCCCCTTTATTTTTTTAAATTACTTTTCATATTTTTTATGTAAAATTTGGATACTCCTCTTTGAGCTGATTTCAAAAATGTATAATACTTGTAGGTTAAAGTGGTTAGTTTATGAGATAAACAATTTTTCTTTTAAGAGCACAAATTTTACTTATTATTTACTTTCACCTTATTTGCCTGTACTAAAATGGGTTGTACAACAGTTCAAACTCTTTAATCTTTTTAACTGTGCTATTTATTCTACTTAAAAAATCCAAACAACAAAAAACTCTACTTTTTATTAAAGTTTGACATTGTCAACTAGAATTTGTAGTCACTATTGATAGTGTAATTTGATACATTATTTATTTTGTTTCTCTGAAATGGTTTACTCTTTGCAAGAAAGAATTGAAATTGTAGGTTTATACTACCAAAATAATAATTGTGCAAGAGCTGCTGCTAGAATATTTAACGAATTACATGACGGAAGACATGCAACTCATAAGTATGTAATTCAACTGATGGAGAAATTTACCACAACAGGGTCTGTTTGCAATAAAGTGCATAAGCGAGAGGGACTCGTAAATAACGAAGCAATCCAAGTGGCAATTTTAGGGCAAGTCAGCTTAGAGGCTCAACAACCCCAATCGTTGTCAACAATAAGTAGAGCGATCGGTGTTTCATTTTCTACAGTTTTCCGAGTTCTACATAAATTCAAGTACCACCCATTCAAAGTTAAGTTGGTGCACGAGTTGAATGAAGATGATTTTGATCGTCGTCTAGAGTTTTGCGAATCAATGACGCAAATTATCAATAACAATCCACAATTGTTAAACAATATTTGCTTTTCTGATGAATGATCATGGTCATTAAATGGCTTAGTAAGTAGGCATAATTGTAGATATTGGGCTGAAAGTGATCCACATATTATGCGTGAATTCCATACACAACATCCCCAAAAGTTAAACGTTTGGTGTGGTATCCTAGGTGACCAAATTGTCGGACCTTTCTTCATCAACGGAAATTTAAATGGTGAATCATATCTTGAGTTACTCAGGGAAGGGGTTGACCCACGTATTACAACAATAATAGAAAATGATGATAACCTTTCCGAAGATTTACTGGTATTTCAACAAGACGGAGCTCCCCCACACTATGCTATGCCTGTCCGACAATTTTTAAACGAAACATTCCCCGCTCGTTGGATAGGTAGAAGGGGGCAGATGATGGAGTGGTCACCTAGGTCACCGGATTTAACACCCCTAGACTTCTTTTTATGGGGGTATTTAAAAACAAAAGTTTATGCTACCCAATCAGAATCTCTGGATGATTTACGAGACAGGATAGAAAATGCATGTCGACAATTAAATCCAGCCGTATTAAGCAATGTCAGAGAGGCATTTCAAAATAGATTATACAGTTGTATGGAAGTGAATAGTACTCATTTTGAACACTTATTGTAACTTCATAATAAATAGCACAGCTAAAAAGATTAAAGAGTTTGAACTGTTGTACAACCCATTTTAGTACAGGCAAATAAGGTGAAAGTAAATAATAAGTAAAATTTGTGCTCTTAAAAGAAAAATTGTTTATCTCATAAACTAACCACTTTAACCTACAAGTATTATACATTTTTGAAATCAGCTCAAAGAGGAGTATCCAAATTTTACATAAAAAATATGACAAGTAATTTAAAAAAATAAAGGGGATGCTGCTAGGAGTGAGGGGGTGGCTTTTCCAGTAAGTTTAAATAATCCATAATGCTTGCCCCTTCCAGCATAAATTGACGTGTTTTTGGATTTTTTCTAAATACCAGTATTACAAAAGTTATTAAAGGTGGATACTTTTATCTGAAAAGCACTGTATATTACTTATGTACTAGATAACTTATAAAACTATAGGTTCTAGGTTCTAGGTCTTAGATTGCTTTCTCTAGAAAACATGTGACATTCTGAATATCTGATTGTGAGAGAATCTTGGTGTGATGTTATTTCATCTTCCATAAATACAATAGTCATCAAATTTTGAAATAAAATAAAGTACCTATGAAAATAGCATCGGTCTTACAAAGAACCTAAGAAAAATCCTATTTATACATTTTTAAAAGGTAGCCACTAAGAAAATATTGTTCAAATAGACTAAGTTCTTTAAGGTATATTAATTACTGGAAAATAGCAATTTCGATGATAAAATTTAAAATCAAGGAATCGTTAAGAAACATAAAATACGTTCCTTTAAAAGGCCTACCAATCCAATGATTTTTGATAGGCAGTTCAATAAAACTAACCGAGAAAAGTTGGTTTACTAGGGAAAATTTACTTCCAAACGTATGTGATTTCATTTGGTGGTGCTTCAAATGCAGATATATGACTCAGTATATACAAAAAGGTGTTTGAAAGTGCTTATTCGATCTTTAGTGGGAGTATATTGTTCAGTAAATGTTAATTGCCTCGATATTAATTCCAGCTTAATGTGAGCTAGTAGAGAGCTTTGTTTAGTTTCTTGAGTGCAAACTGCTTTACTTAGTTATTTTTCTCATGTGTATCATGCCCTGTTTAAATCAGTGGTATTATCTTTATATTTCTGCAACTTTCAGTGATAATAACGTTCTAATAACGTTTTTTGTTAATTTTTATATTTCATTTTCTATTGCTTTTTAATATTCGTATACTTTTCCCTCGGCGTTCGAATGAAATAAAAATATAATTTTTTTGGAATTTATGTACGTATAATTGTGTTACGAATATTTCAATTTTATAATATGTGGTCTTATCGAGATCTCAAGTCTCTTATTACAGATTTCTTTTAAATTTAACAATCAAAAGTTTTTCAGCACTCTTTCGAACTGTAAGTAGAAAAAATTAAATTATTCCACAGATTAGAATGGAGTTGGTTAGAGTAACAAAGAATTGTTAGTTTAGAATTGAACCATAATATACTTTGAGATATAAAACGTGTCTTATTGTGTACTGTTTCCTAACTTTGAAAAGGACATGTGACTTTTTTATTAACACTGAGGTCAAACTTTTTATATTCTCAAAGATACACTAGATTTTAATTTAAAAGAATCCATTTGATAAAAATAAAATATACTGTGAAAGAAAAGTGTCTACATTGCATTATTCATGTTTGAAACGATATGTATGTTTCTGAATCATTTCTCTTCTGATTGAAAATTAGTTTTTTTTTTGAAGGTAAAAATTTGACGTTTCGACCGGTTGCGGTCTTAATCAAAATATCACTTAACATTGATAACAAAACTATATTGATTAATAGATCACGTAACAATAGGTACTAAGTAATTTTCGATATGAGGTAATCGATGGGATGTTTGATTTTGATTCTTAAGTTTATTTATTTTGTTGCATCTTTGAATGTTTTGACGTATATGAATTCATATTAATAAACGCAAATAGCTATGATCTAAATGGATTTGCTAAATTTTTGTTCAATACCAAAGATATAAAATAATAATAAACAAAAAATGACATAATGGTTTATATAGCCCATTTCGCAGTATCTCCTTCCGATAAAATACCGAGAAATCAAGATTAATTCCATTTCGAAATACACTAAATTTTTCCAAATCATCCCATCATCCCAAACAGGAATAATACAATGTCGCTACAATTCTTTTACAGTACAGTCCATTTGTTTGAGTTAGATACTTTTAAATTAAAATTATCTGTATCTCTGAAATTATGGAAAGTTTGACTACAGTGTTAATGATAAAGTTTACATCATCAGTCACATGATCTTTCCAAAGTAAGGGAACGGTACATATAACATTTACTCAACAGTATACTCCCACTAAAGATCGAATAAGCACTTTCAAGTACCTTTTTGTATATACTGTCATATATCTGCATTTGTAGCACCACCAATACGAGTGAAAAATTCTTTTAAACATAACTAATGAGTCTTTTTATGATTGAGTTGGAGTTTCAACTTTTTCGTTTGGTTTCAAGTGATCTCACATAAGTTTTAAGAGTGAATTTTCTTTAGTAACCCAACTTTTTGTCAACATATTTACTTAATGCTGCCTTATAAATATTGACAATTAATTTGTCAAACAATAATCTCCATTCAAAGTTAACTGTCCACCATTCCCTAGATTTTTGTGCTTGTGAAAGTTGAAATTTTAAACTGGATCAGAAATTTAGGATTTCCAAAATCGTATCGTATAAGACATAATTTTCCGAATTTTTTAATGAAAGTGTATGTATCTCATATGGGTTTCTTTTCGATGGAACACAATGAACTAATTTTATATTTTTTATATTGAGAAGAATATTTTTTCGGCTAATTTTATTGAAAGGCCAATAAGAAATCATTGGATTTCTAGGCCTTGTAGTGGAACGTATTTTATGTTTCTTAACGATCCCTTGATTCCAAATGTTATCATCGAAATGGCCATTTTCCAGTAATTAGTATACCTTAAAGAACTAACTCTACTTGATTACTATTTTCTTAATGGCTACCTTTTAAAAATGTTTAAACAGTAACAATTCCGTGTAGGATTTTTCCTACATTCTTTGTAAAACCGATTCTATTTTCATATGTACTTTATTTTATTTCAAAATGTGATGGCTATTGCATTTAATAAGCTGAAGTAATGAATCATATTTTCCTTACGAACTACTGTTTTAAGGTTACTAAATAGTTTAGTGACTTCACGACTTCAACGTTTTAAGTGCGAATTCAACGAACAGTATTAGACTAGTAATTATCTTGTAATAGCCCTTTAGTGGTGCACATTGGAGACATCAGGGAATCAACTGAGGGAGAAGATTTTAAAAGCCTGTTCTTCAGAAACGTAAGTGTCTTATTGTCCTCTTCTTGCCTTTCCTACCTTTTTCTGGATTTCGGAAAGATAGTATTGATTATTAAGATTCAAAGTTTCAAAAACATATATAATTAATAAAAAGGAATTATCAATTTATGAGTGAATTGCAATGCAATGAATTGGGATCTTTTCAAATCCAAATTATCAAATATTAAACTTTTTAACAATGACAGTGAATATTTGAATAAATTTATTACAAGGTGTGAGCATTTAATAGAGTCATATAGAATTTATAATAATGCAGAATTAAATTTACACATTATAGAATGTATTCAAGAAAAATTAGAAGGTAGAGCAGCCTTCATTGTCGGTAACAGAGTTGAATTAAATACTTAGCCAAAATTAAAAACGGCCTTATTACAGTGTTTTGCTGATAAAAGGGATTTAAATTGTCTTGTGCAAGAGTTGATCAGAGCCAAACCATTAAAAAACGAGCATCTAATTGATTTTGGAAGTAGAATTCAATTAATTCGTAGTAGTGTAATTCAAAGAATTAGCAATGACCCCAATATAACTGCTGAAGAAAGAAATTGTCAAATAAATCAATACGATAAAACCACTTTAAATACGTTTATTGCAGGGTGCGACGGTACTCTGAAAAATAATATACATTTACGAAAACCACACTCTTTAGAAGACGCGATGGCCTATGTGGCCGAAATAGAAAATTTTAAAAGACTGTACGGTTCTTTAAAGGATAAAGGATAAATATAATCAACAGATTAAACCTAATAATGGTAATAGACAGCATACGAATACCCAAAATTTTTAAAGGGCTAATTCGAATTTTAATAAATATCCTAATACGTATCAAAATTTTGTACCAAATAACAGACCTGTTAACAATTACCCGAATTCTTATAGCAATCGTCAATACTATCAACCAAATCTCGTACAAAATAGAGAGAGTTGGCCAAATCAGCCAATACCTATTAAATCCATACCACAAAATAAAAGATATTTTACTAATCGACAAGTATTCGGCCCTCCCAAAAATGTATTCAAACCTAACCAAATTCCACAAAATCAATTACCAACACCTGAACCGATGTCCACGACATCACGTAATTTTACTGAACGTACTCGAAAACCTATCAATAATAATAATAGATTTTTCCGATCAAATCCAAACGTTAAACTTAAATCAATGTGCTGATTCAGACTATAATCACGACAATCAATATGATGAATATGACGAAATAGAATTTGACTTCACAAACGATGAAGCTAATCGCGATGAGAATTTTCAAGCAGCTCGTCCATCGGACGGGAAAACATAGAAATAAATATACTTTCAGTTAATCCACTACCAGATATAGAAATTGCAAATCCAAAAATTAAATTGCTAATCGATACTGGTAGCTGTAAATCAATAATAAGACCTTCTATTGCCAAAAAAACTTTCCAGATACAATTTATCATTCTGATACTACTGTATCAACTAGACTTGGAAGTAAAAACATTAGGTATCGAGCGCTTGTTCCTGCATTTCCTGAACTAAAAAATAAAAACTATCAAATCGATTTTATACTATATGATTTTCACAATTATTTTGATGGAATTCTCGGTATTAAAGATTTAATAGGTATGAATATAAATATTGATCTAACTAATCGAGACCTCATCCAAGATTACATTTTAATTATAGAAAAGTAAACGATATTGAGTTTTCTTTTTCAATTGACCCCGGAAAAAAAACGATCAAGAAATTACCCGTAAATATAGATAATGGGGATATTATTGTAGATGCGCGAAAAATAGAAAATATAATAATTCCACAAATTTTATCTACAGCGAGGAACGGCTTCGCACCAATAGAAATTAAAAATCTCACAAATAATTCGATAACGATAACATTATGAAAACCAATTCAAGTTACTCCATTTAAATAGTCACGATATGAACTTTTTAAATTTGAAAGCTTTGTTAACGATCATATGAACTGAGAAGAAAAACAAAAAATTATTTCGTTATATAAAGAATATTCTGATTTATTTTCAAAACCAGGGGATAAATTGACTTTCACTTCAAATGTTAAATATATAAGAACCAAAGACGAGGCACCGGTTCACACTAAATCTTACAGATATCCCTACGTCCACAGAGAGAAAATTAAGAGGCAAATTCATGAGATGTTAGATAAAAACATAATTAGACCGTCCTGTTCCCCTTGGAGTTCCCCGATATGGATTGTTAAAAAGAAAATGGACACATCAAATACCCAAAAATGGAGACTGGTAGTTGATTACCGAAAAATTAATGAGAAGACAATTGATGACTGGTACCCACTTCCCAATATATCCGATATATTGGATAAATTAGGTCGAGCCCAGTATTTTACTACCCTCGACTTGGCAAGCGGCTTCCATCAAATACAAATGAGCGAATGTTCTATAGAAAAAATAGCTTTCAACGTAGATGGAGGACATTACGAGTACCTTAGAATGTCTTTCGGTCTTAAAAAAGCCCCTTCTACATTTCAAAGAACTGTAAATGTAGTCCTTAAAGACATCCAAAACAAAATATGCATGGTATTCAGTAATAGCTTCAGAATTTCCCTATCCCAAAAACCACTGAAGATATCAAATCCTTTTTAGGTCTAGTAGGTTGCTATAGAAAGTTTATAAAAAATTTTGCTCAAATTACGAAACCGATGACGATATGTCTAAAGAAAGATAACATAATTAAACACACAGAAGAATTTATGAATTGCTTCAATACATTCTAACTTCAGAACCAGTCCTTGCGTATCCTGATTTCAGTAAGCCTTTCGAATTAACCATTGACGCTTCTAAATATGCCATAGGTGCTATATTCTATCTCAAAATAATCATCCTATTTGTTATGCTAGTAGAACACTTAATTCCGCAGAAATAAATTATTCTACAATCGAGAAAGAGTTACTTTCGATAGTTTGGTCATGTAAATATTTTCGACCATATTTATTTGGTCAAAAATTCACAAATTTTTCAGATCATAAACCATTGCAATAGCTCATGTCATTAAAAGAGCCCAATTCACGCCTTGTACGCTGGCGCCTTAAACTTAAGGAGTTTGAGTACGATATAAAATATTTGAAAGGTAAAAGTAACAAAGCAGCTGATGCATTATCTCGATATCCCGATATAAATGCATTAGGAACTGTGTCAATGGATGTCAATTTAAGTGACATCGATGAAATAATGAATGCAGAATTTGAAAGAATTAATTCCAGTACTCTCCCGAATTTAGATAATTTAGATCTTACAAATATCTTAGGTTTAAATAAATCTAACCAAAACGATTCAAATATAGGAAATCTCGTAAGCAATGATTTACCAATTAATTAAAATTAAATATGTATAAAAATCAAATATATCTTAGTAATGGTCAAATAAATACATTTAAGGTTAGAAGAGAGAAAGCATTCGAAAATATTCGTCTATACGTTACATTACCGGTAATTAACATCGAAAATAATATAATAACCTTCATTAAAGAATATATTGACCTCAGTAAAAATTATGCACTTTATTTCCAGAACGAACCCTTATCGAGAATATTTATTGACACTGCAAATGTTTAAGAATTCTGCATTTAAATTTACAATGTGTACCAAATCATTAACAGATATTCAAACAAAAGAAGAGCAATCAGAAAAAATTAAATATCATCATATATATAAATCAGGTCATAGGGGCATAAACGAAGTTAAAGCATCCCTTAGTTGTAGATATTACTGGCCAAAAATGATCGATGATGTAGAAAATTTTATCAATAACTGTGATACATGCTTAAAAAATCATTCCACAAGTTACAGCAAAAGAAGTCCTGATAATGCCGATTCAACAAGAAAAACAACAATCGAAAGCCTTTTAGTGATAATATTCATTATTTTAATAGCAGGTGTCTTGTTCAAATTCAAATAAAAAATTTTAGTATGCAGAAAACCCACAAAAGAAAAAAGTCGAGAAAACCTGGAAAGGGTCCAAAATTCGAAAAGTCAATCCATACTTTTCAAGACTTAGGAGAGAGGAGTTACATACGTGGCTTATAAAGAAAACTTAAAAGCGCAGCAGAAACATTATACATTCTCAGAAATTCTTACTTAGCAACATATGTAGATAAATCTTACTTTCTTGTAAATTCATTTTATATAATTCATTCTCTGTTCAGATCTCTAACAATAAACTTGTAATTGCTTTAATAAATATATTTTTTAAAAACTAATTTTTCGTTAAGAAAAATAAAATTGCAATTTAACAATACAGTCATATAGATGTGTGACGTATTGGCGGCGTAGTAAATCTATTGATTTATCAAGTACTACAAATTATTCACCAGTTAGATAGCAGTGACTTTGCAAAGTGAGCTGTCAAGGGGCTATGCAGCTTAGCTCCCCTGCTTTTAAGCGTGAATTTTACTACCGTAGCCTTTCTTGATAGACAGCCTCCTCACCTTACAAAGAGATGAGGCTATTTCTTTTGGTTCAATAATAAACGACAAGAACCATCGGGAGGTTCTCCGGTGCTCTTAAGGGGATATTTCACTGGACACTTCATCAGTAACCTTATTTAGCTTAGAACTTTTTGTGTGATCGCAGCTTTTTGAAAACCTATAGAGGGTTGTGGTCCTAAGAAATTAGTTCCATTCTCATAGTAACATACTAATTCAATTTTACAAGAGTTCTTTGGGGGCCGTTTAATAGTATGCATATCTTTGTATTTCGGTAGCTGGCTTGTGCGCGATAGCTCTTGCTTATGGTATATTTTTCTCCTGAGAACTAGAAGGCTTTAGCCCACTGGGTAGTGGCTAGCATGGCTCATGTTGCCTGGTAAAACGATTTAATTCACTATTGTATTGTTTTTGGAATATATCATATATAGTGAAGGGTGTATAAGCAAACAATACAAAATCCAATATCATATTTATCAACACTATTTTTTTTATTCTGATGTAATATAGATGAATTATCTATGTCAATCATTTTGATAAGTTATTCTAAAATCTAGCGTGTCTTGAAAACACAGAAATTTTACTCGTCACGGTTTAACCGAAGATAATGAAGGAAAAGGGCTGGATTTTTTGCTGCCAAATGTTTCAAAAGTTTGATGAACATCCCAACACTTTCAGTGAAATAATCTGAACTTATTCTTTCCTACGTAGAAGTTTTTAAAAAAGTATTTGATATCTGATTTTCAGGAACGAAATTGTTTTTCCTGTACCTCAAGAGTGATAGTTTATCGATTCATTTTATTTAATAAATTTAACTTTTTAATAATAGTATTTTTCGTTTTCAAATATATTGAATTTTTATATTTACCATTATTACGTTTAATAAGTCAGACCTTTATGAAGTTTGAGAGAGGGTTTATGGTTTATAGTTACGCACATAGGCCTTCTTCTAAGGCTGTCGATACCTTCTATACTACTAAAGCTGTAAGGCTTGCTTTTGTATTTGAATTTTGTGTGTGTGCCGGGTACTCACCAACGGTATGGTCTGTGGTTTCTTCCTCCTCCTTGCACTAGGTGCGTTTATTGATCGTCTGTGTCGCCTATAAATTGAGATTGGTAATAAAGGTTAAATGCGTATCCATGCGTGCCTTGGTTTTTCTGATTCCATCCATCTCCGCAGAGTTTGTCTTGCGGGCAAAAAAGTGATAGATTTTGTAGCTACACTTTTGGCAACACTCAAAATGGGCTCTGGGCTCATTGATGGTTTCGCTGATCTTAGTGCAAGCGTATCTGCCTCTCCGTTGCCCTTGTTTCCAGAGTGATCGGGCACCCAAAGAAGCTGGAGTCTGCAGCCACCTCTCTCCAGATCTGTACGACTTTTTTATTTAAGGTACTCCATTAAAATTCAGGTGCAATCAATATATACAAGTAACGAGTTACTTAGAAACCAGATTACCCAGTATTGGATATATGGATTTATAAATCTAACCGTTAAGAATGTGTTGGACCTCCACGATGTCCTCTGCACGCAGAAATAGGAGCAGTTGTTTACAATGTATCATGTGACGAATACGAATTTAAGCTTGAAATAGACAGTCGATAGGGATCCTTTTTTCAACTGAATGTATAGAAATGTATAGAGTAATTCAGTATATTTGAAGTATTCCAGCACGTTCTATCTCCAGTCCATCGTGAAGATTCTGTTATTTTTATTAGAAGAATGTGTCGATGAGGTCTGCTTTTTTCACTGTAAACTGTAGTGTTAGAAAAATGTTTATAAGCAATTATTTTAAGTAGAAGTATTGTAACTAGAATTTATTTTCAATAAAAATTTTGTACCTCTTATATTTCTAATTAGTGACTTCATATTTTTGCACTTTATGTTCCAATTATAAATACTATCATTCTGTACATAATAGGGATAATAAACCAATTAACACAGTCTCACTCTAAAAGTCCTTGTTGAGTGATTACAAGGTTCGTTTCTTTTCTCGCTAACCATTTGATGGAGTATTATATATAATCCCCTTTCCACTGTTATTCCTATAAAAAATTTGATCCTATTCTAAAAATCCATATTGGCTCCCATATTCAGCTAGGTATCTCTTGAAAGAATAAGAACATTTGTGACGTTATAACGCTATCCAGAGGTAGAGACACATTTTATGTTGAAAATTCACACACACACATACAAGATAACACAAATTTACATTTTTTTCCTTGTGCCAAGCTTCATTTATTGTACCAAAATATATGAATTCAAAGTTTGGTTTTGTAGCACTATGAATAATAATGAAGATATTTTAGCAGTTATATGATGTCGAGTGACTTTGGTACATTTGAATATACCTCGAAAAAAATAGCAGTAATCAAAAACCGATACTATTAGTTCTAAAATAATTAAATCAAACATCTTAATTAGTAGAAATCAATCAGTTACACGGAAAAAGTTGTAATATCTAAGCAGAGTAGGGTTGAAGCAACTTTTACAAGTGGAGATAAATTAGAGATTGAATGAAATAATGCTTTCATAAAAGAGAGAATAGAAAGGCCTATGATATAACTACTGTATGTGAAAGAAGAAGGAATGTTAAAAGTACGACAAAAGCTTCGAAAAGTGTAAATAGAAAAATATGAACATAAACAATTTAATTTAATAATAAGAAATTTAATTCCTTCTCATTCGACAATAAAGTATCTCGTTATTCAAAATGCGATGTTATAAATCCACAAAATTATCGACAGTAGATGACGATTTAATCAACTTAAAAGCATGTAACTGTTTACTCAAATTAAAAAATTAAAAACTATTAGAGCTCTTCATTTTATTAGAATACACCAAATTTGTAAAGGGCACAGTAATTAGCGTACTCTGAATAGGCAACTATCCGTTGATAAATAATATAGATAAGAGTATAATGCAAAAGATATTTGAATCAGTGACAGGGAAATTAAACCACTTTCATCGAACTCTCCCAAATATTCCTGAATTATTCGTTTACTATACGTAATAACTAAAAATCCCGAAAAATGTTAGATTCAAATTATAAATTGACATTTTTGAACGTGAAAGTGTGATCCTAACCTTCAGCCTCTTTTGAAGGACAGATAGGATGCCAAATTTAATGAAAGGGAAGAATACGCTTATGAAATAACGTTTGGAAGGTTTCTTTATTCTTTATTCGAAAATGTTATCGTTTATTGCAGAAGCTAGCATAAGAAAAAATATAAAATAAAATTGTGTGATCACGGAAATTCGTTACATTACAATATCATTAATACGATGATATAAGCAGGCAGTTAATGAAATATATTTTTCATGATAATTTTATTATATTCGCAGAAATTTGGTGGCAAATATTTGATAATTAATGTTTGCACCTTTATAGATATCATGGTATCCCCTGACTATAATTACTTGTTGAAGATTTGTTCGTATTTCTTTATTTTTATGCTGAACCTTACGTCCATTCATTCTATGCCGTTTCATCTGTGGGTGTACATAATGTACATTAAGATATAAATTGTATCAATTATACTCTATTTGGAAAGAGCGTAGAGTAGATAAATGTTCATTATAAATGTATAAACCTTGAAATTTTTAGTACGGTACTTTACGTCCAAAATTTGGAATATTTAAATATGCCAATGTTAAATAAGGAACTGGACAGATATATAGTTTCCCCATAATTGACCGTACTAAAATGTAAGCGGTTACCTAGATAATCCGAATGGCCATCCTATTCTCTCTAAAATTGAAGGATATCTTTATTTCTTTCTCTACTTTAATACTTTCACACCAAATTCTGAATCTCCCCAAAAGTAAGAAGACCCTTACCATCAAAGCCGTTGCAATGGGTTTTTCGTAATTAATACTCGTAACATATTATTATCGCTTTTTAATATGTACAGTTATTTTTATTAAATTATTTACAAATACATGAGTATATACATGTAAGTATGAAAAATAAAAATACAAAATATACTATACTACACATTACTATAATATATACATACTTATACACTACACATTACTATATAATATATAACAGTCTACAAATATTTGGTGTAACATATTTAAAGTATGTACATATTTGCAATATATGTATTTTATTCCGAAGAACTAGTGGATGAATTGTTTAAATTAATTATGAGAGGTTCTACAGTTTGATCAATAATGTTATCTAATTCCCAAATTTTCTCTTCCTCTTTGATAACATGCTGAATGCATTTTTGCCAGTTTTCAGCAGTAACGTTTTTTAAAGCTTCGTTTAGTAATATTCTAACGTCCTTTAATTTAAATTTGTATTTTTCCAAGTTACTTCGCCTTTAACTTGGGCCCATATCAATTCGATCGGATTGTGTTCACAGTGACAGAGAGGAAGATGAATAATAGTAATTCGGCGATTTCTTGCCACTTCATCAATATTATATTTATATTATATCAATATTATTTATATTATATTATTCGCACCAAAAAAATCGAAGCAGAGCTAAGCGAGATAAAGCGATCGCACCATCCGCACTCTCTCACTCACGTTCCCTTGTGTAGCCTCGTGGAGAGTCTGGATCCAGCGTAATAAAAGTATCATCATTTAGAGCCATTGACATTGTCAGTCGTGTTAACTATAATGCACTGACGGTTATACGTGTGTGGCGTTTGTTTGATCTCTTATCATATCGTTCACCATTAGTGCTTATGTTTTCTGTGGACTACTGTTGTCAATGTTTGAGCTAGTGCCAAGAACAGCAGCAGTTGGAAACCGAAAGTCATAATGTCGTATTCAGCGATAAATCGCGATTCTGTGCATGTGCACATGACTGCCGAGGATAGCGACATGATAAAGGGTTCACTGTTGAAAGGCTTGTGTACAATACAGTTGAGGTAATGATTTGGGCAACTATTGCTTATGGTAGCCATTCGTTTCTTCTGCTTACGCGCATGACAGCTGGGAATTATGTTGATGATGTCCTACAAACCATTTCATCGTTTTATCTAAATGAGTGGTCAAAACCACATAGCTCCGTATATTTCACGGCAAATAATGAAAAGTCTCCAAGAAATATACTGGTCAATAGACTCAAATCTCATGGAATATGTGTGGAAATCAATGTGGAAAAGACGAAGCCGAAGTCTTATATCATTGTTGATGTAAAGGTATCACTCACATTACTACAAAATCAAGGTCGATAAATTCGTCGTTTTGGCTGAGTTTGATTCTGTATTCCGTGGAACAATACTTTCAGTAAAAAAATTTTGGGAAAACCAGGTGCATCCACAAGATCACATAGCATGTTTTTTATTCTGTAGTAGTCAATCAAATCAATAGTCGATCAGGATAAGCGTTTCAAAGAAATAACCATTGATGACATCAAATGCCTTTTAATTTGAATAATGAAGTATTATTAAAAGAGTTGATAAGATTCTAAAAGCTAAAAGAAAAATATTGAGTTTTATAATAAGAAATAATTTGATTACTAAGAATACTTAGTATTTTGTATTGCTTCCAATATATTTAAAACGGAATTTACACTTTAGCAGGTCGTCAAGACATATTATTCTTATGTTTTGTTCTGACACAATCTCCAAAATTATCGTAGCTATTGTTGTAGATTTCTTTTTCATATTCTTTTTTTTTTCTAGTAAAAAAATAGTCCAGTCAGTTAGTGTTAGTTATATTCGAATTCTACTTAGATCAAATGAAGGAAAAATTACTTTAGCATATGTTATAATATAACTTTCTTCGATTAATGATCTTTTTCAATCTTGATCAATTTATATAAATATACAATGATCATTTTTCGTTTAAATTATGGAATGTAAACTGGCTGCTTGTTGTCCTTAATGAATCTTCCCCTTTTTTGTATATTCAATTATATTCTTCTGGATCTCCCTTCAAGACATTAAAATAAATATCCTTATAATAAACACTATATTTATAGAAACGTTGGAAGGAGATGGGTTAATTGTTTTGCTTACTCCTTGTGCACACTTGGGTATTTCTAATACCAGAAGTTTTTGATATTATCAACCTCCGGTGCTTCCCAGTTGTTACTATTTTGGATTATATATCTCTTTTTCAAATTTAGCATATACTAAAACCATTTACGGCATCCATTTATACTTACTATTTACAGTGATTTAGTTCGTGCTGGGTACTACTTTTTAATAATGCAAATAAGACGGACAATATTTTTTTATATGGATACATTCCATATTATTACAATTTTCTACTGTTAACAAAATACCGTATAATATCTATATTCATGTTTTATAGCTACTAGCTAGTAGCCGGTGTTGCTAGTATACGTATAATCATAAAGTGTTGATCCAAAAATATTCCTTCTGAAAATTTTACACCAGACGGTAAGACGGCAGCGGGACGTAAGGAAATGGAAATAGGATATATAATGTATTAAAGAAATGAAAAGTATACACCAAAAAATGGCAACATAAAATTGAATTATTTTGAGTAGATTCGCAGGAAATATTAAATATTAAAAACATAATTCCACAAAGAAGAAAGAATAAAGCAGCACAATCAAATTGGATAGCTAAAAATAACGGTAGATAGAAAATGTACATGACATGAATAATCTTAGAGAGTACTAATAAAATTATTATCAAAATAATCTGGATCAAATTTTTATTCCGTCTCTAAGATATGAAATGAAATTTATTGTTACCAAATCAAATTTCCGTATATTGTCAATTTTACATTGCTAGAATTAAATATATGATAATTGAAATGAACGATTTCCACCGTTTATATCAAACATGGACCAAATGAAGATTTAATTTCCAAGTTCGATTCGAAATTCCAAGACTTAATTTTCTAATGAATTAAGAATGATGGAGAATATTTAGTACCTAAAAATCCAAGCTTGGATTTATTTTATTATATTCCACTTAATTTTGCACTATTCAGTAGTACACATGGTATGTGTAATTAATATTAGTTAATGATAGTATACAATTTATACATATCACAATATGACATTTCGACATAATTTCGGTCTTTACCAAATACATTTTGACATTCACAACTTGTATAATTATGTCAATAAATAGAGCACATCCCACATGGATATCAAAATAAAATAATCATCATGATTCATCAATCATGATCTATATGAACTATTTCTAATAATTCTCTTTTTTGCAATTGAATTCCATCAAAACCTTATATATAATAATCACTTTTTATTGGTACTTTGGATTTTGGATTACTGTAATATTTCAATACATTATATATTGTCATTAATGATTATTTATTAAAACAGTTCGAATGAATGTTTTTATACATATGGTACCGATATATGTTTCACATTTTGCGTAGGATAATTTTTTGGGATAATTATTTTCTCTTAACGTAGTTCAATTGGTCAATAGCTGCGCGTTTTAAGTTACTGGTATTTTTTGAAAGGTGGAATGACATCATCTCAATTTGTTGTTATATCCCTATTGTTAATTTTTTTTATGATAGAAATAGAATATTGTATTTATATTTCCCATCTTTTCCTTTCTTTCTTTAATATATCTTACGATTAAACTGGAATATTTGTTTATACATAAACCAATGAATATGCATTGAGAGTATTCATATTTTTAACAGTGTTTTCAAAGTCACATATATTTTTAATAAAGTAATCAATTTGGTGTAAAATGTTTTTTCAATTATTTTTCGAAAAATAGCGTAAATGGCGTGAAATTGGTCTAAAAGATATGTCAGGTTTATTATCTGAATTTGATAGCCGATATATTTTAGGGTGTAACATTTGAATCAAATAAGATAAGTTGTCCTCATTCAAAGATTCCAATATTTTAACAATTTGGTAATAATTCATGGTTTTTAACGTTTTGCTCAAATTAGGCCTATTACAACATATTATCTGACATTAACAATGACATTACACAAATATTTAATTGTTTACAAATGCACCCAATAATAAATTGATTAAAATCATCTGCTGGTGAAGCTGACGTTATTGCTTTATGTAACAAATTGACATATAAAAGGCTTCTGATCAATGAAGGTAACAATAATTTTTTCGAAACTACCTATCATTAGGTATTGGAAAAGTGTTGATATAGAGTAGTGTCAAATTTATTAGTGTAAATCGTTGAAACAAAGAAAATAGTTTTTTAAAATGTCCATATGTGTGACGTGTTGATTGACATATTTGTAGGATAATTTTTAGATAACATCATATTTTTCGATTTAGTTTCTTCTAAAATTATAGTTAAGAATCCACGTTAATCCAAGTCGTTATCAATGTAGGAAAATGTATAGGCATTAGTTTATCTCATGTTATGCTGAATTAATATTGTTCACCCACTCACTATTTTCAAATATCTCTTTTTAAAAAATTATTAATGCTAAATAAGTAAAAATGGAGATTATTTACCTGCATGAATTGAGCAATGATCAACCATACTGGTGAATCTGACGGAATAGTATACAAAGCCGCTGTGATAGGTCCACTAAGGCAGCATACAAAAAAATCAGCTATGATAAGTCCCAGTAATAGTGGACTTTTCGACCCACGACCCCACCAGAGAGTAACCGCCAACGTTCCATTACCAACGACTCCAATTAAAAATAAACAACCGTAAATTGTAACAAAAATATCCATTTTGAACAAAGAAACAAATTTCAAGCACTTTTTTGACAAATAAAATGAATTGGAGTATATTTAATTCATGTTGTCCAATTTTTCGAAATTTGAACGAGAATACTTGAGAGCAAAGCGAATGAAGCTCCAACCTCCAATGTTACCCGGTAGAAACTGAACGGAATAGTGAACGCATCGGAGGCAGATAGACTGCCACCCCCCAGCATCTTTTCATCCCTGACAAATGTTGGTCTCTCAGTAGCCCTGAGAGCTGGTCACGAAAATACTGGGAAATACACTTTGTAACTGGAATATAGTGAATACTTTCCTATAATTGGTTGAATATTTATTTATTTCAATTCAAGATTTGTGATTGTGATAGAGTTTGTATTCAAATCCATGACGTAGTCTACTTCTCCTATCTCTCACTTTTGATTTCATTTGATATGATGGTGTTTTCGAAACCTCATTTCCTCTCATCAAAGGATTTGCGATAGAAAAAATAGAAAAATTATTATTCATCGATTTTGCTAAAATATTTCTTAAGAATTCTGTCAAATTGAACACAACAAAAAGTATGTTATGATAGTGAATGATAATGCTTCATAACTACTTAGTAAACATTCAACTATATATTATTATGTATAGAAATTTACAAGTCAGCTCTAAGTAACATACTTATGAAACGATACAGGGGGCAGTTGACAGTTTTAAGCATCTACAAGAAACGTGCAAAAAATAAAATGATTCGAATGTATGGGATATTGAAAACAATAAAAAGTTATTATTGGCAATACTTATCCTAACTATATCGTATAATTTTATCCTATTTGGAAGACACTTAAAAATTCATTTAATGAACCTACCAGTGAGAAAGGAGTTCAGTTCCCTTTGTCAGTTGTATATGGAAGGAGTAAGTAACATCTTTACCACTTACCCTTGTCAAATCACACAGAAAATTGCTTTTTGCAGAACCTTCAATATTTATATCTTGACTTAGTGAATGGTTGTTTCTAGATATGTCCGGTGTAAAAAAAAACTGAAACTACGCTTTTTATCGCAATTTCTACAAAAAAAATGCACTATTACTAGCCTTTTGTCTGTCTATCCGTCCGTCTGCCAGTAGCAGCGATATCTCCTCACAGGAAGCATCTGGTGAGCTCGTTTTTTTGCATTTAATTTCTGTATAGCTGTAGATGTGCTGAAACGAAAGAAATTATTATCAGGTACTAATAGGAAAAAATTAATTAAATTAACCAAAATGTGATCCCATTGAATAAATCTCAAATAACATTAATTGACTTGTTTCGCTTCAATGGACGTCAATTTGAGGTCATTTTTCATTTCATAAACCAATTATTACAAGAATTGTCAAGGAATAATGAGGACAAAATTATTAAATATATGATATTATTGATATTTTTCTTGTGTTATTTTTCATGGAAACTTTCGTTTTATAAATAAATTTTTTTATTGATATTTAATGATTGCTAACGCCATAAAATGCGCAATAGTCTTTCTCGCCTAGAGTGCGACGAGTTTTTTACTTATTTCTTTTTAATTTTTATCATTGTACCTACTCAATTAGGAAATTACTGTAATGGTGCGGTATTTACACTCATTTTCTCTCATTTGTGAAAATATTCAACTTATTTTGTTTTATTTTTGTTATTGAGTTCTGAATAATTTTCCCTACAATGAACTCTTATTTCTTTATAATGTTAAATTTAACTCCTAACTCTTCACATGTTCCGAAATTACCACCTGAAGAATCTTGAAGCAACTAAAGTAATGGTAAAATACTATTGCGATTTTTGTGCAATATAAAATATACAATTCATTATTTGGACAAATTTTTCACCGCATTAGTTTGCTTGAACTTTTTCAACTTACTCGGATTATGTCTTGTTATGAAATTGCAGTTAGAATCTAAATTATTCAAGATATTGTTTGTTTCTTGTTCCCTTTTCATCACCATATCCTCATATTATTAAAACCTCAATTGGTTCTTTATCAGATAAATGTTTTATTTTAACTTTCAATGAAGGTTTCAATCATCTCATTGAAATAATAAAATTCATAATCTTTTCAGAGAAATGAAAGATTAGACAACGGTGGAAATATCGCCAAATTACAAAACAAATTTTAAGATAATCATGAAAACCATTCGGATATAGTTGAAGCCAATGGTTCATCTATGGCTGAAGCGTTTTAAGATGAGTCATTATCGGACTCTCCGCCTAAATACAAATTCAACCATGTTAAATTGGAGATTTTTTCTGATCATCAAATGTAAACAATTATAAATATAATATCTGATTGGAATGGAATTTTAACATCACTATATTATTTACTATAACAAGTAATAGTTTTATTTTTCTGAAATGTTCTGCTTAAGTTATAGGTGTATACTATTATACTCTAAGATAGTTCTTAATGAAAAAACAAATTATTAGACCTGCAGTTCATTTTCTCAAAAATATTCAATGTTATTCAAATGTGAGATTTCTCAGAAAATAGGTTAGTTGAAGTGGCACTCTATTCTAAACATAAATATTTTATTAGAGAAGCTTGACGAACTGAGGCAATGAATCTCCATTAATTCCAAGAGATTCAAAATAAAATGTACTAGATTTAATCTACTATTTACTTCATTTGGAGTTTCAGTTGTTAAATTTTTTTTCTCATTATTTTCATTGCAACAATTGGGTTCAATGAAATTGTATTGTAAACAATATCTTGTATTTGATTATTGGATTCATCATTACGAAATTTCACATCCACAAATTAAACACAGTGATAAAATGTTAAAGTGAACCATTCTGTTAAACATGTGAAATGGAGATGTCACTAAAGTTAGCAGAGCAATATGAGCCGACAGAAAAAAATAATAAGAGCAAAAAATTAAGTGCTAATTAAATGCTAATTAAATGACATATTACGAAATTAGCAGCAGTGCAAGTTTTTGAGAAATTGGCTGTTTTTCTCAGCAGAACACTATAATTAGTGAAGAATTATAAACTCCTGTGGCAAAAAATAATTTTTTCGGCATCACGACAACACGAAAAAAATGACTTTTTCTGAGTTTTCTGAACAAAACACTACAATTGGTAAAGAATTGTAGACTCATATGGCCTCGTTAGAGCCTTCCACAAGAGTCTATATTTCTTCACCAATGATAGTGTTCTGCTAAGAAAACTCGGAAAAAGTCACGTTTTTCGTGACGTCCAAGAATAGGATTTTTTTATCATTGAACAACGTAGCATTTAATTAGTATTTAATTATGGGAGTATCCATATTTTTCATGTTTATTTATATATTTTGTTCTACATCTTTTACCTGTTCTTCAGCCACCAAGTATTTTATTTCGAGAGTTATTAATGTTTAAGAAATTCTGTAAAAACCACTGTGAAAGGCATAAGCTGATATGCGTGGCTTTAAAAAAGCTCTTCTACACCGTAGGCAGTGGGAGGTATGGCCTGTAATAAAGTACGAATGTTCGTTAAAATGAGTCTTCATTCACTACATAAATAGAGTGAAAGCCGCAGTTAAAGAGCGAAATGCTTCATTTTATGAAACATCTTGCTTTCAACGATATAACAGTAATTTAAGAAAATATTATTCAGAACTCTTTGAGTAGGTGTTCCAGTAGAATCAAGGGAAGCAATGAATAGAAATAATGCTAATTTTGTACCGTTTCTCATTTCCCTTTAAAATTAATTGAATTTATTATTAAAGCTCTCACCAATATTTCTATGTGAAGTACCTTTATTATTTATAGATATTTATATCTTACACTTTATATACTTTATTTTTTTAGAAAGTTCTCTCAAACGTATTTAGGCTCAAAATTTGTAAATTGATTTCTGATTCAACTTTTGGCATTGTTTCTATACAATTTTGATACTTATATTTTCATAGGTACCACAATTTTCACTGCGCTGTTACTGATTTGAAGTGTACATTCTAATACTATCTAGATGTCGGATTTTGAATTCACATAGTCGATAATACAAGAACGAAAAACGGATTCACTGGTATAGCTTCCTATTGATCTTCGTCGAAATTATTGGGATATATTAATTATTTGTTTTCAATCAAGTCAATTTATGAGCAAAACATCTACAATATGAAGCTAAAGCTACTTTCATCAAGGTGGTTGTCTCTTGAGTTATGTTTCGTGTTTTCGTGTTTCCAGTGCATGTACAACTCATCAAAATCAATTAATGTGCTATAAAAGAGTGTTTTTATAGGGTAGCTAAAATTATTTCATAGAAGTTTTATAAACATCTGAGTTACCGATATAAATTTACTAACCGTCTCCATAACTCGTACATTTTTCAATTTCATGTCGAATCGATGAAACATAAAAATGGTGTTGGTCGGCGTATCCAGAATCCAAGTTGAGAATAAAAAATGAATAAACAGAAATTTTTATGATTTGTTTTACTACTATGATGCAAATATTCATCGTACCCATTTCCGAGTTGATGAGCAAATTGAATTATAATTTGTTCCATTTGAAAGCACTTTACAGCTTATGAAAACTGTTGAAGTGAAATTTTCTCTCTCTCTTGAAAAATATTTATTCTCCACCAGCAGCTGTCAATAAGTTTTGAATATTGCATATTTCTTGTTTTCGTGCTTTTCCAAATGAAATTTCTTTCTTTTTTATTTGAACGGCTGTTCTCGAGTACTTGGAACGGAATTGCCTATGAGCTTTGAGCACTAATTTCAAATTAAATTTAGCTTTTTCGAAATATGGCCAAACAAACAAATCGTGCATTGCAGAACAGCCTTTCAATGTAAATCATATTATCTCTAGAGAGTTCGGAATGTACCTAGCATTAGATAATATTAGATTTATTCAAAATCAAAAAACTATTTTCAAATAATATATTAATTTTATTTTATTACACTTGACTTGCACAAATATTTTTTTCAAAAAATCCTTCTCAATTGATAGTCACACTATTAGACACCAAGACAGTTAAATTTGTTAGATTCTCTTCTGTTCGGTTTTTTCTTCTCTTGTTTAAAAATACTTTATATATTATCCATTCATTTATATTAAAAAGTTTTCTTCCTTACCCTACGACAAACAATGTGTTTCAAACTGGAGAATAAGAAGACAAAGTAATGTCTATATACAAGGTATCTATGCTATGTAGCTTTTTAAGTATATACAAGATGGCAAGCGACCAAACTTGTCCAGCAATACAAAACTAATTATTATATATAATCTCCTATATTGTTAATACAAATTATTATTGTAATTAATATGTATTTACCTCTTTCTAGCGGGCTTTAATTCTTACTCCCATAGGGTCTCTTAGGACAGCACATAGCCCGGCTATTGTATTGGTTGGTTAGGTAATACTCTATTGATAGATTTACTCACCTGAAATTTCATCTTCTCGCCAACTTCAACAGCTTCCAAGACCTCTTTCCAACACAGCTTGGTTCATAAATGAGAAGCCTTCTATATAACTCGAAAAAATCATAGAATTATACCAGCTTTCGTTTCCAAAATTGCTTACACTCACTTAAGGTGAATTGAATGAAATTTGAGAAGAGTAAATCTTCATCCATTACTTCAATTTGGCATCTTATTAATTAAAACCCGTTTCAAGCGATATATTGGGAAGTACAGTCCGAAAACTTAACTCCCCTCATAGGAGCTATTGTACTTAAGGATACTTACGTATCAGAAGGTCGTACATTTGGTTCTTTGATCAAGACACGTTTAATTTATTCTGAATATTTAAACTTTATTGATTTACGATTTTAAATAAATTAAACTTCAATATGATAGTTAGAAACTGATATTTCAGTGAAATTTTTTAAGTTGAATAAGGTCCAAAAAATATTGTGTGAAGTATTTCGTTTGTTTTTTATATAATATACATATTTATATAATAATGTTGGTTAGTCTTAATGACCTTGAATTTAACCAGCTTTAAAGTACGAAAGGTTTAGGTTTTGATTTTAAATTCTAGTAACTGTCATTTACCGTAGGTAGCTTGATAAGGACTTTTTTGCTAGCATTCTTCATCTTGAATTGAAGTTTTTGAATGTTCATTTATTTACAATTGTTTACAGGCTTATGCCAGAAGCAGCTTAGCAATGGGACGTGAATTTATAATAAATTCTACCACCATACAGTCAACCGCGACTACTGAAGATTGTTATTTGAGTTGCCTACCACACAGGAAAATAATTAAAATACTTATACTTTTATTGTTTTATTGAAAACACATTATTTTTTAAAAAGGAAGATATATTGTATTTAATAACTGACATTATAATAATTCAATTTCTACAAAGGATTACACTGAGAAACATAGAATCTAAGTATTTATCATTATGAATTACGTGGATTTGTTTGAATAACACGTCGTAAAAAACGTTTGTCATTATTCCTTATTTGATAACATCTATCGTATTCATAACACCGGAGGTGACATTTAGAATAGTCAAGTTTCAATAATTCTATAGTTGGTATATGTTTCAAACATGTTCCCAACAAAAAATAAATAGTTATAATCAAAATAACATTCATAAAAGCTAAAGAATATATCAACTGAAATGAAGGAGTCAAAACAGGCTGCTGTGATTATCCTTGGTAAGCAAAATGTGTACAAGTATTGAATTGAATTGGAGAGTATATAATGATGGCTAGAAAGCGTACGTTAAATTCGTCCTATATGACAGGTCACAATCCAGGCTACAGAGTTTATGAATTATGTTACTTCTAAGTTTGGAACTTTATCATCTAAGGATAATTATATATTGATTTTGTCATTAAGATACGTTTCAACACGAATGTTAAATTTTGTATATAGTCCCATCAGTAATATGTTTATTTAATGTAATGTGAAGAACATATGGAGAAGATTGCTTATTATGAGAAACGGCTGATTAAAGAGATATTAGGGCCAAAGTAAATAGAAGTTGTATACAATCTTGATAAGTGTAAGTTAAATCTACCTCCAGTTCGGTATCTTGTTTGACTTTCCATTTTCTGAATTCTATGTTTATTTCGAGATGTATATACTTTGTTAAAACGTATACTCTATTCCAGATTGCTGTCGTTAGCGGAATAAATATTAATAGAACTTTTTGCTTGATATAAATATAGTGAATTAATTGTTTTTAAAAATATATTTTAATATGTATACATTTTAATATTGAGTGCAAAAATTTATTTCTCTCTATATCTCTCTCTCTCTATATCTATCTCTCTCTCTCTCTATATATATATATATATATATATATATATATATATATATATATATATATATATAATAGTTTTAATAATCAATAGCTTATATTAATATTATTTAAAATTTGTGAACGTCACTGTCGGTGTCCGGTGGTTGACCAAGGCCATCGAGTTAGTAGGGAGTCCTAACCGTCGGCGAAGCACATTCCTGGCGTAGGCGATTACCTGAGACCTGTGAACCAGTCATTCAATGGCGGTCATGATAATATTGAGAACGATACTCGTCAATAGATACTAAATTTCCGTCAATTTTCCCTGTTTAATTCCCGTACAATATGTATGATATCAAAAGGAGAATTAGTAATATAATTAAATAGAATAGCAGTTTGCAATGTACTCGCTTTAATATCACGAATATAAAGCTCTGTGAATCTAATTAATAAAATATGCCAAATTTAACACAGTATATACATGTATCTCTTGTAAGCTAATTGAAATAATTATTGATGCTATTGGGATTTGGATTTGGCACCGTTTATTGTTTTTGATTAAATATTTCACTTGTTCTGAATACGACGTTACGTACGTTCCTTTATTTTATTATTGTTTGGTAATGCGTAATATCTTAATATAGGGCATTTCGTAAACTACAACCCGGTTTAAGGTAAATCACTTCTCAGCTGATTGCGGATTCTAGCCCAGCACAAGATTTACATCAAAGTTTTTGAAAATGTCGCGGATGAAATTCAAAACATGACCTACAAGAACTTCCAATTTTTATTTTTTGTTCGTTAATTTTTCCATGATATTTATTTAGTTGTATAATAGATTCTATAAGAATAATTGTTATTGTGCAGTTATCAACTATTTACCCCCTCACAGATTTTACAGTGAAGTGTAATATTAATAAGTTATTTTTATACTGAAATACCGAAAAGTATAGAAACCACAAACCTCAGTAATATATCAATTACGCTGCTCATGAGAATTAATACAGTCAGACAGTTAGTTAAAGGTGGTAAACCATTTTTAAAGTTAAAAAAAACATAGAAAAATGAATCAGCCCTTTAAATGATCACATTTACCCACTGGGTAGAAAGGATCATATTATATAACTAATCATTTTCCGAACAATGAACATGATCCGGGTAAGTTTTCGAAGATTTAGATCATGATCGGATTAACCTATCTTAGTTTCCGAAAAGATATATGTCTAAAATTTGGTTTTGGTTATTAACCATATTGGGGAATTGTTTTTTGAAAAGTTTTTGATAAAAAAATTTACTAGAAATGAAATAAAAACTATTTTTTTGCTTGGTTTTCACTGCTACAATATTATATTGTACTGCGAATGTAAAATTAACTCAAATATCTACTGATTATTTACTAGGGTCAAAACCTTCTAAACAATTTTTTATCATTCAAAGTAATTCATCTTGCGTACAGGAGGATTCCAATGTATATATAAAATGTAATATTAATGACATGAATATATATTTTCCCCAATAAATGAAGAATAAGAGAGAATTAATACAAAATCGTAAATTATAAAAGTTCATTTGCATACCAATAAATGTCAAGAGAACGATATGACGGTTAGTTTCCCGATGGAAAACGCAACTGTCACAGAGTCACGTTCGTGATGGATTCGTTTGAGTCCGAATACATTTTCACTTATAAAGTTATCATTTATCTCACTTTATGTTATGTCATTGACATATTTTAACCTGTGTTTGTAGCTTTTCCTCAACTTCAGTAATATTTCTCCGAGAATAGTGGTTGAAATGTAAAGTTGTTGAGTATTTATTATTCATTTTAAAAGGACACCAGTGTGAAAACATAACGTACGTTTACTATAATGTACTTTTTAGAGTATTATGCATCACCTGTTCATGATATTTCTTTGCATTCAACGACGTCTATGAATTTCGCCACTGGAATATGAGTATCTTTTGTCTCCAAAATTAAATACTCCCTCAAAATATACACTGGAAAAATATGTATAAAAATCTTATGCTCGAAAAACAGTGTAATCAGTTAAAAACGAATAAATCAGCATAAATAACCTTATTCTCCAATATTCATTGTTTAACAATCAAGTATATAAAAAAATATTCGATAGGAAGCAGTAACCTATGATAGCTAAGATGGAAAGTCTTTAGTTAAGTTTGTAAATATGTTCATTAATACACATGTGTGTGGTTTAATTGGATTAATAACATTCATTTTCAAGATTTTGCCTTTAGCGATATCTGCATTTATCTGCTACATTTTTTACTTTTTCTGTATTTTGATGCGTCAAACTGTGTACTCTATCCTCACCTGATAAATAAAGCGTTTGAATATAATGAAGTGAAATATAGAAATTTAAGATTCGTGATTGTGAAATTGTTTGCTAGATAGAGCATCTTATATGGTCCACTGGATTATTTTATCCAATTGTTTCAAATGAAATTCATACAGCAAGAAAGTTTTGACTTGCGGCTAATCAAGGAGATTTACTACTTTGGATTGAAGAGTTTTCAACATACTATTAACGTATCGTCTTATGTAGTAGCAAATGCCGGTATTAGAGTCGATAGTATTTTGTTATTCCGCTCCTTTATATCAAAATTACTATATACATATTTGCCTATAAAAAATGCAAATCTCAACTTGAGAAAGACCTTCAGTCCGTGTCTAATCTTAAAGATGCTAAATGGTCAAATTTTGATAGGAAAAATCCTTGAGATGAATACATTACTCTAAAACTATAATATTTACTGAAACATATAGAAAACATGATATATACATACAACATACATATACACGACATACTCGGGTAAGTGTTTGTTCTGCAGTATCGAGTCCTTGAATAATTCTAGCCAATTGGAAGCTACACGAATATCCTTACCTTTCATATAAAGAAGGGCTCGGGACAATAAATTATCTTCCAATGCGAGACAGACGAATTCGTGGGAATATGATAATAATCTTCAAATCAATAAGTAGCATGCTAGTATCTTCACATAACAAATCTGGGCGTTGGAGTCATTTAGTCAGAATTTCTCATCCTACCGAGTAATTGCTAATCGTATACAGGAAGTCTATTTGAAAATATACAATCCTCTATATTTCGCCTGTGTCTTCCCACATTCATTTTCAAAAGGGCCAGTTTGGATACAGGTTTGCAATTAAATTACATCAACCATGTAGCAAAAGCCGATACGATTCCTGTCTTTTAGTCACTTGAAGAAACTGAATTTTTATCCAGTTACTACTCGCATTTTGATATATATATATATATATATATATATATATATATATATATATATATATATATATATATATAATATTATATACATTGTCCTTCATAATTTGACTGGTAAAATCTTTGTTATAATTCATCTTCTGCAGTCCTAGTATCCGTTCATTAATATATAAGGGTAGTATCAATGTTCAATGATACTCGAAATTGGAAAATCTGCATAAATACATACTGATTGCATCTGTCTAATTGAACTAATGGTATCCGCATAGATTACTATAGGTGACGCAGAGATTGTATGGAAGTTTTAAAGACAATTATTCATATTCGATATTATTTCTTTTCCCGTTAAATCATAGAAACAATTCATTATTCATTTAATTACACTTTTTCAAAAAACAAATCACCTATCTAATAGAGATAGACCGTATCGTTTATATAACAGTTTAGAATATTAACGATTACATACAAAAATAAATACAAATGTGTGAATTATATATTCAACTTTCGAAAATTCGTTTTAAAGAACTTTATTAATACAAAAAAACACAGTTTACAATTATATAAGCGAATGAACTTATTTAATTTTACGATTGAGTTAACTAACATTCATTGAATGAACTAGATTCATTTTTGAATGAACAAAATTCATTGAAAGGTATTTTCAACAATCCTATTTTATAGTACAATAAACGCTGACACATGTTTACAAAATATGGTCTTTTTACGTCTTAATTTTTAGAATAATCTAGATTTTTCTTTATATAACTCCTCATCCCTAAGAATGAAAAATAACGGTCTTGTGGTTTCTCTTCTTTCTTCAAGTCTTCAATTTTTGGTTTCTTAAAAGTCTTAAAATCTAATTTTGGTAAAATTATCGATTTTCCTTCTTTAATTTGTATGTTAGTTGAAAAAATTTCATCTTCTACTTGGGATTGAGATTCTAATAATTGATAGATGTTTTATTTCTAAATAACGATCTGAAGTACATTTGGATAACATTTTAATATTGAAATTTGGAATTACTAAAACTCCACTATTTGTCACTTGTTCCATTATGGGTCTTTGAACATTCACATCACTAACAAAACAGCTTCTAGGAGAGCGGCCATTTACCACTTCTATAGTAAAATAGTAAAATTGTTTTTTAGTTTAAATTTTTCTTTGCAATAATATTTGTTTTTCAAGACGAGACAATCTTTCTTAATCAAAATAACTTTTTTTGGATTCTTGGCCAAATAAGGTTGAGAAGGAATAAATATTTTTTTATTTTGGATGACGAGATATAAATGGAAAAATTCAGAGGTTTGAGATTTTAATATCTATTGGTACATGGGTGGCGAAGATTATTTTGGATTTGGAAAAAGTTACTTATGATAAATAATATAATTGGCTACATCTTAAAAACATTGATATGTTGAAATAAATTCAATTACTGGATATCATTATTCATTTAACACACTCCATAATTATTAACAATCTTTAATCTGTTTTTTGTATCGTTTTATTTGTATTACATTGACGATAATTTTTTATATTATTTTCTTCTTTTTTCTTTAGTTAAATAAAGAAAATTATGAATTATATTATTAAATTTCTTATATATTTTAATTAATATTATTTTTTTTTAATTAACTTCTAGTTTCTAAGAGTATCTTAACTATTCTATGTACTTTACTTATTCCAATTTCTGTTGATTCTAAATCTTATCTATTCCTATAACATAATGAACAAGAAAAAAAGGTTTTATTATAAAAATCCATTTTATAATTTCTTGAATTGCGTACCACTTCAAAGAATAACAATATCTATGTTTCCAAAATAGTTCTCCTATTATCTTTTCATTTAGAATCGCATTTAATTTTCAATTCAAATATTTTAGACTTATATTATTATTCTTATCAAATTGTTTGTTAATTGTTTCATAATTAATCTCAATTTTCTCATTTTCATTGTTCATTTCTCTTTTATCATATCTTTTCTTTCCATTGTTATATCATTATTTACTTCAATTATTTTTCTGTTTAATTCAAAGTAAAAATTTTTAGCTAAAATGTAGTGATCAGAGAAGCAAGCACCCTCTGAAAGACTGCACGATAACATGCTCGGCTTGTTTCTTATTAATATTCAATCCCTAAGACACAAAACAGATGAATTGTATCTTTTACTAGAGGAGCTTAATTTTCCAGAGATTGTTGCTATCACTGAATATTGGTCAAATAATAATGAGCCTGTTCTTGTCAAAAACTATAACACACTAGCCAGATTCAATAGAACTAATTTATCTCATGGAGGTACTATGATCAGGTCCGCAAACAACGACTTTCCTGTTTATGAACAAAATTCATTGAACGGTATTTTCAACAATCTTATTTTATAGTAAAATAAACGTTGACACATGTTTACAAAATATGATCTTTTTATGTCTTAATTTTTAGAATAATCTAGATTTTTCTTCATAAACTAGCGGACGGTTTTGTCTAGAGGTTATTAAAACTACTTATTCAGTTTGCTCAGTCAGTAACTTTCGCACAATAATTTTATATGTTCCCCTTAACATAGTCTATTAATTCACCATGAAATTTTGAGTATATTCTTAATTCCACAGCCATTAAAAGGATACCAAACGGCGCAATGATTTTTTTGGTTGAAAATGATTTGGTCAATTCCTCTCAGCAAAATAACGCCAAATGCTAGATTTGCCCAAAAGAAGTCATTCCAGAAAACCTCAAGGAAATATAATAGAAGATATAGTAGAACCCATTGGAAAATAAAAAGTTTGTTCATTAGACGTAAGCATTTCAATAAAATTAGCCTTATGCATTATGTCCCTCTTTAAATACATTTAACATTTTTGTGCATTAGTCATATTTCAAGTCCCTCTTCATATTTCAACAAATGTCTCGACAAAGGCAGAAGGCAGGATCCCCAAACTGCTAATTTAGTACAAGTATTAAGTCAATAGGAGTGAATTAGTGTTGAATCGACGATATGAAAGTATATACAAAAACTGGAAACCTATCATTTAAACAGTTCTATACCAGTTCTATACAAGAAGGTTTAAAGAAGAAGAAAATAAGAGTCCCAAACTGTGCAATGTAAAAATGACCGATATAATAAAACAGGTAAAATATCAATTAAAGAAATTTGTGGTGGATTATAGAAATATGGAACTTATACTGTTCTCTAAATAAGTTGTATATGCTGAAAACAAAAATGATCTAAAAAAAAATCTAGAAGTCTGGAGAAAGAAAGAAAAAAACTACATATACATGAAGCAAAAACAGAAATAATAACAGGACAGGAGAACAAAATCCTCAAAATATTATTAGACGAGGAACAAGTACAGTAAATAAATAAATTTAAACATATAGAAGTGAAAATACACAAGTATAACTTTCATTCTCGAGAAAGAAGAGTCGTGGAAAACTCGATAATGAACAAAGATATTTACGTCTATTGTCACTTTGAACGTTGTTTTTAAAATCCAATAAATTCAATATTTGTTCAATTTTATCTGAGACACACTGTAGAGAAATGAATATAGTAGGAATAAGCCTTGTTAAACATTTTATGATATACTCCGATCATTCAACTCATAAATTTTCAAGGTTGATTACTAAATACAAAATAAAAATTGATTTTTATTTTTTACAATTTAAATCAAGAGGTTTATACTCATCGTGACTGTGTCTTCAGATTTGAACTGGCAGATTATTTTCATGTATAATTAAATATACAGATGGAGCAAAGGTGTTTTTTATAGAAATCTATATTTCAATGGATACATTAAAATGTTAACGATCACCTTATTAGTGACCTTCAAAAGCCATAAAATCATTTTACCTAAATAGATTTTTAATCATGGTTAAGGCACGTAAGCGACATCCAATATATTTTTGCTTAGTGATTATCAATAGATTTAACATATTAGGTTGTATATTCATCATATTTTAATTTTCAAATAATTTTATTCAACTTTGTAGAATCTACGAATAGTGGATACGATTTCCCACAATAGCAGATGAACAAATATTCACTTATGTTGTTCAAAACATCTGAGATACTTTTTCATGTCATAGAGGTTCAACACACTCACCTATATTTCAGAATAATGTCCTCTAAACTGTCATTTGTTTAAAAAATGCGCTTATCTTTAGAATTTACTCTATACAATTTTAGGCCTGGTTCCAACAAACTTATTCATTTATCGATAACAGTTGTAAACTAATGAAGATAGAAATAGTGATGAATAACTAAAATACCAATAGACGTGCTCTAGCCTTTTTTCGAGCAAGATATCATTTATTTCTTATTGATAATATCTATTTAACATGACTGGTGAACACTGTATTCATTTTTTGGGTTTCACATGGTTTTTATTAGATTTTTATATTTTAAATTATTCTGGGTCAATGTAATATAAATTTTTCTCTAATATTACATGACGTGAAAATATATTTTTTTTTCGTGGAGAAGAGGGTGAGGGCAGTTCACAAAAATAAACACTAATCATAATTAAGTAATCATTTTTTTTTAGAGAATAGAATATTGTACATTTTACTAGTAACTTGTGAGTTCACAGGATCTGTAAATTAGTCAGAATATTCAGAATCACAATTTTGACATATGTAATTGGGTGGTTCAGCTTCGTGAGCACAAAGTTTGCAAACTTGGCACTGGAAGCAAACTTCTCTAGAAAAAAAATTCCTCCTCTTTCTCGTCTTCTTCATCGCAACAAATTTCTTCTTTTTATTTCCTTTAGTAATCTTTTCCTTTTCTTTCTTCTCATTTAATACACGTATAGATACTTTTTTTTTCTTTGCATCTTGTTCCTTCTTTCTCTCTTTTAAGTAAGTCTTTTCCGGTGTATCAGTTAGAATTGCTGATTTTCCTTTTCGTTTGTCTGCTCGCTGTAACTTACGTGGAGGTGAATTGGTAGGGGTTTCAAGGCTTGCGGTGATATAATTAGAGACGTTCTTGAAGAACTACTTGGTCCAGGAATTACCATTTGTTTCATTGGAATTTGATTCTGCTTGTGGCAGTGAGCAGACAATCTTTTCAGGTGTAATTACCCGAGCACTACTATCGTTTTGAGCCAGTGAAGGGTTTTCAATAACATGCAGGATCATAGCAGGTTCATTGGTCCCAAAGTTATGATCTTCAGCTTCAGGCGTTGAAAGACGATTAAGTGCAGAGTTATTGTTTTGTTGAACGGCATCATTAGGTACAATTTCATCATCAGGAACCGTTACTAGTGATCTATCATTGACGGATGATGGCATAGAATCGTGGTCTTGAAATATGTCTGTTAAATGGACAAACCCCGCAGGCTTTATACCCTGTGACAATTTTGGATGGTAAAACTGCCAATGGGAAAGCCTGAGCCTTAGGGGCCCATAAACTGACCTATCCAAGGGTTGTAGGCGATGAGTACAGTGCGGTGGAAAAGATAGCATAACTATGCCATCTTCTTTTGCAAAGTTTAGTCCTTCGATGGATATAAAAGAGCTGTGGTTGTCTAAAAGCAAGAGGCATGGATTTTCCTTAGTTGACTTTACGTGGTTATGAAAATGTTTCAAAAAAGCAACAAATAACTCTTCTGTCATCCAACCTGAGCGATTGCTACCACCTTTGCAGCCAATTGGTCCGTTTCGTATGAAATAGTCTTTAAAATGAACCCGAGGAAAAACAAAGAATGGTTGAACTGAACTGCCAACCGCCGAAACAGCAGCAGCTAAGTGTGCCTCTTTCAACCGAAGTAATAGCACCAACTTGCTTAAGTCCTGTTCTAACAACAACTTTGGCCGGTTTTTGCATTTTTGACATTATGTGGGTTAAAGCTCGTGGATCGAGCCATGCTAGTACGTACCTCCTTCGGAGACAACCCAAAGTAGACACTTGAAGCCAGAAGTAAGTATTTTTCCAGTTCTTCCTCTTGTTCATCGCTAAATATTTGTCGATTTCTTTGGTAGTCTATTTTTGTGGATGGTCTTGAAATGGCTGTGTTGCTGATCTCTTCAGAAGTGAACTTTTTACAATATCTAGTTAAAGTGCGGTAATTAATTCCAAAATCCTTCGTAACAGACCTTATGGACTTGGCATAAATTTTAACTTGCCTCGCCGCACGCAGCATCAATGAAGCTGAAACAAGCCCTCGATTGGTCTTCCTCTTGTGATTATTTATAAAAATGAAATTCAAGAAAATAATAACTGTTGATGACATTATTTCAAGTGTCTACTGAATAGTTCGTGAGAACTTTCAGTGGCCGACCCAAAAAGTATGATCATCACACTAACGATGGTCACTGCTTATGGCAGAGTGTCCAGTAGAGGAAAAATATTAGTATTGATGAATTGCTGTTTGGTACACACCCCATACTGTTCCAATATTAAAAAAAAGGAATTTTTCACACCAAGTCATACGTCATATAAATTGAATTGTAATGTTTTTCCAATTTGATTTCTAGCAAAAGTTTCTATTATTCAAACATCCTTTCGAGTGCTCACATTAAATCGACGATACGCTTGTGTTCTCCACTCCAACTTTGAAATATACTAAGTTTGGAAATGAGTACTTGTTTTTTGTACAATACCAAGGATTAAGATGTGAAATCAAAGATGGAATTAACAAAAGAGGGTATAGAGGTGTTTTACGATGATTCAAGCTCCTTTTTATTTTGAAAAGCTTAAATATTTATCATAACTTATTAACTATTTTTTCCTCATTATGAAAATTACTCTTGCAAAAGATTATTTGTATCAACTTTCTATAACACAAATATTTGCTTATTTCAACCCCTTTTTAGAGAAGGGTCATATTGCACGTCTCGTATATAACTGTGAGTAAACAAACTCCATGAAAGCTGCTTACATAATACATATATTTGACTAATTTTCTTGTGTTGTTTTACGTGTGAACAAAATGGATAATAGATAATGATTATATATTTAGAATTTTTATAGCAGATTTTATTCAGAATCCTGGCTAAAAATCGCTCCTAAATTGATATTCAGGTTTAGTGCAAATGACTTTTTGAATACGTTGATTTAATGGCAACAAATAATTTTCAAGTTTTTGCTTCGTGTAATGGTATTAATGTATAATATTCACTTTGTGAATATTATACATCATGCGAGTTTGGTACATAAATTGTTTAAGTGATCATTCGTGCTTAGAATTAATATTAGCATTTATTATTGTAGCAGAGCAGCAACTTTGTTGTGTTTGTGCCCTAATTCTTATGTCTTCATCATTTAACACGCCTAAAATGTTTACTTATTATACTTTATATTGTACTATTGATGATTTGAATTTCTGTTTAAGACATACACGAAAAAGAGAATTTTTAGAAATGGTTCACATTCATAAGAACGAAAAAGCTATAAATGATGAAAAAGATCTAAATAATTTAAGTGAAATTTATAGCTCTATTTTGTAAATTCCAATAAATTTAATATATGAGATGTAGAAACCAAGGAAAAATTAATTCTTATTGGAACAATGTTCTAAGTTGATTTTATCCTTATTTTTATATTCATGATGAAGGTGATCTATAGATCAATATAAATAAGCAAATTGTCAGTGTCAATATCATATTTTGATAAAGACTTAAAGAAAAGTGGAAACATCAAAATTTATCTTTCTTTTATAAACTATCAAAAAAAAACTAATTTTGAAACAGAAGAGACCTAAAACATTTATATATCCAAAAATATGATATTCGTTTACGTAAAATAGTACGTATTCGCCAACAGCAACGTTCTCATGGAACATTATCAGATTATTATTCAGAGAACGTAGCGCACCCAATGCTTTATTTTAGCCTTATGTGGTGTAACATTTAAATGACTACATTAGTTCATTTTTGCAAAGCAATTAAATATACAGGAAGTTTTGTGACCTCTTTATCTGAATCTGAAACAATCAGAAAACATTACATGAAAAATAAAAAAGGAAGAATCACCTCAATAATGGAGGTTTTTTTATTCAATATATACAGTGATTTAGAAAATTTTCAAATGTTTCATCGATTCTTCTTCACAGAAATGTTAACAGTTGTTTGCATAATAGTAGGTTTATTTGGTAGGATATGATATTTTATGTATTGAAAGTTCTATATCAATGGGATTTTTGTTTCAGATATGATTAAATGAAAATAAAACAAGGTTCGAGTTTTAACATATTTTTTACTGTCTAATGTGAAGTTTATAACAATATATTTCGCCATTGCTAGTAAATGTGATCTGAAAGACTTAAATAATTTTTACATAAAAAATCTAAATCTAAATTAATAGCGCTCGTATCAACAAATTTTGTTAGAAAATGGTTAATACGAATAAGAATAATATTGCAATCATGCCAATCAAACTGTTTTACAATGTACCGTCACTGAATCAAAAGTACATTTTACTTCTGATGTCAAATTTATTATAAATAAAACAAAACGTGACGAAATTTAAAAACAACTTCAAACGCATTACTTACAAATGTATATAGTTTCAAAAAATTAAAAACACCATTTTGAGCACAACTACAAACTACAAATTTTAAAATTTTTTGAATAAGATTGAAACAATAATGAATGAAAAATACTATTATTATTGTGAAAAAAGCATCGAGCGTTCAATGTACCAAAAATACGGAACAAAGCTCGTTGTACGAGAAATATACAATAAAGCGCCCCACGCTTTTTTAACAATAATTCTAGTATTTTTCATTCAGTAACAGTAATAAGCCACAAAGGATAGTTACAAGCAAACAAACATACCCACTACAGGTGAAGCTAATATAAAAGTGTTAAAAACATTAATATCTGCAGATCGTACCGAAACAATATAATTAAATGTATAGACTAATTTGGTTATTATCGAGAAGTACATATATATATATATATATATATATATATATATATATATATATATAATTAACTGCTATGTCTAGCTTCTTCAAGAGTTTGTTGAGGCGACAGTGCCCTGAGAGTTCTTACTCATTTACATTCAGCAGATTTCTCTGGTGATAGTTTCCCAGAAGAGTCTTTGCCTGTCTCAGCCCCTGTAGCATGTCCCAATAATTGGTTTTGCTCCTATCTACCTTCTTTTCCAGTGCTTTTTCTATTCTGAAGCTGATACCACACAAGAGTTCGGGTCCCATGAAGAGCTTGTCCGTCCCCGCTTTAGTGAACTTATTACCTATTTCATTTCCCTTCACTCCGGTGTGTCCCGGAATCCATTGTAGGGTAACTTAATTTTTCTGCCGATCAACTTTTCTAGACAATCCGAAACAAGTTTGGATTTTATGATATTGGAGCTTAGAGCTTTAATGGATGCTTGGCTATCGGACAGGATGATGATCTCCTATTCGCGATAGCTCCTCTCTAGATTCTACTGGATACATTTTTCCACAAATGTCTGCTTGGAAAATGCTGGTGTGTTCCCAGACTTTCAGAGTGTTTGGTATTGGGTTCGTACACTTCTATTCTAGTTTTGTCTGTTGCTTTAGATCCGCTTATAACCAAAATTTTTCGACATATTATCCTGTTGCATATCCCAGATTTGGTCATTAATTAAGAACAGTTTTTCTTTGGTGATTCCGTCTCTGAACATTCTATGTGATGTTTTCCCTGCCATGCTTTTCAGTTCATTATGTGGAGAGGTGGGAGATTTAGAATTACTTCTGTTCGGCATGATTTCTCATGACCTTGGTTGCATATAAGCTATCCAGTCTTTCTAACTTGTTCCTCGTGTTAGTCAGACAAGTTTTAGTACCCCAAACCACTACTCCATATTTGGTCTCACAATTTCCGTGTACATCCACAGTAGGATCTTTGTGTTACAACCCCAATTCCTGCCTGTGAAGCTTCTGCACACCATCAGAACTTTTGTCTTTTGACTTTTTCAATTTTATTATCTAGTGTGAGTCTCAGATATTTCCCATGTGTTTTCCAATCGATTACTTGCCTGTCTATGTTGATGGGCTTGAGGTTAAGTTTGTTCTTCCTAGTGAAGGTAATTAGGTAGGTCTTATTCGGGTTGACGTTTAACCCCACGGATCGACACTACCTTTTTTTTATAGTTGAGTCCTTTTTTAACTATGTCACAGAGTATATTCTAAAAGCATTCTTTTACGTAAATGACTATCTGCATATCCCTGACAGGATTTTTGCTTTTATGTATGGGGCAACTCGCTTCGTATGCTATACCCACCCTTATGAGCTGACCATTACTTTCATCCTTCGGATTCAGGACTTTCCATTGTGAGATGTAAGTCTCTCATTCTGTGCTTCTATTAGCTGTAGAAGCAGTTTCTTCCTCTTCTTCACTCCTAGGTAAAAAAAAGTGTCTCCTCCACCGAAAGTTGCTTGTCGGCACTGAGAACAGTCTCAGCGAACGCCTTTGGTAGAATAGCCACTCTCACGTGCTTGACAAGAGCCGCGTATGTACCCTTCTTAGAGTTCGAAACTGTGTATTTGCCTGCTTATTCTCTTTTCTTTTTCTCCAGATTTTGGGTTGAGGTGGTCCATTTCCCGTGAGGTATTCTCATTTGGGAGATGGAGGGTTTCTTAACTTTTTTATATCACTTGACCTCCACTATTCACTTAAAGTATAAATAGTTTTATTGTTCAAGCGTGTTTCTAGCCCAATTCAAATTTTTGTAATGTTAATAAATATGGTAATATTTATAATTTTCATATTTCTATAATTTTGATCATTGGATGGGAGTTTGAGCAAATATTTTTGATATTTAAATTGAAAGCGTTTACATCTATAAGTAGAATGGTGTAATGTAATACTAATAATAGTAATTATATAATTGTAACAATATGTCCAATTAGTAAATATTTACCAATTCAAAAACTACTACTACTAATTAACTGTAACTGAGATAAATATTTAAATTAGGGGAAGAAGAGAGGGACATTGTAGACAATATAAGAATACAGTGGTATCAACAGAATATTATTGCCACATACACCAGATTCTAATCATCTAACTAAATTCTATGAGCAACTAATACCTTCGCAGTTGTGCTACTTCTCACAACCCTGAATCAGTTATTGCTAGATTATGCATTAAAAGGCGAGACAGCGGTCGGGACTTAATCAAGTTTCACGCAGCCTATCAGCAAGTTATTATAGGAGTAGGAATTAATGAGGAACCCGTTAAATTATATAAAGCTATTAAAAGATAAAATTCGGGTAGGGCACAGTATTACATCAAAAAGACCAGCAAAAATCATAGAACAATACCAGAAAATGCTCTCAGAAAACAAGTTAGTCATAAAACAAATGGTAGATAGTATAGACTTTGTGATAAGATAGAGGAACATACTAGCCACTTACCAGATGTAGCCTGAAGACATCCATTGGTCTGTATTCAACGCAATATATCTATAGTAACAAGTACATCAATATTATGTGAGATACTGTAGTAATAAGTGAGGAAAAAATACTGGCAAATACACTGGATATACACAAAAAGTGGTGCCCCTTATTATTGGAGCATTGCGGATGATGTAACACAAATTTGAAAATATAAATAGATACGATTCCAGGTGAACAATTCATGTATAGGTGAAAACTGTCCAAATAATAAGATATGTAATTAATTTAACATCTTAACTTGTTAAGAGCTGATATTCATTCATTTTACTGCCAATTCTAGAGCAAAGCAAAAATAAACAATTTTAATAATAATTATATATTCACAGAAATTCCTAGGTTTTTCTTTCTATCCAATTAATTGTTTTCCCTGTGTATACTTTCGTTCAAAATGCAAGCGACTTTAAAATTCCTTGAAGATATTTTGATATATTTTAAATGATTCTGCGTATACAATACTCACTCTTTTAAATTATCCCTATTTAGATTTTATATAACCGACGTCTATGATTGGAATGAAACTTGACTGGACACGGGACTGGCTGAACCGGTTATGCTAATGTTGGTGGTAACGTTCGATCTGATGTTTCTCCGTTTCGTTTGCGGGATCTCAACCACAAAAATTTATATAAACTATGTTAACCTGCTGTTAATTAACCGAAGGTTACTTTGTATCCTGCCTGAGTTCTTAGAGCTGCCATCATAGCGCAATATCGCGAATTTTAAATTCCTCAAAAATTCATTATCTATGTAATTAATTATATATATTTTGTACCATGATGCAGATTTGTCATTATTTCAAAAATTTGAAATTGGATAAAAAATATGATTTCCATTTTATAGACAGTACAAGGAACAAAGCAAAAAATAATAGGGGCCAATACTTATGAAATTGGGTATATATTTTCTAATGATCATTGGTATACAAAAAGTTAACTCCAGCAGGTTATCTAAAATACTAATAGAAGTAAAATACTGAAAATAAAAGAATGGTAAAAATTTCTAAATATGATATTAAAATAGTAAGAGGCGCTTTTATGACAAAACATAGAAAGAAGGCAAATTCCAACCAAAATAAAATTAGCTAACAAAATTAAATTTTTCACTGATTTTCAAATTTACCATAAAAATTTTTTCAATAGCTTGAATTACTCTGTTTTTGATTTTCATCAGTTAAGCGTATATATTAATCGATAACAGGCGTGTTAGATTGGTATCTAAAGTTTTTGCGTTAAAAGTAGTTCAAAGAGTTTAAACAATCCAAATAATTTTTGCGGAGAATAAAATGAGAAATCATGGGCTCCCAATTGTGTTTTCAAATCGTGTCTGGAATATTTAAGATCATCGAAAAATTGTAAAAGAAGTGCCTTTAAATTTAAACAAATAAAATCGAGCTGAATGCGAGTATCCAAGTACTAAGTGTGTTCAACGTCCAATGCAGCGCTCACCTGACTCTTCAGTGCTTGAGAATATATCTGAACCATTAGAACAAGACATTGAGGAATCAAAAAATGATGCTGATTTTGAGCCAAAATACTTCTCTCAAAATGAATTAGATGTTCTTGAAAGAAATTTAAATCTTTCTAAACAAGTTTCGGAATGGTTAGCATCAAAATTCTTTTCCTCAGACACTAAAATAAGTTTTATCATGATAGGGATAAAGAATTTCCTTGTTATTTTTCCGAAGAAAACATTATTACCTTTTGTTCAGATATCCATAACTGTAATACTGTAATACAAATTTGTCTCGATACAAAAATGGAAAACATTCATGTCGGTCAAGAAAGTGGTAACACTAAATTTTCCTGTTTTATATATTTTGAAGGCAGTAAAGCTAAACAAGAGAACTGAGTAACAAAAAGCAGGAAACTGTATTATTACTAGATGAAAACGGAAGCTGATTTTCTCCCATTTGCAAAAAATTTCATCAGCTCACTATAAAAAATTGAAGCTGGTATTTTTGGTGGCTCCTAAATTAAACAACATAGGAGAGACCGTAGATTCAGAAATTCTATGACTGAGTTTGAAATAAAGACTTGGACAACTTTCATCTCTGTGATGTAGAATTTTGTCGGAAATAAAAAGTCTGAGAATTATATTGAGCTTGTAAAAAACCTTCTGCTACAATTGCAAGATATGGTGTGAAATTCGAGCATAAAACTACTTCTTCCATAGTCACCTGGAGAGGTTTTCGGAAAATTTGGGAGAAATGAGCAAAAAGTAAGGAGAACATATGCATCAGAACTTATGTAAGAGTGCTGCCAGGGCTTCTGTGAAACGTATATGATGTCTGACTATTGTCGGTTTCTGATATGTTATTTTCTAAAGTCACACATCAGAGAAAACCATCAGTTTTTTGGCAAAGCTAAAACTCAGACTCTACAGCTGACAAAAATCTTCTAATCTTATTTTTGATATTTTTTATATCTAAACTAGTGTAATGATTTAATTTTCAGGGAGGAATGAGAAATTTGTGGTACTGTTTTTGAATATGGGTAGGAAAATAAAATATGAAATTGATTAGACACATGCAATAAGAGTGGAAACATCAAAAAAACATAGAAAATAAAAGTATTACATTTTCAACAATACAGAAGGTTAAAGAAGCATTAGCAATGTCCTTTCATTATCCTTCTATTTTTCTCCCTAAAAAGTTTTATGATAACTGTGATCCAGAGAAGACCAAATATTTTTCGATAATATTTCCTGGTACAGCTTTAGCAACAATTACTTAAAACATGGCAAAAATTATTTCAATCATAACAACGCATAAAGAATCACAAACTAGTATCAATTAAACTTCAGAATTTGAAGCAATACTATATGCATCGAAGTATATAGGTACACGACAAAATGCTTGAAAGTGGGAAATACTTTTTAATAAAAAATTCCGAATTTATGAATAATAGAAAGTATATATTATAAAGGGATGACACCCAGATTAAAACTAATCATGGAGAAAGTATTAACGCCAAAGAGTATCTACCAAAAGTGATTTTGAATATAACATGCTCAAATTGTCCATCATGTTATTTGTGTTGCAAATCGTTATTTTAATATTTAATATTAATAATTCTTATAATGGCCGACCAATATATCCATAACACGTTTTCTTCCTAAAAATGTAGTAAACATTCAAAAGTTTGGAAAAATATATTTTATTCTATATTCGTTGGAAATTGATTTTTCATAGAGCTATTTCAAATAAGTTTCAAGTAGGTTTTTTATAAATAAAAATTTTTAATCTGAACTAACGAATATTTCATATTCCATTTAATAAAAGTTATTTTCTCAAAACCAAAAAGCGTTATTATACCATTCAACGTCTCTCAAATTAATTTCTGAAAGGGTAAAATTATATTATTATTGACTGATGCTTGGTATTCATTTCGCTGAGCATATATTCATTCTGAACAAGCTATGCTTTTCTAACACTGCTATTCCACAAAGAAAGGAATATATCATGCAACAACCGTACAATCCCGATAAACAAACCACGTATTTTGGAGTCGCTACACACTTTCATTAGTAATTATCATGCTTTATTGAACTCATCAGTACCCATTGTTACTCTTTATAATTGACTGCGCACCCTATTTCTATAGATGGCATTTTTGATTTTTCATATCTTCGTTTGAGCTCATTGATTAAAACAGCGGAGAAGTGAGGAAATTTCACCTCCCTTTCGAAAAATGTGAGAAAACTTTTGTCTGAAAATCGCTACTTTCTGCTTTGAATCTTGCAAATCTCTAATTAGAGGTGTAAATAAGAATTGTCTAGTCAAAGATAGAAATCGTCAAAATCCCTTAAAATGACGTTTCTATATCAACGTCTCTTTTATCATTTCCATTTATTTTTTTGAGTAAAATTTGCTTGATGCGCATTTAAGGACATATCTATAACGAGTTGAAAATATAAATTCTCCACTAAAATCGCACTATATATCCAACATTCTCATTTAATTTAAAGTAAGTATATAAAAAAATATGAGTAGAACAATTTCAAAATCCAAAATTCATGGAGATATAATTACTAATATTATAGAATTGAGAAGGATAGTATTTCATATTTATTATGCATCATATACAATACATTAATTAATTAATTTACACGACCTATTCTTAAAATTTTTAGGAATAATTCATGTTAGTGATTCGTTTAAAATATGCCTCAAAATCTCCGTCACTGGTTTATCAAGAGCGAACTCGTATCGACGGCTAAAGTCAGCCTCCCGCGCTCAGCCATTGTGCCAACCACTAACCACTATAGGAATGCGGTCTCTGTCTTCGTTTAGGCTGTAAACGTAATGTGGTTCAATGCAGCCCAAATGGACATGAATTTCAAACCGGCCGATGCGGTCTTCTATACGGAAGAATCGCCCTTCTACGTCGACAGTGCTTTAACTTTTTTTAACATTATTTTTTAGTAACCCACTACAATTCATTGTAGGTAATAGTAAAAGCAATTAACAGGTTTTCTTATGTTGAAAACGATGAGACTATACGTGATGAAAAATATAGTAAACGGCATATTATTTTGTTCATAATCTAACGTGACATGCCAATATTTTGATTCCTGCTAATAAAAAATACTTAATTCTGACCATCTGCAAAAGTTATTTAGATGTATACAAGGTCAATCCAAATTCAAATATTAATAATTTTTTCATAATCTTTGTTATAATCAAGGACCAGGATCGTATAATTCATACTTTACTTTTCTTACAATTATTGAAAAAATAATTTACGTTTTTTTTTATACAAATAATCAACAATATCAAACAACTATAAATTAATCTAATTTAATTAGATTAACAAATTTTCAGAGTAAAAATCAGAGGATCTCGTTGGCCACTCTATTGTGCTCCTTCTTGTAATCCATGTGTTATGGAAAAAGTAATTCCTAACAGCACAACTAGAACATTGTAATGCTGCAACCAAAATGTACTAATATATTTACCAACTGTATTTATTATTGCGTAAACTACTTGATTTCTCAACATATCTAAATATTTGACCGTTCAAATTACCTCAACTTTTAAATGCATTTGTGTTATATGTTTCTGCACCTATCTGGTATTAGTATCCTTTCAATATCTACAATTGTGGCGGTTAACTGTACCATTTACTTTGAATTGTGATTTCACGAAATTCCATTATGCGGCCATGATCACCTTTAAATAATTCACGTGTAGAGTTATTGTATAAGGACAAAACTTATTCTTCTTAATAACGTTACAGATGAATTCTACACTACATCATATACGGTCTTTCGTTGGCCAGTTTTAGGGCGATTTTTAATTGAACCTATTTCTCTGATAAGTTTCGCAAGTCCCCCAACTGGTGTTTTGGTAATTTGGTTGCTATTTAAATACATATCATTAAATAAGTTTTTTTTAAATATACAGCACTTTTATAATCTACTCTTTGCTAGTGGAATAGTTCTTTATCACATCTTTGATTAGAAGGATGTTCAGATAGTTATGAATTGTTTAACTACTAACGTACCAGTGGGTTCTACTCAACATGCAGCCCTAAGTACTTGACATTTGATTTTATCAGAATAGGATTATTATTGATGAACATTTGTGGCCAAACAGATTTTCTTGCTGTAAATATTATTTGCTATTATTTACTGGCATTGACGTTAATTTTCCACTGATGGAGCCAGTTTTGTAACAAATTTTGATAATTTTTGTACTTTTTTGCAGCTACAGTTAGGTATCCATCTGTTGCCATGATTGGGTCGTATACAAAGGTTGTTATGAAGATATCGTCTGTGCTGTGAATATCAGATACAGAAATGGGCCTAGAACCCTGAGGTATTCCAGATTCTATCGTATGGTAATTTGAGTAGGTATCTTCGACATTGACTTGAAAGTAGTAGTCGGTCATATACGATTTTAAAATAAAGTATAGTTGTTCCGTTAAATGTAGTTTCAGTCTGTAGAGAAGACCATCATGCCAGACTCTGTCGAAAGCCTGTTGTAAGTCGAGAAGTATTCCAGCACACACTTTTTTTTTCTTATACGGTTGTTTTATTTATATTAACTATCCCTTTTGACATTATTGGGACGAGGCTTATAGGACGATATGAACTTGCTTCTATTACGGATTTGCCAGGTTTTTTAATCATAACCTGGACATATTTCCATTGTATTGGATAGTATCGGAGGCATAATATACTATTACAGATTTTTGTCGAACATATGACGGGGTAAATGTCATCAAAGGTAGAGATAATTGGCATGATGCTTCAAGATAACTTTTTATATTTTAATCGCTATTATTCGTACGAGCCCATGTCATATCTGATTTCAGTTAAGGTGAGTTGCTTACTGTCGGTCGATTAAGTTTTTTTGTAACTTTCTAAATAGAATGATCTTCACGAGAAAGGCTCGAAACATGAGTCTGGAAGAATTCATTATTTGCCTCATATAGTGCTCTATTTATTCTGTGACTTATTCTGTTGAAGTATGTTTTGTTTAAGGGATTTCTAGTGTGTTGCCATATACGTCAAGCTCTTCTTTTTTCTCCTCCAACTTCTCTTATGTGAAGAAGAATCTTATAGTTTTCTTGTACACTTGTTGGCGTTGTGGTGTTGCTTCCCACCCTGCTTTTTGTACAACTATAGTCTACAGCTTGCTCAATATCTTTAATCTCTTCTATTCAGATATATACATGTTTGTATTTATTAGATTAGAATATATATTAGAATTATATATTAGATTTATTAGATATTATTTGTTAGCTTAGGTAGTGTTGTTCTCCATATTACATGTGTGCTTATAGTTATTATTTGACTATGATCTGATGTTAAATTGAAGTTTGACTATCTTACACTGTGGATGTCACCTATTCCTTTTATTATAGCAAAGTCTGCCAGATCTCGAATCTTTTGACGTCCGTAGACCAGTTTGTTGGCTCACCCTTTGATAGATAGTTCAGGTTATTTTGTTGCAAAATAGACATTAGCGCTCGATCTTTAGGCCCATGTGGTGTGTTTGGCGTTTCAGTCTCCTACAACTAGAAATTTTGAACCAAAAGTTTGAATGAAATGACGATATTCTTCAGTTGATAGGGCTGTAAATTGCTGCTACGATGAGAGGAGAAGTATTTGTTTTGAATTTAATTATTTGAATTTTATCTGTGATATAAGGCTCAGTGCATAATGTTTAATATTGGATTTAATACTAACAGAAGATCCTGCACGTGCTCCTCCATCAGCATGGTTTGCGTAGTACACAATATAGTAAGGTATTTCAATAATCGTTTTTTGTATAGTGTGACTTTCAAAAATTAAAAGGATATCTACTTTATTTGTTTTTAAAAATAATGAAATATTTTGTTGATGACTGTGGTTAGCATAGTTAAAATCATACTGTTTTGGTTTAAAAGTTCAGGCGATGATGGCGACTCTATAACTGACTCTATCTCCCCGTCACAGTGTGTACAACTTGCTAGTATGTTTTTGGATTATTACAGTCTTTTGGTTTTGTGCAATATGTTTTAGTATGACCAAAATCTTGGGATCGTATGTATTGTGGTGTTGTGAGAAGTTCATCTCCTCTTTTTCCTCCCAACCTTTCTATATAAATTTGTGGCTCTCTTCATTAAATCGCTCCAGATGACCGAGACACTGTATTCGTTCAGTTTTATGTAACATTTATTATGCCTTTTTCTGCAGCACTTACTTAAATCTAAATTACTCCTAGGTTCTCAAATATACTTTATTGGTCCATATATTTTTCTTAGAATTTTAGTAGGGATAACGCTTCTTATTTCTTTCGTTTGCATTTTTTCTTCATAAACAAATTTTTAATAATTCTAATTCAAACGTCTAAATCTTTAGAACTACTTAATATTATGATGTCTTGACTTGATTATGAAAACTAGAATTGGTTTTATAATAGTGTTTCAGATAAAGGTGAAAAAATTATATGTACAGGATATTCGTGCATTAATAAAAAAATATAGTAATGTTATTAGTTTCTTTGAGGAAAGTAGCTGAGAGATTATATTTAAGGGGTGGCCAACCTTAGGTGAGGTGGCATTTTGGGGTAACTTGCAGTCGATTCAGAATGTAGCTCAGGTTTTTGATGTATTCTGAAGTAATTTTAATCGAATTTCGACATCTAATAGATTTATCCATCTGAAATACGATTGGTACGAGACTTAAAGCAACCGCCAACTTGAACTAATACATTAATCTGCTATTCAATAATTGTATTTTCCACTACCTATTATTTAGGTGGTAAGTAAATAGACACTATTGTAAATACTGGAGTGAAATTAACAATTATTTGTTGGAAGTCATGCCCAAATGCAAATATAGACTTACTTCCCAGTCTGGAGTATCATTTGTTTATTTAACCAAATGTAGCACCATCACATGTTATTGTATTGATCCTTCACTTTTTTAATAATGGCAAGTACAGTCATCTGTTCAAATCCTTTAGATTTTGTTCTCCAGGATCACTTGAAATTGATGGTATTTTCAACATAAACTCATTTTATAGAAAATTTACGTCATGAAATAAAGCAAACTTGGTGTTTTTATTTTTAAAAAACGCATTAAAGTATTTTTTCAGAATTATGGATTATTATTATGAGAATATATTTTACCATTTTCACAAATATATGTAATTAGTCAATATTAAATGTAAGATACTTTTCATTGATTATTTTATTAATTAAAGTACATTTGATTTGGTACAAAAATATTTATTTAATTAAGATCTGAGTAAAATCGTTCTTAATGATAATCATTGAAGACTAAAAAATAACACAAAACGACCTCCTGTCTATTACGGGGATCCCGCCTATAAGAGGATTCCTCTTCTGCCCGCGGCCATTCTGACTGGTTGTTCTCTTAAGTTAGACAGATGAAAAAAGAAACAAGACACACGATTATTACAAGCGTTTGATGGCTGCTTGCTAGGTTGTTGGGTTCTTTGGTATGTACCATGGTTGTACATACCAATACTTGGATGGGATTTCAAATGATTTCTCAATAAAGAAGTGCATGTCATTTATATGAAAACACACAAAAAACCATAGTATTTTCAATTTCCGTTTAATTTGAAAGAAAAAAATATATATGAATATTTAAAATTGGATGTATATGATTTAGAATGTTTTAGAATAGCATGTTTATATATTATGTATGTAGTAGAGTTTATCAAAGATTAATTAGTATCTTGGAAATTTTTTAAATATTCTACAGCATTGTTGAATAGTCCAGAAAATTCTAAAATACTATAGAATATTCGATAAAATATAAAACGTTACAAAGTTACCAAAAGAATTATAAAATGTGAAAGGTCTGTAATAACGTTAATAGTTACTCACCGAAGTTCAATACCGTGTCACAATCCTGCTCCGGTACAAATATTATATATATATATATATATATATATATATATATATATGTATATATATATATATATATATTGATTTTAGGTCTCTTCTATTTTAAACTAGTTTTTTTTGATAATTTTTAAAAGAAAGATAAATTTTGTTTTGACGTTTCGACTTTTCTTCAAGTCTTTATCAAAATATGATATTGACACTGACGATTTGCGTATTTATATTGATCAATTTGTGAATATCAAAAAAAAATAAATTTGAAAATTTAGTATTTAATTCGTATATATTTATATCCAAAAATATTGAACCCAATTCCAAAAGAAAAAACAAATATTTTTGATGCTTCTAAGGATACTCACTTTAAAATACAATTAGTAACATCACTTTTCTATAAAGTAACCTCAAAATTGCTAATTATCGATTTCGGTGCGTACATTTTGTATACAATTTGGAACTTTCTCTTAATGAACAATGTACTATAAACCTCAATTCATTATTATGTCAAGATAATAAGCAAGCACTGCTAAACATTAACATGATAATGTCAGTTACCCAAGAGTTATTCCAGAATAATAAATAGGTACACCAGTGACATGAATATTCTCTCGAAATATTAACCTGAACTACTAAAATTATTATGCTAAACATAATAAAACTCGTCAGTTTATAGTTCATACTTATTGTTAGTATTGCGTCTTAGCTGAAATTATTAACTAAAGAATCATTTAGATTGTGTCATATTGAAAAAATATTTTTCATTTGCTACCACAATTAAAATAAATACAAAAATTTAACAAAAATGTACAAAAAGGAGTGAGAAGCAAAATCTAAAAAACAATGAAATAAACAATAAAAACAAGTACTCATCAAGACTGCAATTTCTGGGATACTTGAAAAAAGCAAATATTTTAAAATGTAGGAAATTAGAAATATTGACAAGTAATGCCAGTTCTTACTCTTGTCAATTGAATAATATTAACAATACGATGGTCATGTTAAAAGTCACGTCAAAAGTAAATCGTACTACATTATTTGGGCATAAGTATGAAGTGCGATGCTGCTATAGTGATGTGAACTTCTATCTTTACTTCTGTTTGTTTCATGGTAAGAAGTCAACATATTCAATATTAATCAATAACGAAATGACCTTGCAAATATTTCAAATTTTGTTTTTTGTAATATTATACGTATTTTACAACAACCCCTTCGATTTTTAACAACATTCTACCTAGTAGGGCACTTTACTAAAGCATCTGTTTTTATAAGATTAATAGTGAAGGGACACTTGCGGTGTGGTCGAAGAAACTGACCAGTGGGTTAACGTTGAGGTTTTTTTTAATTTTCAAGGTAGGATAAAAGTATGCAGGTAGCACAGTTGGTGACGTCACTTCAAAGTCATAGTCGCTGACCTGTAGGTTTAGAAGGGATACTTATCTATTTAAATATAAAAATTTCTTTATGATTGAAATTGTGATGGTGCTGGAAAGAAAATGATAGATGGTACCAAAATTACGAATTTCATGATATAAAGAATTTTGATATGAAAAAAAAGTGCAAATGTTAATATGACATGATTTGTTGTTTTGAAGGATTGATTTATTTTTGTGTGAGTCGATTGAAATCATAATAATTTTATCTTATCTCATTCTATTGTTTGCCAGAACTTAGTTTTCACTATTATGCTTACCTTCTTTTTGTAATACTTCTAATACTCTTTTCTTCGATATTAGTCTTGATATACGCTCCTAATTTTTTCCAATAATCATTTTCACATATTTTTTTTATTTTCATTGAATATTAGATTCGCGGCTTAGTTGACCCTGTAGTTCATTAGTATCCCAAAGTATTTCTCTTGTCGATGTAAGTTTCTTCCAATCTATAACGGAGTAAAAACATAGCCTTATATTCTTAGTGATAGATCCAATTTGATGTTTTTTCCAGAATTCTTAATAACCCTTTTGAATAATAATATTCTTCTTTATATTTCAATTATCAAATCCTTTTTTTTTATATGCACGCACTTGCTCATTTCAAATCCTTTACTATATCCTTAAATATGACTAGTTTTGCAGTTAATATGTGCTAATATTTCTTAGACGTATTTTTTCCAATTTAATTAGTTTTTTATATGCTTAAACAGAAAAATACTGTCTAAATTCTACTTACCTATTTTCAAATATCTTTGATAAATGCCATATTTATTTTTTTTTCATACTTTTATTTGTATAATCATTGACTACTTAATATTGATGAAAATATAACGCAAACGTATTTTTCCCATATGAGGTTAATTAATATCAGCAATAAAACAAAAAATATTGTGATTATATTTGAATTATAAAATCTAAAAATATTCTGTAAATAATCAAAAGCCCTCGTATGAGCTGGCCCTGCATAGGGGTTAGAATAAGTGAGTTTAGTTCATCCCTAGCCATAGCTGGAGAAACACGTAGGTACAACTTTTAAAACATACCAGTGCTTTATAAATAAATCGCGACTTTTGGTTAATTTCGTTCCTAAATAATGCCTTGAGACTAGAAAGTTTGGCAACATAGTGACATATAGGCTTGGCTTTTGAAACTGGTTTTCCTAACGACAAACTTCGAGAAGTGGCCGACGACCGAACACTGATGAGGAAAGCAAATCGTCCCACTTGCTAAAGAAACACTCGCTTGATCAGTTCTTCATGTGCGACAGAAGATAAAGTTACAATCTCGAACTATGCAACAGACTTCAGTGCGGATTGTGCCGGCGCGCAACATCATGTGGTTTATAAATTAATGTGCTTAATGTATTCAATATTTTTGGAATAAACCCACGTGTTTTTTCTGGTAATTAAATGAAACTGATATTTTCTTTGGTTATCTAGCTGTATGAGTATTTTTGACATCATAAAGCTAGGTTACCGGAGTTAAAACCAGTTTCCATACTGCAGCGTATTCTTCAGAACTAGGTAAAAAACTTATTTTATTAACTATAAAGCGAAATAATATATATTCGTACTCTTATTGATGGAACGAATATATGTATTAACATAATATTAACTAATTAACACTAACAGATTCATTAAATTTATTAATAGTAGACTATTTGATGCTAAAGATCCGGTTGCTGTATACGTACATTTGATGTCCATCCGTATTTGGTCAGGATACCGACAATCATATTCTGAAAAAAAAATACTTTTATTAGATATACGTATAATTAGAATAACCATTCCGACATAGTTTTTTTAAAAATTTAAGATTAGTCATCTACTTCATAATTAGAAACGCAAATATTTTTTAAATTTCATTAGAAACGCTGTTATAATAACATGTACATATGTTTATAATTCCTTAAACCCATAAGTTTTCGAATAACTTCTAAAAAATAGAAAGAAAATATTAGCTGTCAGAGGTAGACTACACGATGGTGTTTTAAAAATTTCTTAAAGATTTTGATGGTTAGTTTTACATTGTGAAATTTATCCATAGTATCGAAATCAAACGATACATATTTGAAAAAATCAAGTCACGCAACAAGTGGATGTTACATATATCCATATTTTCACATTAAATCGTGGTTTTATCGACACTGATCACGTGTACAGCAAATAATTTTTGCCGGTTAATCATACAGACGCATATAGGTATATAGGTTTTAAGTTTCAATGATAATTTGATATTTATTATATTGTATGTTTTAACTTACAGTTGTTGGTTTATATTTGGTATATTTAAAAAAATCGTTCAATTATGTATTTCATTCTATATGTTTACATTGTTCTGGGAGATGAAGTTTTGGAATATTCTATTTACGAAAAATACGATCTCAGGATTTATATTTTCAATAAGTCTTCCGAGAATTAATAATAATTTTTATCAAAAATTTTCATATAGACACGTTTCATATTACAAATGATACTTTTTGGACTCCACTATTCATTACTTCTATATATACTAGTTTCTGAATCTTTTCTTACTTATTCTCAAATTAGATCAAAGACTTTTTTTTCGATAATTGGAGATGTTTTCCAGCATTTGTCAGATTTCTTACATGAATGATTCGCAGTAAATATTTCTTTCCACTTCTTACTCCATCCTACACCATTTTACTAGTGATGATTACAATCAATGTCCATTGGAGAATGTTTGGAGTCTCCATCTCCAGAAAAAGACATAGGATATAATCGTCTTCTCATAAAAGTGTAGCATCCAGACCATAACATATTATCCTGCACGCAAAGCTGGAAACTGTGAAGCTGCAACTTATTATTTTGTCACCACTTGAACATGAGTTGGTAGACATTTAATCAATGCATGGATGAATTCACAAGAACAGAAGTAGAGGAACTTACTTAGGATGAAGTCAACTGATTAATTATATGAACTTTTAATGAATTTTATCTTGCTTTTTCGTTAAATCATCTATCTATTTATGTTATTGATTGAGCAAATTGTAAATCATATAATTATATAATAAAGTGTGATATCCAATAGTTTTCTTTTATCCTCATTTAGGGTTATTTATTCTAAATTATTCGATTGTCTACAAGAATACAACTTTTTTGACTTAGGGACGAATTTTTTGAAATGCTATTATAAAAAACAATTATTTCTAAAATGAGTCACCAAATACGTTATTAGATTTTTGGAAAAAGTTTTTTTTATTTCATTCTATTCTATCTAAATCTATTCATAGGTAAATTATCCAAATACATCTCTAATTTGTTTTCCGTATAATAATAATTTAATTTCCGTATAGTGTTGTGCCTTGACACAATTTCACTTGTTTTATTGTTTATGATTATAGGTAAGTATAAAATACAACGATTTTCAACAGCAAAATAAATATAATCTTATATGTAGTTGTATATCGTAGATATATCTACATTGGAAACGGATGAAAACTGAAAATGAATAATAATTTGTTGACGATACATGAAAACACAAAAATCTCTTTGCAGCATGCAATGATTTTATTGGAGTTGTATATGACTGATTCGAGGTAAAAAATTGTTCGCGGTGCAACATCTACCGATATGATTGGATAATTTATGATGATATAGTCTGCACATACAACAATAATATATAATGGCTTACATAATATATCCTATCATTTTTTTATACTACACCAAGTTTGAAGTCTTTACATAGTATCATTCTTTCTACATATAAGAACGGACAATATTATTTGCCTTCATAAATATTTAACAAGAAAGCAACAACAATGCCTTAGATCTAAAATTAATGATTTTTAAGATACATTAGCATATAAACTATACACTACTCAGAAAATGATATTCTGATTCTAGACAAGAAAGAACAGAGAACAGGGTAACCCAAACTTGCTCAACACGTTGCTGTCGTTCATTCAACAATGGTGCGTTGTCCCAACTAAACTGAAAGGTAAGAAATAAGCAGGATAAGTTTCACACGAACTTTTTAACTACTACCGATATTAAAACAATCCTAAAGCGTAAAGTGTTTAATTTATGGGAGATCAAATGGTCAACATCCACACACAAACTTCGTGAAGTGAAAGACTCAATAAAACCATGGTCAATACTACCGAAAAATCGCAGAGATGAAGTTCTTCTAACACGTCTGTGTCTGTGTATCATAAATTTAATTTAACAATTATTCATAGACAAAATACTTAATCCTTACTAAATCGCTAATAACTAATATACGGTTGATACGAATTTTGTAATAAAAAAAAAAGTTTCACACGCACTTTCAAACGAAAATTGTGCTCTTTGTTTAATACCAAATTGATGAAAAATCTTGAGTTATATAAACAAAAAATACCCACTGCACCGTTTAGAATAATGTCAAATGCCTGGTGTCATAAAAAGCAAACGGTAATGTCATACAACATTAACAATGACATATGCAGCAATTGCTTATAAAACCGCACTAGAAAACCATCTTGTCTTTCACCACGAATATACATTGAAAGATATGCTTGCATGCAAAATTTACCAACTGACAGGCGTATACAATTAATGTCGATTTGAATGACTTGGGTCAAAATTGAAGCGACGATCATTTTCTATAACGGCAAGTACTTTGCTAGAGGGCTTAACTGCCTACCAAGCGAATGCCATAATATACAATTTGTTACATGACAACCGACCTGTTAAAGTTTTTCGTTAAATATTTTTGCTATATCGTTAATTAATTACCATGGGCAGTAGTCACTTCACAAAACCTTTTGTCTTTTTCTATTGATTTTCCACGATAAAAATGAATTTCGATAACTGCTTTTTTATTCGCACTTTTGCGTTTGTGAGTGTTAATTTGATTAATTCAGCCAAATGCGTTACAAATACATTCTGTTTGTTGTAAATGATAATTCAGTTTATAGATTATTAGACCGTAGCTGACTTTAATAAAACCAAGTATTTAGTCAAAAAACGACCTTGTATTTCCTGTTACGCTCTACAGAATTAAATGCTTACAAATTAAAATAACTACTTGTAACATGGGTAATTTTACTCGAAAGAACAAATATTATGCTATATAGAGGAAATTTCCATTTCTCGGGAGTATTTTTTAGAATTTGTGATTTTATTTTTCTTGTATGTATAGATACTAGTTTTTCATTATAGTTATACATAGTTCCTCATATCTTTGTTTATATGATAGGGGGGAGGATAATGCAACTTGTGGTGATATGATCAATTAACTTTTTTTTACAAAGCCTGTACTTGTATGAATTTGGGATATTTGGAATGCATTTTTTGTGTTTTTGGGTATTGATGATCGGATCAAGTTATATAAAATAAATAAAATCATAAAAACGTATTTTCTCCATGGATAATTTCATAGATGAGGCGTGTTTCGACTATGTGGTTGGGTCAATTAGTTTGCATGTATGTTTTGTAGTGTGTCAGTTTTATAATGTGATTTCAAATAACTAGTCATTGTGTTGTGGTCAAGCGATATAAATATTTCCTTATTCATTTTTGAAACCTACCTTTATTTATTCATTTCACTCTTTCTTGATGAACAGGACAACTTTTTGCTTTTGCTCCAAAATATGATTGAAGAGTATATATAGTTCAACTTTGTGAGAATCATAAATATCATTATAGTTTCATATATTTCGGTTCATTGTTATCACCAAAATTCCTTCTATAAATATTTTCAACGTTGATGGTTGGGTTTATTGGATATCTTTGATGATGATGATGATGATGAATCAGATCGGAACAACTTAATAATTGTTTTTTTTATAAACAACATGTTTAACAATGATATAGGGTGGGTAGTAAGCAATGAATAGTACTGCACTGTTCCATTCAACACTAACGACTTGGTATATATTTAAAAGATGAGATATATACCATTAGGCAGTATTTACGATTAACGCTCCCAGGCGACTTGACTTTATTCCACATTTCCAAGTTTAAAAAGGCGTCTGAAACTCAGCCATGTATTGTTTTAAGCATCAACAGAATTGTTCCTATGTTTAACAAGAAATAATTCGAAAAGTATATTACATTACAAATAAATCTTTTTTTAGTGTGGAAAACCCCGAACTCATTAAATATATCATTAATAATTCACGTTTTGAAAGCCTTAACATTTAATTACATGGGAGCATATTTTACCTCCTTAGGCTCGTCTGAGAATTCAGAACAAGTTTCAAGGCAGGTCAAATAATATTTCATAATGAAACGATCAATGGTTTGAAATAAAATAAAACTTCTTGACGTTTTAAAAAATAAAGAAAAATAGAAGTTTGAAGAAAAAAACATTGCGGGTGAGATAGCCATTTAATATGATTATAAAAATATCAATCCATAATACAATGTTTTATTGAATACATGAGCTCATTAATTATATGGAGAATATTAAGTGGAAAATGTTGATTGCCAAATGTTTTCTTCTGATATTTGAAAAATCTTTTACTTGCAAATTAGTTAAAAATCAAAAAATGCTGTTCTAAATGACAAGTCACGAGATACAATTTCATTTGAGTTGAAGCTATTAGATAACAGATAAACGTCAATATATCTAAGTTACCAATTGTGCGAAATAATACTAATATATATATATATATATATATATATATATATATATATATATATATATAATATATATATAATAAAGGATTTCTACTATTCACCACTTAAATAATTTCGAAAATCAATATTTCGTGAATATATTTCGCTGTTCTTTAAAGGGGAAAACAACTATCTTCCTGGCTAATGCCTCGACGAATATTGAATTACAACCCCTCCGAAGAGCGTGATGTAAATCGACCTTTTTGTCGATATTAAATGGCTAGCAATTGCGAAATTTTCGAAATACTGATGTTCGAAATTATTTACTATGGACTGCACTTGGGAGTTGAAATTATGGTTATTAAAACCTCATCCTTGGGATATAAGATTTTGCATTCACGTCACTGTTCTTCCGAAACAGTTATTTAATCTATGGGTAAAAATCCGCACTTTCATATATCTGTCTACGTTACTCTCGTATCAGATTTTAATAGAATTAGATAGGTAATAATAATGATTCACTTTCTCTTCTCTAGATACTCAATGTTATACAAGCAAACTAAAATTTTCTCTCTTATTCAAGAGAAATACATAAGCGATACTTCAAATTTCTAGTTTCTTTTGTCATTCAATTTGCCTTTACCTACCCTGAAATTAGCCTTTACTGTGGTAATTACTTTTTCATACAAACCAAACCTCACCTCGCGGAATATTCATTTCAGATCTGCGAACAACCAATATGGATCAATTCTGGACAGACGAAATAATTCAGTTAATGTGATCATTGTTTTCTCTTGATTTTGAGGACCATTATACACCATTTCCTATTCATTACTTTACCTTACTCAAGGTAGAAAATAGCAATAAGTCACGTGTCGTTCGATATTTCATACCGATATTTCTTTCGGTTTTATGGAATACATCCATAGTATCAAACATTAATTAGTTGCAGATACCTTCACTTTAGTTTGTGATTTATAAATAAAATCGTTGAATAGATATGCAGTAGGTGGTAGCAGAATACAACTTAAAATTATTATTATATTATCTTTCACTACTATTTTTATTGATGATATTGAAAGGTAAAATGACTGATGACTGAAATAATAGAAGCCTGATTTTAGAAAACAAACAACAAACCTCCTCCTATCTATACACCTATGCTATATATTCTTGTGAGATTGTGGCAACAAAATACCAAAATATACTCTTTTTAATATATATTACGAAATTCATGGGATTCAAAAAACAACTTTCAAAATGACAACAAACGTAAATATGGAGTTTGTCATATTTGTGGTATTCTTTTGTTTTGAAATCGATATTCAACCATTCGAAGGTTAGGTTATGTAGGCAAGAAAAATATTCAATTATTATGAGTTTAGTTAGGTTACGTTGTTTCGAATGAAGAATTTTTTAGAATTATGATTAATCGATTGAAAGCTACTTATTCTTGGGATATCACGACTAATGATGAAACAAAATTATTGAGTGTGGTTAAAACATATTTTTATTTTGATATTCATGGTAACCTATTGATTAATAAGATATGAAAATTGTCAGTACCAAAACTGTTTATTCAGGTTTTTGTGGAGATTGTGGTTTAGCCATATTAGAAGTATTCAATAATCAACAATGTCAATGGGCGTGGGGCTTAGTGGCGACGTTAATGTCGTATCATATGTCATTAATGCCATATCATCTTGACCTCATGGGTTGATATTTTTATTCAAATTTCATTTCATTTTACTTTTTCGACGTTTCGCTCCTCACTAGGAGCATTTTCAAAGAACTAAAATAATCTAAAACCATAGTTGAAATTGGACAAAACATTAAAATTGATCTTAAAATTAGTTTTAAAATGATAATGTCACATATCATGTCGATAAAAAGTAACATTAGGAATCAGTTTACCTAATTCAGAAATTTAACACAATATTCAATCAAGATATTGTCGCGAAGTACCTTTAGCTATACACAAAATTTAAAACATTTAAATTCCAATAAAAAATAATATATGTGAACAAAAGATACTTAATGTGAAATAAATGAACCAGATATGAGCAGATGTCTACCTTTAGCATATCAGGCTAAAAATTCAGCATGTTTCTAGTTTACCTTCGGTCTTTGGAAACAACCTTTTTAAATGATGGTGAAAAAGTAATAGTATCGTGTAATGAAAAGTGTATTCGTTATAAAATACCTTTCAACATTACCCCAAATATTTGCTTTGTGTTAAAATCCCAAGACCATTTTTGTTAATACTCGAAACCTAATCATATAGTATGGATTTGTGTTTATGATCTCTGTGATTATACGTCAAATCTTTTGAAAGCTTTCCTATAAGGGCGTATACAAGTGGAGTTGAAAACATATTATGATGTACAAATAGGCTTCACAAAAATCAGTAACGCATTTCCATTTTGATTACTTAATATTATAATTCCATTTTATCTGATAGATTATTTCAATTTATTAGTTCACCTTGGTGAAATAAAGTTACCTGCGCATATGATTTGACTCGAGTTGGCCGTGACTGCAAAATGTACGTCGCACGGCAAATCCGGTGTGCAAAAATCTTTAGAGTTGAAACTGATCTCACCATTTACAGTTATTCCTTTACATACTCTGTCGTTCGTTGTGTTACTTTGGTAAGCACAAACTACCAATTCGCCATAATTACTGTTCATGAACTGAAACAATAAAATATGATTATTATATCGTTATTGGAAAATTGGAAGAATTTACATCAATGCCTTGATTAATAGATATTTACTCGTAACTGTCTCAATAATAAATAGGCGATGGTTTTGATATATATTTCTTCCAGCATATAATAATAAATATATTACTTTTGGCAACACGGACCTTAGACCTCATTATATTACTAGTAAAATTATAGTGAAAAACCATAGCAACGCTTACTATCGGTGTCGCAATCGAATTAGTAGTAGTAGAAAATTGCACGGTGAAAAACCCTTCCATTGAAAATATTTTCAATGTATCGACATACATCTAATCTGCTGTGACATGGGGCACTATCCTGCTGGAACCATATCTGCTGACGTTCAAGTAAGGGAAGGTTGTCAAGAAAATCATTAATTTTATTGTTTAAAAAGCACAAATAACGATCAGCATTCAAGGTTTCTTGCAGAAAAAAGGTCCAATTATTTGATTTTTATACATTCCGCGCCACACATTTGTTTTGAACAAATTGGTTATCTACTAAATTCCTTATATGTCACAACAGAATTCAAATCGTCTATCATTATCTTCTGGTCTTAGAGTATGAATTTTTTGAGGTTTGTAAGGGTGATATTTGTATTTATTTAGAATCTTTGAAACTGTACTTTTTATTATATCCATTGGCAATGAAGATGCCCTTTTTCGCAAAGGATATTTAGGATGCTCAGTTGCAGATAGCATTACTTGCAACGCAAAGTTATTATTTTCTACTATATTTTGTCGTTTTTTGCTAAATTAAAGTATTTTTCTAACATTTTCATTGTGAATATTTTTATCTGGATGTCGGAAATTAATAATGCTACTTCTAGAAATGTTTTATACTTATCACCCACTATTAGCACAATCTCAATTTTCTCTTCCAGACTTAATGTTTGTGTCATGTCTAACTTTTCATAAATAAATACGTCTGTCAAACATAAAACTGTACAATACGGATCTCTAAAAACTATGAGAAACACTGTTAGACTGCCTAAAAAAAGTGTTTATACCGTGGCACTTTTTGAAATAATATTAAATATTATTATATATAATTATTAAATAATAATAACGTTTTTTCAAATGTTCTATATTTAGACAGTTCGCAAAGCCTACTTTTATTGTCAGAAAAAATGCCAGTGCATCCTAGATTAATTATGCATTAATGTTCAAACTTAAATTTCCGAAGTAATCGCAGAGAAAATGTAGAAAAAATATTTTTTTAATGTAAATAAACAATGTTGAATATTTAAAAGCTATTTTTTATTCTAAACATCTTTTCTTTATAACAATTTTCGATATTGTGGTGTGGAAATTTTTTCTTTTAAAAATTATTCATGTCATGCGATTCAACAATTAATATTTCAAATGAATTTCAGAACAACATAATATTAAGTTAGCATACAGTCATCAAACCCTCAATTTTTCTGAAATATAAGATAATATAGCAACTAATAAATTGCCTAACATATGAAATTCCTTGTTTAAATTGTGACAAGAAGTACAGGGTGCGGCAGCATAACTTCCTTTTTTCAAAAGTTAATAAAACTTATTGTATGAATCAGAAAATTTTTATTCGTTTTTTATAATACAGGCACATACATAAAGTTTTGTTTTACTGAGTTTTGAAGATCAAATCAGTTAGGTGACGTCCCCCATTCTCCATACACTGAGTAAACCGATTTCTGGCGTTTGTCATGACTCTTGCCAGCATAGCAGGCGTTATGTTGGCAATTTCTTCCTGGATGTTCGTCTTCAAATCTTGTAGGGTCCTTGGACGGTTCACATACACACGGGATTTCAAAAAACCCTGTAAATTCCTGTAACATGTTTACATACCGGTGCGAATTCACTGTCACTGTGACTTCATTTTCCTCAAAGAACCAGGGACCAATAATTCCACGTGAGTAAATTGCACACCACACTGTGACTTTAGGTGAATGCAAAGGCCGTTGATGCAATTGTCGAGGATTGGTATCAGCCCAGTAGCGCATGTTTTGTTTGTTTACGGATCCACACAAATGAAAATGGGCTTCATCACTAAAAAAAACAATAGCGTCCTCAGGAACGACTTCCAGAAAAACCTCACACGCGTTCCTCCGAGAATTGAAGTCACGTTCAGAAAGTTCCTGCACAATTGCCATCTTGTATGGATGAAAATGAAGATCATCATGAAGTATTCTCCTCACAGAACGATCGGAAAGTCCAAGGGCAGACGCATGTTTGCGCGCAGAACGCCGTGGTGATCGCAACACTGAAGTTCTAACTAACTCAATGTTCTCCGGTGATCTAATGGGCCGAGGGACTCCAGTTCTTCGTCTTGTCACACTTGCAGTTTGTCTGAACGTAGTGACCCACGTAACAATTGATTTCCGGTCCGGGACAGGGGCCAAGGGGGCTAAATTAAAGCGATTCCGAAAGGCGCGCTGGGTTGCGATCACAGAACATCCGCTCGAAAAGTAAACCTCAACGGCAAACGCACGCTCCTCACTGTTCCAACGCATGATGGCGACTGAACTGTGCCGGGACAAAACTTTATAGTCCCCCCTCTCGAACGAGACCACTAGCACTCCGTTACGACATCTACCGACTAAATGGCGAACTTTTTAAAAAAGGAAGTTATGCTGCCGCACCCTGTACATTGGTTAGTGGAAGAGGTCACAAGCAGATAACCTTTCACAAAAGCGACAGCAAATAATATCTTGATAGATGTTCTTTAGCCAAACATGTCTTTTATGAAGGACACAATCTGCCAAAGTTTCGTCAACTGAGAACAACTACAAAAAACGTCTATATTTAGTGACAACATACATTGACCAAAATGATTAGTGTATTAATGAGAAAACTTAAATAACCTCCGTGTAATCTATGCATATATTTCAGATTTCGACAACAGATTCTATAAAAGATCTCCGCTATTGACAACTAGTTGATCTTACCTAACCTATAAAATTCCATTTCATTCAAAACGACCTAACCTAATCTAACCTATAAAAATTTAATATCAATCATGATCTAACCAATGAAAACTAAGATCGAAGATTCTATAATGACCAGAATCAATAAGCTTGATATTTCTATGAAGCATCAATTTGAGTCTTGATTTTTGTATTGAAAGAATTTAACGATTTTTAAAAGAAACAACAACACAAGTATTCAACATCTCGGAAATATATTAGAGTTAGCAGACATTGGTGCTTAATTTTGACGCTACAAAACGCTTATAAACTAAAACTGGAATGTTCAAAAATGGAAACATGGAAATTGCAACATAAAATATTGTCCCAATCAACACAATTCATTCACGAATCAAGCCAGACCTGCCAAACTTTACAACAACGCATCACACAACTCCAAAATAATCGCAGATCTGTCACATAAAATATGAGTCAAATATACACATAACTATTAGCCTTATCAACTCAAGGAAAACCAGTCTGGTTGATTCCATAGCAAGCAACTAAATAGAAATAATAGTACATTTTAATTTGAATATACAAACACCATTCTCTTTAACTCACAATAATCACACGTCTCCATCAAATTTCAATCTAATTCAATATAAAGCCTTCTCGCCACCTTAAACTACACATTAAAATTCCCAAAATAAAAACAATAAAGCAAAGACGTTTATTAGGGAATGAGGGAGAGAGGAAAGGTGGTAATTTGTCTATCTCCCATTTGCTCTAAAATTTCCCACAAGAAAAATTAACATCAAAACAGGAATTGAGTAACTGGCATTTAGTCAAAGACTTCATAAAAACAAACTCCAACCAATCAACATATATTTGAATTGCAAAAATGGTAGTTCAAAAAATTCAAAATCGGAATGCTACGTATTAAATATTATGATACAGTATAGAATGTATATTTACCTTAATATGGATATAGTTCCTCTTGATATACTCTCTGTTTATTTCATAAATGTTCTCTGACTGAGGAGTTACATAATCTTCAAATAAAATATTATTACAATAAAGTCTAATAATACTGGCCGGGATTCCGCTTAAATAGTCTGACAATTGTTGAACTGTAGATACCACATCATTTGAAATTTTCATCAGATAGTCATTGTCTCTAACCAGTTGTACCAAAGAATTATCTTCCTCCTGCGTTATATATATTATACGAGTACCTGGATCTGACGATTTCAGTGTGTTAATGCATTGTTTGGATCTTTCTACATCATTGTCTGTTAGTCGACCGTCTTTGCTGAAGACGAATAGAACTTGTCCTTCAGGTTTTATTCCCTTTTGATTACAATTGTTGCGTGATCGGTTTTGATAGTAGCTTATTACTGTTTCTAGGCTTCTTCCTAGAGAAAGTGTAACTGGCCCTAAAAAAAGATCATAATAGAAAAATTTGACAATTAACTTTCATTATTCTATTTGATTTGCCTTTATTACAGAAGTGCAAGACCTGGTTACTCGTCTGATATATGAATGAATATGTTATAAATATTTTTTATATATTCAGTTCATTTACAAACAATATATAACGATAGGCAATTAATTTATATATACTCAGTGACATTAGAAATGTTATACTGAAAAGAAATGATTTCTCATTCTTATTTGGCAACATCATGGTCACTCGTTATTATTTACTAAGAGTATACTCTATAGCAAGTATATTCAAGACAGTGAGACAACTGGACGTTATGTTGATGATGATCCATGGACCATTTCAGATCAATAGAAACCGCAATTCCTTTTTCAATAAATACGCACGTCCATATACTTCGAACGGAAATTCCCCAAGAAGCTGGCGTTAGTGTTTTCCCGCCACCCCTATCGCCAGTTTTAATTTCATTCAAACATATGTGGGATATGATGAGGAGGAGAATATCCACTTTGCCCAACCCTTCATAGACTCTGATGCATTTAATCCACGAAGTTAAAGCAACGAGGTACGACAAGCAGAAATCGACTATATCCCTATGTCGATATCTAGACATGTACAGGAATTTTCTAGTAATAAAAAATTTCGCTAATCCTAAACAATATGCTGAATCGTTTTCTCTGTACTATATTAAAACTTTGGATTCATTAGGTTTCCATTGGAATTATGATTATATTAGGAATATGGTATATAATAGAAAATTGTCGAAGAAATTAAAAATTATAAAAAACACATTCCTCCCGGCAGGAAGGTTATAATTTTTATTACAATCTTAAGGTTTTATAATTTTATTAAAGTTAAAAGGGTAAGTATTGTACTTTTAAAGACATGGCTCTAGAAAATCTCTTTTTGGGTTAATTATATTTATTATGTTCCGTTATATAATAGATAATTAATGTATTCCATTCAATTCCATTTATAGTTTTATAACTATTTTCCAATGCCATTATTGTGAACTTTCAATATGAAACAAATAGATATAACTATTTTCATAGTTTAGTTTTATGTATCCATGCGGTTGTAAAATACTGACAAAACACAGAATACTCAGAGTTGTCACAAAGTTCACATCATGAATAGAAGTAACACAAACAAACGGATCAAATTTTAATGCAATTAATAAATTGCTTGAATACCAAACCAGTACTCAAGTATTGAAAATGTTTATTGTGAACATGTTATGATCATAGCTACAACACTACTTATAAGTCACAAATATAAAATATATTGTAAGCTGCACTCAAATGATAGAGAGATAGAGAGAGAAAAATATTATACACTAATTCGTGATCATTCCAAAAAATTAAAGTAAAGACATTTTTACTAAACTACAAACGTATTTATAGAAAAATAATTTCGTCTATTAACCAAATCAGCAATTTATTATTCAACTATTCAACACGTTTATGAAAAATTTGTCTAAATGAATAATTTTTTCTAAAATAAAAATTCTAGAACTGAATTAATGAGTATAGAATGATAATTATGTGTACTATAACTGGTCCACAAACAATATAATTGCAAATATGCTGAATTTCTACATTTTCGTTATATCGTTTAATCTTTCTTAAAAAATCATCTCACTAGATAACCGGAAATCAAATTGGATTATTTATGAAGAAAAATGGATAAACGTATCCCATTTCACAAATATATTAAGTAAATATTAAGTAAAATGTATATTATTAGAATCTCACAAAAACTATATCTGTACCGAAAGATTACTAGAAATCTGTGAGGAATAGAAAAATCTAATGAACTAAATAAAAAAAATTAAATATACAATAACAAGTTGTTTCTTTCAAGGTAAGTAAAATTTTATTCATAATAAAAAAAACTCTGGATATTTCCGATCGCAAAATAGTTTTCTATAAAAATTATATTATCATAATTGCAATTGAATTGAAGCGGAATAAAATATATTCACCTACATTCATCTCTCAGTTCGTTCAAATCCGTAAAAAGTTGGAAAACCTCCCTTGTTATGTTCACCAACCAATTGCCTGATTGACCACTTACAATTCCTATTCTGCTACCATAGTAAGAAACCTGAATAGCTTCCGACAGAGCACTGAAAAGAAAAATAAATATATAAAGAAATTTCCTCTCTTTCATGAGACAGGAGAAGAGATGAAATTCGAGAGAATATTTTAACGTTATACGAGGTATGATAAAAACACACAGTGAAGAATTTGATGAAACTAAGTAAGAAAGCAACATACAGTTTGAATTACTACTCATACTCTTCAAAGTACTGTTTTAACTAATAAATAATTTATCCCAACATTGAATCTGTGACTGTCACATGATGCTAAAACTGGCGAGTAAGTCGGATGTGATTTAATAGAAGGTTGTACGTTGTCATTTTTAAGGTTTATTTTGCTTTGAATCGTTTAGTAAACGTTCCAGAACCATAATTACCTATTTGAACAGAAAAGTTTTTTTTCTTTTTATGTGTATGTTTTTGAGGTTGAAGGATGTTCCGACTGCTCCTCGTACTTAATTAATTTGTTTGCATTTTTAATCAACTTTTAATCAACATTTCAAGAGCTTCTATAACTCTTTTTGACATATTTTCTAGTCACACCTCGTAAAGAATCACTAGGAGGTCATAGATAGAAACAATTTTTCATATTTGATTCAAACTAATTGCTTTTCTTCCCAAATAATTATCAACCATAGTGCCATAGTGTGCTAATGTTCAATACTAGAATTTCTAAATAAAATTTTGTGAATACCAATTTGAAGAATGTTAATATGAATCAGTAGGATATTTCAATTGATTTGCAGTTATTTTATCTAATTCAGACATTTTATAGCTCCAATGAACTTTTTGTTGGTATTTTTGAATGTCTTTTATGCTTAAATTAATTTGAACGTAAAAAATCTCTTCGATATCAATAAAGATATTTCACACTGTGTTATTTATAAATTGAATAATATTGGTCTGATTAAATATCCAATTCGATAAAAACGAAATATCCTCAAGTCCTCAATTCCTCGTGTTTTTTGTCAAAAGATGTGAAAAATGGTTTTAATATTTACTATAACGTGTTATCTCTCAACAAATGCAATTTCGAATTGTGTCCTGATTCTGATCAATCAAAAACAATAATAATAAAGTTATTCGTGTGTATTTACATTTAAAATGAAATTCAGTGATGGAAATTGAGAATCAGGAATATGAAAAGTTACCCATGTAGAAGAAATTAATATTTTGAATACATTTAAATACATTTTCATTACATATTATAACAAATATCTTGAATATGTGTTTAACAGTTTCAGACTTTCCTTCCAATAAAAAAACGAAAGAGGCTATAGTTATAAAATGTCTTATTATTAACATTTGTGAATTAGAATTATGCATTCATAAGAATATGAACAAGCTCCAATTTTTATAAAATGAAGTTGGTATAATTTTGTGACATTTTTTAACCACCCTTTCCTTGAGCAAGATGTGTCCAGGTTAACTTTGTCAATAATAAAACCTCACTGCTGCAGGTACATAAGGGATGATAAATAACCAACAAATATTGATAATCACATATATTACATTTTAACTCTACCTTTTCGGTATTCTGCTTAGGTTGCTATAAACGTTCTACATATGCATATTATTCATTTCAATTCATTTAATTTCATAGTATTATATCATAAAGATTAGATAAGGTACAAATTTAACATACCAATAAACATACTAGGTCTATTATCAAAGTGGAGATGATAAAAATTAACATTAGTTTACAGGAATGTGTCAGAAATTGCAATAGTCAAAAGATGATAATAAAAGACAGCCGAGAAAATCCCAAAATAAAGTGAATATGGGTGAGATATTTTGCGAAAAGCCCCACAACAAATGAACCTACAAATTGATGCATTGGATACCAAGAGAGTCCAGAAGAAATTATACACTTTCATATACGGGCAGTACGGGCACCTTCTGATACCAAAAAAAGATAATTGAGATATTGTTACCCACCACTGATATTCCATTTAATATTGCATTATAATATATCTCATTTTCTTGTGCGAACTAAGAGAAACTGCGCTCGGTCTTTCTGTGACAGCATGTATAAAGTTTTATAAATTGGTTTTTACTGTTTTCCTTTATTTTAGTTTAGCGTGCTTCAACAACGTTAGTCATTCGCCCAGGAACAAAAAAATATGGAAATTACAAACAAAGTATTTGAAGGATTATTAGAAAACTGTTACAATTCATAAATTATATTGAATTACATTTTGTATTACAGGCTGGTTGCTTTGAGGAACTCCCAGACTCTAATTCTGCAGTCGGTGAGAATATACTTGACGGACGTAGGATTGTAACATCTAACACAGTCATATTGTAAAATCTAAAACTTTAATGTCATGATTTAATTTCTTTTGTTTCGTTCGTTAATTTTTGCATGTTTATTCATTCTTAAATATTTTTGTTGTTTCGGTGTTTATAGACCTTTTATTCAGTTGTATAATAGATTTTAGAGGTATAATAACTCTCACTGAACAATATCAGTGATCTAAGATACGCGGATTTTAGACCAAAGTTTAATATCAACAAGCTAATTTTTATGCAAGCCTAAGTAATCTGTCAATTACAATACTCAATTACACAATTAACTTAAGAGTTAATAATAGACATCCATATACGGTGAATTAATAACTTTTCTGAAAACTTTGTAGTTGGTTGAAATGGTCTATAATGACTTGGTCAACTACTACATATTAATGAAAATATTAGATATGTCAATCCAATCTGAAAAAGAGTATCATTGTGTGGAATTATGGAAATCTCCTACACAAAACGGACCAATATTCAAATTATGTTATGGCTATTAATAAATATTAGTAATGCTATATTCTGAAATAAGAATTTTGAATAGGTTACTAGTATTTTGTGTTATATTAGCGAATTCACAAAATTAATACTAAATGATAAGTATTTCCAAATAATTTTATTTGTTTCAATTGTTAATTTTAACAGATTATGAAAAATCTAATATCAATTTAAGGTATAGAAAGATAAAGATAGTTTACTGTGTGAAAAAATACAACATTTATTTTTATTAGATATCAGTTCACATCTTTGTTATATTTTAAATGATATGTTTAAAAGATAAACAATATTTTTCTCTTCTGAATAGTCAACTTAGTTATATTGGAGGCAAGTTGAAATTTTGGTGACATTATCGTAGTGTATTTCTTCTTATATCATAATTTTGATGCTGTATTGCATTTCGACAAAATATTAAGATTATGAAGGATTCATATCAAGGATTATGTTGGGTTTTATGTTAGATTATAAAAGTATGTAAATATCCATCTATTTGATTGGAATGGAACAAATAGATCAGATCCAAGAAAATGGGTGTTATTTGATAATATTTATTTTTCCCTTCTACAGTCTTATGCGTTACTGTGTAAATTACCAAGAACACAGCATTTACTTTTCATGTGGTTTCTCCACTGGTACTATCACAATCAGTTTTAATATTGTTGGATGTCCTAAATAATAGTTTGAAATACTGTGATTCATATGGCACAAAAGTTTCATTTGAAGAAGTCTATGGAGCGTCAATGAGAAGCTAGTTTCTGGTCACATCTCGACTACTTTTAAATCGCACTATTTATTGATAAAATCAGTTCACTAAAAGCACTTTGTAACGTTTTCGATGTTTCTTTTTACAACGATAAGGTCTTCGATTCCTTCTAAGTCTGACACTTTAAATAGAAATGACAAAATGATAAATTATAAGTACTGACTGTGTGCTATCACAAAATGTTGGAGTCAAAGTGATGACCTAT